>NW_024429202.1:32237978-32732978 GCF_017639785.1 Mesocricetus auratus | reverse complement strand
AGTAGTGTCAAACGGGCTTTCTTCTACTGACTCTGGGATGATTTGTTCTTTTCTTCCTTTGCTCCCCTTCCCTAAAGTGATAAGGATATTAGAATTCAAGATGTGCTGATTCTCACTAAGTGTGTAGACTACATAGGCTGGCATTTGAGAGAGGTTTTTCTTTGCCTAGGAGAATTGGTGTTTGGATAAATGAAAAGGACAGGCTAATGAGATGTCAGGAAAGACTGGTCATCTTAGTTCACTTTGTTTTGCTGTATCAGAATATCACTGACTGAGTAGTTTATAATGAGCCAAAATTAATTGACTTGCAGGTCTAGGGTCTGCAAATCCAAAATCAAGGTGTTGGTGAGGAACTTCTTGCTACATTAGCCATCTGGAAGACAGTTTGTGATGGACCAGGAAGGACACAGAAAAGAACAAGAGGAGACAAAGCAAATGGCTTGTCATTCTCTTTTTTCTGCCTATTTCTTAGAAATGTTCGAATTTCAAGTGCTTTGAGATGTTTCTGACATCTTCCTGTTAACAATTTCTAGTTTAAAATATCACGGAGAGTATAACTTCAAGTTTTTACATTATGTGTGTGCCTATGTCTGTGTCTCTGTGTATCTGTGTCTCCCTGTGTGTATGTCTGTTTCTATACTTTTGTTTCTATAGTCTGTGGCTGTTTGTCTATGTCTCTGATGTGTGTGTGTGTGTGTGTGTGTGTGTGTCTGTCTGTCTGTCTGTCTGTGTCTCTGTCTGTGCCTGTACCTTTCTGTAAGTGGTGTGTGCCTTCTTCAGCCATTCCTCACCTTACTTTTTAGATAGGATCTTTCTCTAACCATGGTTGTGGTTTACTGATTTGATAGACAATATGCCAGCAAGCTCCAGAGATCCACCTGCCTCTGTCCAGAGCTGGGTTAACAGACTTGCATCCCTATACCTAGCCTTTTTATTCAATTGGATCTTCAGGCTTGTTAGTAATCTTTGTATTACAGTCTAGAATGTGTCTTACGTTGGCAAATGGTTTCATATACACATTGAAATAATGAATATTCAGCTATTGTTGGATGAGTGCTCTGTAATTGTCAAATCAGTGCATGAAAACACCAGCTCACTTTTATTGTCTGGTTTTGTATGCAACAAGATTTCTTTTTGCCACTTCTGTGGATACTCAGGAGAATTTCAGTTTCCAATGATAACTGATGGTTTGTCCCCTCCTCTTTTCAGACATATCACTGTTTTGTCTTGTGTGTTTTGATGCTCATTTGTTAGATACATTACATATTTGATATTGTTATGCTTTTGTACAAAGTTATCTTGTCCTCATAACATAATATCCATCTGTATCCTGAGAACTTCTTCTAACTGATGTTAATGTGGACATTTCAAGTATGTGTTAGTGTTTATGTATTTATATCTATCACATATTATCTGTCATGTATTTCTGTCAGGCCTCTTCCAATTAATCTGTGTTTTACCTATTTATTATAACGAAAAGTCTACAATGAAATCAAATTGCTTCATTAAAAGTCTTATTAACAATATGTCTTTTAATTATTGTTTAGGCATATAATATTTAATATAAACCTTAACACATATGGATTCTGTCTATCCTTTCATGACCATATTTCTGTTAGTTTCCTTGTTTTTATCCATCTTATTTTCTTCTCTCCTCTTTTGTTTTTTGGGGGGGAATTTATTATTTATACTATTACAATTTTGCTGTAGTATGAACACTTAACACTAGATGTGCCTAGCTGATCAATTGCAGGTGTTACAGCATTGTTTCTTTCTATACATGCAACACATGACAAGTCAGATCTCAAGAAGCCATCCACTTCTCTTCCCTAATGACTGCATTCCTACCTTTTGCTGACTCCTCTTCTACCCTATCCTTCAAACCTTGGTAACCACAATTCTAGCCTTTGATCTTAGGAATTTAACTATTTAAGGTTCTTCTTGTAAGTGTTTAGTGTTTGTCTTCTTGTGCCTGATTTTGTTTGTTTGTTTTGTTTACCTAACAAATCCTCTAGATCCATCCATGTTGTGATATATTGCAGAACTCCCTTCTTCTGGGTTGAATAGCATCCGATCACCTATTGTATTTTAGCAATATTGTGACTTTTTGTTGATTTCTTTTAATGGCAGTCCAATAAATTAAAGCATAGTATAGTATCACTTTGCTAATGTCCTTAGAGTCAATGTTTCATCATTGCCCTAGCTCCTCTATGTTGCAATTAGATATCTGTACCTACATTGAAAAATCTTCTCAGGAATATAATAATTGGTTTTTCCCATGTATGTTTACATGTTCACATTTCTATAGTACACACAAGTATGTAGGCATATGTACAAGCATGTTCCTATGTGTATATGTTTATGTATATGTGCATATATGTGGTGTGAACGTTCAGAGCTCTTGTTGGAAATCTTCCTCGATAATTTCTGAGTTTTTCTTTTCAATTTTCTGTGTCAGGCTCTATCTCTCTGAACTTGTAGCATGCTGGCTACCAGCTTGTTTGGGATCCTCTGTCTCCATAATTCTAGGATTACAGGTAGCTGCCATATGTGCCCTAGCCATTACATGGGTGATAGGTAATTGAACGATGATTATCTTTGTAGGGTTGTTATTGCCGTGACAAAATATCATGACCAAAAGGCAAGTTGAGAGGAAAGGGTTTATTGGGCTTACATTTCCACACTGGAGTCATTTCTGAAGGAAGGCAGGACAGGAAATTAACAGAACAGGAACTTGGAGGTAGGACCTGGTGCAAAGGCTGTGGAGGGGAGCTGTCTGCTTGTCTTGTAGAACCCAGGACTACCAGCCCATAGATGGCACCACCCACAATGGGCTGCTCCCTCCCCAATCGATTGATAATCAAGAAAATACCCAATAGCTGTATCTTATAGAAGCATTTTCTCAACTGAGATTCCTTCCCTTCAGATAACTCCAGCTTGTGTCAAGTTGACTTAAAACTGTCTAGCACACTGGTCTTCTCCCATGTGTAGCAAACACTGTCTGTGGAGATACCCTCATACCCTAATGATTATCTGAACCTTCTGTGCACTGGCCTGCCTGTATTGTGCTTTGCAGCTTCAAGTCTTTTGTTGTTTTGGCAGGATATTTGGAATAAGGCCACAAATCTCAGCTAATCTGTGGCTGGCCGTACTGTAGTTCTCTTTGGGACCACTCCTTCTATACTCATCTTCCAATGCCTCCCCCCTTTTTTTGAGACAGGATCACACTCTGTAGCCCTGACTCTCCCAGAACACACTATGTAAACCAGGTTGGTCTTGAACTCACACTCGATCCACCTGTCTCTGCCTCCTGAGTGCTAGGAGCAAAGACATGAACCCAATGTAACCTCAATGGCCTGTCTGGAAGAGTGGCAGTCTTGTGGCTTGTTTTTCAATGCATATGTTACCACACTGAGCATCAGAGTCAGCTTGCTGATGAGCCCTGGAGTTAGAAACAATCTTGTAGCCTTATTTTCCTATATATTTCTGTCTGCAATATCTGTACGACTTCGGGGTTTCATGGGCCCCTTATCCTCCTCTTGGCAATTTTCTAGCCAGGATTGAGGTTTATTAACCTTATTCTCCTGTGCACATCTCATGTTGTAGGAAGAGACAGAGAAAAATAAATATTAACAGGTGACGGGAAAGTACCGTGTATATGTAAATAAAGTACTGTTGGCCAATAGGAAAGCAAGATAGGTGGGACTAGGAATTTAGGAGGATTCTGGGATATGCAGTGAAGGGAGCCTTCGCCATGTGATTCCCGGGAGGAGGGGACACAAGTCTGTGTTCTCAGGAAGCTAAGTCCTTATAAAAATGTATATTGGTAATTATGGGTCAATAATTAAGTCAGAGCTAGCCAATGAGAAACAATAGCAAATATCTAACAGCTTCATAATTAATATAGTTTCCTGTGTGTTATTTGGGGGTTCAGGGCCCAGGCGGCAGGCCAAAAGAATAAGCATTACGAATAGGAGTTCATGACACTCTGTTGGAACCCCAGCTCCTTATAGCTATGGGGCCAGTTCTCAGTCCTTGGAGAAACAAGTGCCTAAGTATCTCTAGAGACACTCTTTTGTTGAGGTCTCTACTTCAGACACTGGATGGGCAGTGACCCTGGGAAAGGATGAGAAAATGTAAGAGGAGAGAAGGCTAGGAAATCCTTTCTCAGTCTTCAATCTTCACCTATACCCTTGGTTATACTTAATACCCACGAATAAGTCTTGGACTGACTCACAGTCTAAATCACTAGATATGAAAGGGGGGGAGCTGATAAGCTTTGGATTCTTATTTTTTCTTTTTTAGTTACTTTTTTCTTTTATTTAAATTAGAAACAATCTTGTTTTACATGTCAATCCCAGTTCTCTCTCCCTTCCAACCTCCCCTGCCCCCGACTGAGCCCCTATCCCATCCCCTTTCCGCTCCCCAGGGAGGGTGAAGCTTTCCATGGGGGATCTTCAAAGTCTGTCACATCATTTGGATCAAGGCCTAGGTCCACCCTCCCCCCACTCCTTGTGTCTAGGCTGAGAGTGTATCCATCTATGGGGAATGGGCTCCCAAAGTTCATTCATACACTAGGGACAAATACTGATCCACTACCAAAGGCCCCATAGACTGCCCAGGCCTCCTAACTGACACCCACATTCAGGGGGTCTGGGTCAGTCCTATGGTGGTTTCCCAGTATGGAGTCCATGAGCTCCCCCTTGTTTCTGTGGGTTTCTCCAGCCTTGTCTTGACCCCTCTGCTCATCTCTTCTCCCTCTCTGCAACTGGATTCCAGGAGTTCGGCTAAGTTCTTAGCAGTGGGTGTCAGCTTCTGCTTCCATCAGCTACTGGATGAAGGCTCATGTTGATCTTTTTGTGATGGGTTACCTCACTCAGGGTGGTTTCTTCCAGTTCCATCCATTTGCCTGTGAATTTCACGATTCCATTTTTCCCCTGCTGAGTAGCACTCCATTGTGTAAATGTACCACATTTTCTCTATCCACTCTTCAGTTGAGGGGCATCTAGGTTGCTTCCAGGTTCTGGCTATTACAAATAATGCTGCTGTGAACATAGTTGAACAGCTGCCCTTGTATGAATGTCCATCCTTTGGGTATATGCCTAAGAATGGAATTGCTGGGTCTTGAGGTAGACTGATTCCCGTTTTCCCGAGGAACCACCATACTGATTTCCAAAGTGGCTGTATGAGTTTGCACTTCCAGAAGCAGTAAAGGAGTGTTACCCTTTCTCTACATCCTCATCACAATCCCTGACTTCAAACTCTATTACAGAGCTATCGTACTGAAAACAGCTTGGTTTTGGTACAAAAATAGACAGGTAAATCAATGGAATAGAAGTGAAAAACCCTGCTATTAACCCACACACCTTCGAGCACCTGATTTTTGACAAAGAAGCCAAAATTATACATTGGAAAAAAAGAAAGAATCTTCAACCAATGGTGCTGGCATGACTGGATGCTAGCATGTAGAAGACTGCAGATAGATTCATATCTATTGCCATGCACAAAACCTAAGTCCAAATGGATCAAAGACCTCAACATAAACCCTGCCACATTAAACCTCTTAGAAAAGAAAGTGGGAGGTATCCTTGAATGAATTGGTACAGGAGACCACTTCCTGAACATAACACCAGTAGCACAGACACTGAGATCAACAATTAACAAATGGGATCTCCTGAAACTGAGAAGCTTCTCTGTAAGGCAAAGGACACAGTCAACAAGACAAAAATGCAGTCCACAGAATGGGAAAAGATATTCACTAATCCCACATCTGACAGAGGGCTGATCTCCAAAATGTACAAAGAACTGAGGAAGCTAGTCTCCAAAACACCAAATAATCCAATTAAAAACATTGGGTACAGAACTAAATAGAGAATTCTCAATAGAAGAGTCTAAAGTGGCTGACACACACATAAGAAAGTGCTCACCATCCTATGCACATCTCCAGGTTTTACAGATGCAATAAGAAGGATGGTGTCTCAGTTAGGGTTTCTATTGCTGTGATTAAACAATGTAACCAAAAACAAATTGGGAATGTAAGGGTTTATTCTGGCTTACAATTCTCAGGTCCATTGTACAGGGAATACAAGCCAGGGACCTTGAGGCAGGAACTGAAGCAGAGCAATGAGGGAGTGCTGCTCTCTGGCTTCCTATTCATGGCTTGTTGAGCCTACTTCTTCAAAGCATCCAGGACCACCAGCCCAGGAGTGGCCCCACCCACTATGAGCTGGGTCCCCTGCATCGATCATCAATCAAGAAAATGCACCACAGGCTTGCCCACAGGTCAGTCTAACAGGGCACTTTCTTAGTAGTGGTTCCTTCTTCCAAAATGACTTAGTTTGTTACAAGCTGACATAAAACAAGCAGTCGGGGTTGTATGTGTTTTGCTTCATCTTGCTTGAGGTGCCAACCTGGGAATAATGTGAATGTTATTGAGAACCCTCTATGAGAACTGTCTGGGAGACCATACAAGGTCGATAAGGACAAGTTGGCAATGCGTCCTGGAGTAATGACTCCTGTAAATGACTCCTGTATTTAAATAGCGATGCTTCTTTATAGTGAAATAAAGCATTGTGACCATTGTATCTGTTCAAAACATATAAAACAAGAGGCAGAATGTAGGGCCACCTTGTCCAAATGGTGCCAAGAAAACAGAACTTTGCTGTCACTCCACTGAATCTAGTTGATCAGCAAGTCTCTCACACATAAGAAATTTGTTTTGTTTATTCTCTCTGTTTGGTTAATATGCATGAAATAAATACTAATAACTTTCCATCTTAAATGCAAATCTGCCATCTTCATTGGACCTAGTTATGAGAAAGAGGACATTCTATAAACATGGACTGGATATTTCTGCTTTCATGTGTGTGTGAGTCTGAGACACAGTGAAGCTAAAGGCAGGGAGGGCTATGGAATCGTTGGGAACACAGTATCTTGGAACAAGGTAAACCTGGCTGCATTGTCCAGAAGAGGTTTCTGAGTCTAAGATCTCAGAGAGAGAGGCTGGCAGGAAACCTGGCTGTATCCAGGGCACAGTGGTTCAACAAATGTGGGTTCCTCCCTACTGCTATCCTTCCCACAAGAGACGTCCTCCCCGGCATAATTTATACCCTTTGGCTCCTCTTTAACTCTGAAATTTCCAGCAAGGATGCTGCTTAGCGCCAAAGCCGCAGTGGTCCTTGTGATGTGGTTCCTCTGTGAAGAAGGACCCGAGGAGCGTTTCACACAGGCACCAAGTGGCCAGATGGCAGCAGCTGATCCACTCTGCATGTGACTCTCATTCGGTCCCTGGTGGATGCTCCTCATGACATGTGAGTCAGTTCACTTCACAGGTGCTGTCCTTTACTGCCCGCATGATGAGTCACCCTGTTCTGTCAGGAAAGGGGGAGTTCAAATGTCATGAACATCTACACCAAACTTGAAGCCGATTTTAGCTGCAGGTCAACTTATGAGAATCAAAGTCACCTTGCTAATCAAAATGATGGCCTGGCCCTTAAGCACATCATCTTGTTACTAAGGAAGACATAAACTAAGGCTGCTCAGTCAGTGTGCATGCAGAGGGACCACCCTAAGCAGGCAAACAAAGGTATGGTACCCACTCCATTCTTGTTGCTTGTCAATGGATGTGTGCACTTATGCCCCAGAAGTCTCACCTTGACTATTGCTGCCTCTTCAGTTTGTAGGCAACTGCTAGTCCGTTCCTTGTCCCTTAGTTGAACTAATGATCTGTGCCTAATTAGTCCCTACTTCCAGTCCTACTTACTCAGGGTAAGATGATCTACTTTGATTTCTGCATGAAAGGTCTCTGTCCAAAGAAACAAGGAGAAATTATAATCAGCTCCATCCTGTTCCTAAATCTAAATCCTGCAGATTCCACCTTCCCAATGGGAGGGCTATGTCCTCCATTCTATCCACAACTTAGGAGAACTTGATTAAGATTTTTTGACACTTTGGATGCTGAGCTTTTTTATGGAGCTAGTGACTTGTTATGTGACATCCTCTTGCAGTACTGAGCAGGGCAGAAAGCACAGCTGTCACTCAGTCCCTCAATCACAAAAGGAATGGTCACCATTCTACAGGGTACTGTTACTAAACTGTGACACAGGATGAGTTCACTAAATGCATTTGTGAGTCATGATATTTTCTACCAGCAATGGCTTTCATGCACAGTATCCAACGGCAGGTCTAGAAACATGTACCTGGTTCATGCCTTCAAAGAGGTAATTACCCACAAGGACCCTGGAGATCCTATCTATTCTGTGCTCTGTTAGTCTCACCATTTATGTTTCCTTTCTGTCCTTTAGGGTTGATGAATAAACATGCAGTAAAAACTTCCCTACAGAAAAGTGTTAGAGTTTCAGTCACTCACATCTAATAAAATAAAGTCACACTTAATCTGATTGTGCACACACACATACACACACATAGGATGCATTCATACACAGTACAAAACAGGCTTGCAGACAGAGTGGACAGTCCATAGCCATACAGGAACAGCTGTCCCTGCTGACTCTGCTCAAGCTACTTGGAGACTCTCAGGCATCGTGAGCTGAGTGCGTGCAGAGGTCTGGAGTATCACACATTCTCTCTGTGTCCATTCCAGGCACTCGGACCCTAAACCATGGCCACTGCTTCATTCCACCACCTGTCATGCTTGCTTGGTACAGAGAGGACAACTCGGTTTTCTACCAGCCTGATCCGTAATCGAGTTCTGCCCATCAGCACCTCTTCTGGTTGCTGGAGAGGAGCAGGTTCTGGGTCCCGTGGCTATTCCCTGAGCTGGGTACCCCTCCTTGTGGTTTCTCTCTTGTCAGGTCTTGTTCTGGGGAAAACCTCCTGGGGATAATTCTGAGTCGATCGCACATAAACCTGTTGGAGTTCTTCACAGGCATGTGGTAACATATCTGAGTCCAGAACCTGGAACTGGGTTGGACCGATTTCAAGCCTTTCCATGTGACAGTGGGAAGAACCCGAAGAGCCTTTTTGACTAGATATGGTAGAGATTCTGGCACTTGGAAAGAACAGAACTTAATTAAAATTAACTTCAGTGTCTGATCAACCAAGGCAAGGTTCACTGCTGCTTGTAGTTCAAAGACACAGGGTCCGTTGACATAGCTGGGACTCAGGATAAATATTCCTCTTCGGCTTTTCTTAATGATGCTCACAATATCATCTGCATACACTGGAAACAAATACATTAATGACTTTCTATCAATATCATTAAAACTTGAGTCACAACAACTTTGACCCTCCAAGAGATGCCTGCTGGGTTTCTTCTAAGTTGGCTACTCTTGGGCAAAGAGATTAAAGAGGGGAGTTTCTTCTGCCACCTTTATTGTCATCACTCTGGACTGTTGAAGATAGTCACCAGTACCCAGAGACTGTCCCCTACTCAGTCTCCCTAAACCACCATCCAAACCATCTAAGTCACAGTGGAGCATGACTGAGGGATACGGTATATCCCAGCTTGATACTGTATATCCCAGCTTGATACTGTATATCCCAGGCTGATACAGTGTATCCCAGCTTGATACGGTATATCCCAGGCTGATACGGTATATCCCAGGCTAATACAGTATATCCCAGGCTGATACGGTATATCCCAGGCTATTACAGTATATCCCAGGCTGATACGGTATACCCCAGGCTGATACAGTATATCCCAGGCTGATACGGTATATCCCAGGCTAATACAGTATATCCCAGGCTGATACGGTATACCCCAGGCTGATACAGTGTATCCCAGCTTGATATGGTATATCCCAGGCTGATACGGTATACCCCAGGCAACTTGTAGAAGTATCTGAGGCAGGGAAGGCTAGCAGGCCATTTGAGGCCTGGATGCTTCATGGGTTACTTCCAGCTGACCATCCTGCTGCACCTCATGCTGAGAATTTGAAGAGTAAAATTCTAGAAGCTAGGATGAGGTTTGAGATGAGGCAGATTATTTCCCACAAAGAATCCAAGAAAAAAAAAACTTTGAAACCTTTGCCCTGGATGGCCTTTCCAGAGCCTTCTATTATTTATTATTCTCCTAAAAATAGGTATTTTTAGAAGACATGAGTGTGACTCTAGAACACACTTTTCTGTATTCTTGCCCAAGATGATCTAATGTCTTTTTTTAAAAATCCCACAGAAGATGCATATCACACAGGAGAAGTGATAGAAAAAGCTTTGAGCTACAGTGCTCTAATTGGTTTCTCGAAAGGGTACACCTACCTCCTCCTGGGGTCACATCCCTTTCAAGCAAACACAGGGTGTATCCATATTTGTTTTCTAGCACTTCTGGGAAAAGATTCAAGGCCAAGTGTTCCTCACTCAGTGGTCCAGTGGCTTCGCTCTCGAGAGAGCTCTGGTTTGCATAAGATATAAAGGCATCAAACTCCTTCTTGTCTGAGGAAAAAGAACAGACGCATAGCCAGTGTTCTTTCTTTTTCTTAACTAACATGGTATGTACAGACAGTCAGCGCATATGCTAAATGGATAAGAAATGAGATTTGGGACCCTTACAAAAATGAATTAAAAACAAAACCAGCAGATGTATCCATTTTAAAATCACACCGCCCGAGTGGTTTTGATTGTCCATGTAAAACCCAATGATTAATTTATGAAGCGCCCCTGTGTCTTCCCTGGGGATAGATCAAACAGCGGGGGCCTCCCATGATTGAATCACGTGTGATCGGGAGGGCGCCTTTCTTTGCATCTGCAGTGTTTCTGGCTCATTAGTTAGACATCAAAGAGGAGTATGCTCCATTAAAGCATGATAATAACCAGAAAGCTAAGATCAGAACCTCGAATCCATCCGAGGGATGACGGCACACTTAAAGTCGTGCACCAGGAACTGTGGGCTCAGTCAAGAGTGGACGCATGCGTAGTGGAAGTCCAGTAAGATAACACACAGGTGATCCCTATCACTTAGCTACCACAATATTGCAGTGCATCACATTCCTCCCATGTACAGTGATGCTGTTGTGGTCCACTATGTGCTTGGCATACAGAAGTATAGCAGTGCAACCATGCCCAGTATGTAATGCATGACAATCTATAACTGAGTGACCGGCCTAAACATTTACCGTAGCATACTTGTCATCATGTAGAATAATGCCTGCTTCTAAACAGTGTTTGCTCTAATTAGAGTGATCACCAGCAGCAGCCTCCCTCACATATCTGGTGTGTATCAAGTCTCTTGATTGGATAATTTTGCTCTTCTACTTAATTGAATGTTGGTTGTTTTGCTCATCATAAACCTAGGAACATTCGGGATACATCTCTATACATCTACATAAATAGCACACGTGTGTGTAGTAATAGACGTATATACACATACTTTCCAGAGAGCCCACAGCCTAGTGTGTGGTTGGCTATAAGATCTAGATTTATACAGCATTTTGTTTCTACACAGAAAGGTAGCCTAGAGGATATATTTGTCCCTAAGTGGCACATAACAGTGCTTGTATCTGAATCTGGGGGTGTAGGGTGAGGTCAGAGGAGGCTCCCCAGCTGTCAAGGGTTACATGACGTAAAGCATATGCTATGCTACAGTCTCTGGCTCTTACCCAGCCTCCCCCCTCTATATTTGAGAAGCTACATTTATAGACATTGTTTTAGGATACTGTGAAGGGTTTATGTGTTCCTGTCAGGCAGGCAAGTAATGAGCCATGCTAAAAAACTATCTAGAAAAGACAAACAAAAACAAAAACAAAAACTCCACAAGTTAACTTGCAGGCTTTGGGATGGAGTTTATATTGCAGCCCGTTTCATAACCTCCACACACAGTGTTGTTACAGGTAACTAGTATCCCAGAATGTTTGGCTGTGTACTTGCCCAGTGTGGATTCAATGAGAGGCCTTAGGCACTGCCATCCACAAGGAAAACCAAACACTGAGACTCAAGACAGGGGTACAGAGTAAAAGTTCCAGAAGCTGCTTTGTGAAGTACTTGATTGCCCATATAGGAAGGAGGAAGTTTAGGGGATGTGACCTGCAGGTAAGTGCTGATGTCTTTATGTGTAACACACCGTGGCTGCCTCTATTCCATCCATTATCTTTAAAAAAAAGCAAAAAACAAAAAAACCCAAGGTTTTTCTATTATAAAACAGATACAGTTATTTAGTAATTAAATTACGGAATGTGCTTTTAGAGGACCTGCTTATATCCTTCTAACACTATTTCTTTCTAAATTAAATTTAAATAGTCACAAACTCTTGGGCTTCAATTTTGTGGGCAAACATCAGTCTGAACAGCAGAGGGCACTAAATCACCATGCTTGAAAACCCAATTACTGCATAGTTAAAAAACAAAATGGGAAAGGACAAATTTGAGTATTTCCCGGTCAACTGACTCTTCTTCAAAAACTCTAGACTCTTAAGATAAAAAGCATTTTAGTGAAAGAAGCGAGGAATCACCTGGGCAGATTGATTACGCATTTGTTCCATTCAAATTAACAGGCTAATTGACCAAGCTAAAATTCTGAAAATACTCTTTGCTTAATGATTTCAAAGGATGCTATCGATAATTAATCTAAAGAAAGCTATGACATATGCATTTGTCTCCTGCTTTCTTAGCTTGGTTCTGGGTGATTCTTTTTGTTTTCTGGTGTGAGGAGTTGAATCTGGCACATGCTTTACTTCCCTTTCTGGGTGAGGTTACTTCCTCCTGTAGAAGCCACTGGCCTCCAGAGTAGCCTCCCAGGGAGACAGTGTTTCCCTCTGACACCCAGCAGGGAGTGCTTCTGCTCCAAGCACTGTAAATATGCTCATGTGAGGTTTTCCACAGCCAGCAAAGGTTAAAGCAGTCATCTAGTCCCTTACAACACTAATGAGTCTTGTGGGTAAATTAACAGAAACTTCATCAGCATTAATGGGACTTGTATTTTGTACAACTTCCCAATCGTTTGGGACAAATCCCTGGCCTGAAATGTCTTTTTATCACGTGACAATAACACAGATGACGGATTTCATGAAGCCAGCCTATGTATATTTAAGGCCGAGATACAAGCATTTCTAGTGGTCTAATCTGTAGATCTGGCTTCATTCTTCTCTGCCTAAGGAGGCTGTGAGAATGGCAAAGGTCAACACACAGGCAAGGCATGAACTCCAGTCCTTAAACTGAGTTCCTATACACTAAGGTGATGGCGTTGTCCTTCTGTATATGTTTATCTTATTGGTTGATGAATAAAACACTGTTGGCGAATAGGGTAGCAAGACAGGCAGGTCTAGGAGATGTAGAGGATTCTGGGAAGTATAGGCAGAGAGAAGTCATCATGTGATCCCAGAAAGAGAGGACACAAGTTAGACATACTCCAGTAAGAGAAGACCATGTAGAAATACATAGATTAGGAGTTACGGGTTAATAATTGAGACACAGCTAGCCAGTTAAGAAGCCCTAGTCAATGGCCAAGAGTATTACAAGTAACATAGCGTCCATGTGTGTTCATTTGGGGCTGATGTGTCTGTGGGACCAGGCTGGCAGGAAGAACCATCCTTAACACAAAGGCATCATTCTAAATGCATGCCATGCCTAACCCCAGTGAGCTCACACACTATCCTCCACCTACTGCTGTGACAGTCCTGTTTCATGGATGAGGAACCTAAAACACAGAACTGTCACTTGCCTATTAGGTCAGATTAGTTAGCAGCAAGAATACTTTCCAGCCCCACAAATCTCACAAAAGCATCTTCTACAAGGTTCCTGGAAAGTAGAATGGACTAGAATTGTTTCTTCAGTCTTCTCTGGTGTAAAGCCAGAGCTGGAAGAAGACATCAAACCTGAGAGATAAGAAGCCACACATCGGGCATTAGCTCCCTCTGGTTCCCCTCTCACGTGCTCAGCCATCATGAGGCATGTGAAATAATACCTAAGACAACTCTTAAGAAAAGAAAGCCAATGGGTAGGAAGTAACATGTGTCTTGTCACTAAGTCAGAGAATAGCATATTGGGTGATCTTACCCCTCAGAGTCTCGTCCTTGCTCTTGTAGGCTCGGCACAGTAGGACGATTTCAATCCAGTACCAGTAGAGAAAGGCCGCTGCTACCAGAATGCCCACCAGCATCATGGCTGTGCCAAAGAGGATGTAGACAAACACCACTGAGGGAAACAGATCTGTGAGCCAGCACATCTGGACCATCATGCCCCATTATGCAGTAAAAACCACGGCTGCTGCCTATAATCACCTTGCATCTGAGGTCATCTTATGTCTGGATGGAACTGTCCACAACAACTTTGAGAGCCAAGGGGCATGGGAAGCTCCTGGTGGGATGACCTTCAACACTTAGCTGTTTTACTTACTTTTATATCTATAAGGTACAGATCTACACAGATCATTTGTACCTCTCCCATTGCCTATTATAAATTATCATCTTATATTTTCATCCTCGCCAAAATCTAAACATGCCTAGACTGGAAATTACATCAGCTTCACTCTGACTCGTGTGATTCATCTTATAAATAAGAGATCTAGAGAGAACAGCCATTGATACAGTAAACTTATTGAAGGTCAAGCGTGAGTATCGTCACCCTATGGCTCAAAGACATCTACACTTGCATGATTGTGCTACAGTCGTCCACTGAGTGAGTGAAAGACTGATGCCAACCTCATCTATGAACATCTTGCTAAGGAGCAATCTGTTCCTCTGAGGGCATTTCTACTAGCTGTTAGCATGTTCGCTACAAGCCAGCAAAGGCAACCAAGAAAGAGAGCGATGTCTGAATACTGACCCTGCTGAAGTAGGAGTGGGTGGGGCTGGAGATTCTCACAAGTACCAGCAGAATGAATGAGTGAATTGAGTGCATGTGTGAATGAAGGAGTGAATGGATGGGTGATGGAACTGAGTAACTATGTGAGCAGTGGGAGAGTTGAGTAAAAGGTGTTTTCATGGACAGATTAGTAGTAGTTAGGAAGCTGAGGTCAAAATCGGTTGTATGGCCATGGTCAAGGCCTTAACTGAGTTAGCATAGCAAGTGTCTGGCAAGTGTGAGTTGCAAACACTGCCTCTCCTCTTTGGGAAAATGTCCCCCCCTCTTTCACAAAGAGCAGTTATCAATCTTTAGGATCAAAGTTCTAGGCTTACCCCCTTCCTTCTTCCTCAGTTGGATGGTCCTTGTTGTGTTCCCAATGGAGTTCTGGGCAAAGCAAACAAACTTTCTGCTAAGATCTCTTTGAGTGACTTCTCTCAGGAAGATAGTGTGCTCGATGACATTGTTCTTGTAGTTGGATTGAATGCTACGAAAGGAGGGGAAAATTGCATCCCTACTTAGTGGCATCATCTGTCAATCATCCAGTTGTGCTTGGAAGACTGACAAAGAGCTGGTGAGATTTACCATGAGAAGACAGTGGAGGAGCAGGGAGAGATGGAGGAGGCTCTCATTCTTGATCAACTGATGGACTCTGCTAAAGATTTACACTAAGGTGTAAGTTACTTGCACCCTCATCTGAACTTTCCTCTAAGAACTCCCCCCTGGGAATGCAGAATCCCCCAAAATGTAAAGATAATATCAGTCTGTAAAGTATTTGCTTCCTAAGCATGAAGGCTTAATTTCAATTCCCCAGAACCCATGTAAAAAACTAGGCAAGGGAATATGTATTTGTAACCCCCCCCCATTGGGAGAGCTTAGTCAGCAAAAGACTCTGACCTGCCCCCAATACCCATACACACTGCCACCACTGCAGCTGCCACCACCACCACCACCAAAAAGCAAAGTTAGTAGCATTTGAAGAACTCCTAGTCTTCATATTCAGGTGCACACATGTGTATACATACCTATACACACACACACACACACACACACACACACACACACGCACGCACGCACGCGCACGCACACACTTGAGTGCAATCAAACACATGCACATACAGCTAATTTCTCTTGCAGTTTGCTGTCAGGTACTTCACTGGACACTGACTATGAATTCTCCATTCTCTTCCTTTCTCCCTGCACACAAACCCTAGGTGTCACAATGTGAACATCCTAACTTGGTAGCATCAGGGCCAAGGCCCAAAGGATAGATGAGCAGTACTGGGTCACAGTGGTGACACCATCCTGTGGCGTGTCTGGATTCCAGCCTGGCTCCCAGCTCTCTGCCAATCTTCCCTGCTGAGAGAATTGTGATTCTCCCCCACGCATTCCGTTCCTATGTCTAAAATTGTGTCATCCCTTTGTCACATTAAGGAACAGTGTTCAAGTGAGTGTTTTAGGTTATCCTGTGAGTCTACAGATAGCCGGAGAATGTTTCCTGCCTGTCACACATTGTGATGCACATGTGGCTTCTACTACATCTGTCCCTTACAGAGACCTTGCAAAGTGGAAGTTTTACAGCCACAGAAAATACCCATTGGGGATGGGGCTTCACAGAGGACCCAGGCCACTTCCTGGGAAACCAATTGAAATCTGCAGGCGGGTGACTGGAGAGCATCTGCCTTCCATGCTTGTTGGGCACAGACTCACACAGCGTCAGTGTAAGATCCAATGGATTCCTCGGTGTTAGAACTTCTTTCTAAATTTCAGTTTCTTTAGTAAATCTTCCCTTTACTCTTTATCTGTGGTTTTCAAAGTACACATTTGTTCAGTGAGATATTTTTTAAAAAACCTAGAGGGAATGGGGGCTGGAGAGATGGCTCAGCTGTTAAGAGCTGGTTGTTCTTCTAGAGGTCCTGGGTTCAGTTCCCAGCAGGCACATGGGGACTCACAACCATCTGTAGTTGGATCTGAGGCCTTTTCTATAATAAAGGCATACATGCCCATAGAGTGCTGATACATAAAATAAATAGATACAATCTTTTTTTAAAAAGCTAGAGGGAACTTTCTGTAGACCCTGATTTTGGGTCCCAAGTGGAAATGAGAGGACACATCTTCTAGTGACATGTCTAACTAGTTATGATGGGACCCCAGCTCTCTCACCTAGAACTAAAGACTCGTTTTCCTAGACTTGGATGACTTGTCTCTGAACTTTCCTTTCAACTGGTCAAGTTCTCCCATAAAATTTTAAGTTTTGCCACCTTCAATAAAGATTCATTATTGGAGTGTTTGCATCCATTTCTGATGCATAATTGATATGCATGTGTTTCTGTCTTTGATGTGTGAATGTATAAACTCTGATTAACAGTTTTGTTATATGCTCATAAAAAATTCCAGGTTTTATGTTAGTCACAGACAACAATAAGCAAAGTCTAATTATCATAAAATGTTGCAGCTGCTGGTACTCTAAGACAAGCATTTCCCTTCTGAAGCTCCACCCCATGTCAGCTGTGACACCAACTCTCCTTTGTCAGAATCTGTGTTACGGTGCCACTTCTGTAACAACTGGATGAAGGCACAGGGGAAAACTGGGTGGGGCAGGAAGCACCCTTGCCCATCTGTTGAAAGTGCTACTTCTAGTCAAGCGTTCTGAGTGTATCCATCTACTGGTTTACCTTAGTTTTTAAAACAATGACATTTTAAATCCCTTTGTGAGCAGAGGACGTGCACTGGTAATCTTACTAGATGTCCTGGCACCCAAAGAGAGACACAGAGAGAGGCAGAGAGAGAAACAAAGAAAGAAAGAAGCAAAGAAAGAAACAAAGAAAGTCAAAAAGAAAGAACTTTGGCTGTGGTTGATTCAGTGGGTAGACTGCTGACTGAGCATTCATGAGGTTCTGGGTTAGATCCCAAGCACCACATACAGAGAGTGTGGTGATACAATCCTGTATTTACAGCACTTAAGAAGTTCAAGTTTATCCTTGTCTACATAGAGTTTGAGGCCAGTTTGAAATACACAAAGCCCTGTCTCAAAAAATTAAAAAACTAAATTAAATTAAAAACATGTTAACACAGTCTAGGGTGTTATAAACCACCGTGCAAAGGTCATAGTGTATGTAGCATAGGCAAGATGGTCCCAACATTACTAAGTGATACAGTCTTAGGGGAGGGACCATTATTGTATATTGTTCAATCATTGACTAACTGCTATGCATGCCTAGTTCAGTTTATGGTTGCATAAGAAATGGAGAGCCTGAAAGTTTTAAACTAATATGATAGATGAGACATAGATAGATAGATAGATAGATAGATAGATAGATAGATGATAGATAGATAGATAGATGGATAGATACAATTCATGTATTTTTATTTTCACCACAATGTTAATTCAATGTATTTTAGCAATTTCTAAAGGTTTGAAAGCATCTAGCTTGGGTTGCAATGACTAAAGTTCACTAGCTTTTTCTTACCGTTTCTCCTCAAATACTTTGACTTCCCACTCCTGAGTAGATTCTTTGACATACCACTTTACTACAGGCTGGAAGTCTCTTTGGAAGCCAAATTGGACTTTGCAGGGTAGAGTCAAAGACTTTCCTGAAAATGCAGAGGTCGGGGAAACAGGAAGGAAGCGTGTCAGAGTGCCGATGTGACAGGAAGAGGAGAGGCTGCATTGGGATGCAGACAGGTTCGTGGCAGTGGGTACCAGTTGTAACCAAGCATCAACACATCCCACCTAGCAACACACCTCCTTCTGGCCAGCGTGTGTATCTCAACTGAGTAGCTATGTCCTTAACAGGAGGATTTCACGATCGTATCACCATGGAAAAGTTGGAGCTCTGTGAACAGCCCACTCATCAAAAAGATCATCCTACTAATCGATGCTTACATATTGAATGAACAAATGTCATGAGGTTACCATGCACAAAAATTCCTGAAGGGGAAAAAACCCCACACACTTATTCTGAACCTTCCACAAGGCTAAGTGATTGTCAGGGCCTCAATGATGTCGGGAGTGTTAGAATATTCTAGGTTCAAAGCCTTGTCATAATTTATCCCAGGCTTTGTTGTCCTCCTTGACAGTCATTCCTTGATTAGCTTTGTAGCTGACTTTACGTCCTTGTGAATATTAGGGTGTGTTAGATTTTTTTAAAGGAATGTGTTACCTTAACAAACCACTGTCTTCCATCAACAAAAATGCTAAAACTGTGGGGTGACAGCCCTTGGGACTATAGCTCAGGTCTCCCCCTGGGCTGTAACCTGGGTGACAGAGCTCTCACCCAGTGTACTTGGAAAGTGTCTTAATTTATTATTTCCTTTTTCTGTTGCCATGGAACTGTTTCCCCACCAGGACATGGGCTTGGGGTAGGTAACCCAAATCTGTGTTCCAGGGTCCCAGTCACTCCTACCTCTCTTGCCACCTTTGAGGTAAGAACTGGGCTTCCCTGACAACATTGCTTTATGGAGGAAACTATTTAGATTCTCAGCTGTTCTCCCGCTCACTGCACCATGGGTGAGCCCTGCATGCTACTGAACACCCTCCCTTTGCCTACCACCGCTGTGAGGATTGTCCTCCACGTTGAGATGACTTCTGGACAGATAGGTAGAGAATCCATTAGAAAATTCCTCTTTGGATCTTAATCTCTTCCCACAAGCAATGCATTAAAATTCACTGGTACCTTACACAACTTGTCTGTATATTTTTTTTGTCTTTTCTTTTTTTTTATTTTCCAGTTTAAATTTAGATAAGAAACGAGGTTGCTTCACAAGTCAGTTCCAGGTCCCTCTCCCATTCCCTCCCCTCCTCCCGTGCCCTCCCCCCACCCCCCCACCCCGTTATCCCCTCATTCCCCCAGGGAGGGTGAGGCCCTCCATGGGGGTGTCCATAGTCTGTCATTTCATATAGGGCAGGGCCTAGACCCTTCCCCAAGAGTTCAGGGTGAGAGTACACCTCACATCGTTCTATGGGAGTCCAAAGTCCTATTTTTAATGAATTGCTTTTCTTTCCATTCTCCTGTTTTTCCTCTTGACCAGCTCTAACCCCAGAACGGGCCACTACCGCCACCTACTGGCAATACAATGAAATAACAATTTGTTTACAATTCTTTGCACAAAAACTAAATCTTCCTTTAGCATTTGAAATGATAAATGTTGCACGGAAACACCACAATTTGCTCTATGATATAAAATTTCTGCTTGGCTATGTGTAAAGCAATAAATGGTCGAATTTGACAAAAATAATAAAAGGCAGTCAGATGAAAGTCAATTTCTCCTTTTCCCCAGAAGAAGGCGTCATTTTGGAATACATTTGAGCAAGAGATGCAGTGCTGTAATTTTCCTAATGAACGGCTCAAGTGTCATATTCATAAGAGTTAATGCTAACTTTATAAATTCATACACACAAACTAAATGGAAATATATGCACATATATGCATGTATGTACACTTTTTTCCTGGGAAGAATTTAAAAACTGTTTATCTTGTTTAGTTCTCCAGGCACTGAATATGTTTCCTCACTCTATCTCAATGCAAGATCAGCATTCGACAGTGAGGGGCAGATCTATCGACTGGGGCTTAGAAGGTGACAAAAGCTGGGACCAAGTCAAGGTTTACGGCCAATACTTACTTGAAAGCCTAATGGCCCTTTATGTCACACTTTGATCTATTCCCTGAAGCACAGGGTCATCAGGTATGCTACTATCCAGCAACTTACCGAGCTCTACTTCCAGAGTGTCTGTGATGGGATCCAGAATGTCCGGTTTTAGATTGATGTCTGTAACTGAAAGATGAAAACAAAAATTGCCCTTTGCGTTAAGAAATCTGAAGACCTGCTTGCTGAAGATTTGGGAGTATCCACTCAAAACTGATTTAAGTTTCTAGTGCTCTGTTTCTTTGTTTGCTCATTTTACCCAGAATGCATAAATCTGGGAATTGGGATTGTCACTCAGAAAGTTGCTTCTTTGGGGCTGGAGCGATAGCTTTGTCAGTACAGTGCTGGCCACACATGCCCAAGGATCTGAGTTTGATCCATGGAACCAAGCAGGTAGCTGGGGCTTGCCAGCTGGCCAGCCTAGCCCACATGGGTAGTGTGAAACTCTGTGTCAACAGAAATGATGGATTATACCTGAGACATAAAACCCAAGTTTGTCCTCTGGCCTACACACACACAACTACATACTCACACACCCCTACAGTTACAACCCCCCACACCCACACTTGAGACTTACGTCTCTGTCTGTGTCAGCTAGCTACGAGATTTCTCCTTGTTGCCATTTGACTGAGTCACCAGCCAAGAGGGACAACCTGCCCAAGGAACTGAGATTCAAAACTACCCACCCCTCAACCTTAAACTCGTGGTTTAGCTTAGACGGGAGGGGCATCTAGCCTCTGATTTTACTCTGCCTTTTTCTTTCCCGCCACAGAAATTCAAAGGCTCCTCCATTGTTTTGCCTTCTTCTGAAGTTATTCTGTCTCCAGGGAAAGTAGCAGCATCCGCTGACAGCATCTATGACTCTCACTTCTCACTGGCTTCCTCATCTACCCCGTCCCTCTTGTGCCATCAGCACCCCCACTTCTCACCGCATCCTCCTGATGATCTTGGCCTCCAAAGGCATTTTGCTCGCACACCATAAACTTCTCCCTTCCCCAGACGCTGATGTGCGTTTCACGGAGATCTTGCTCCTCCTCCTCCTCCTCCTTCTCTCTCTCTCTCTCTCTCTCTCTCTCTCTCTCTCTCTCTCTCTCTCTCTCTCTCTCTCTCTCTCTCTCTTTCCCCACGTGGCAAACAGCCCAGGGCTCAGTCCCAGAACCCCTCTTCACACTCTGACAGTCTCACACTCTCATCTCCAGCCCTGGCATCTCCATCATTGGCCTAAACACCCCCTCTTCATCGCCAGCACTATGACTGAAGTCCTTCCATGTTGGTATTTACTGTCCTCCTTAGACTTTTCTCCTCTTCTTTGTCTTCCATGCTTATTAAACGGAGCTAGCATTTACTGATTGACCCCCTTAGAAACTAGAATGTCCGTGTTCTGTTTTTTTCATTTGTCTTGTAAAGCGCACCCTGTTCTGTTGACTCAGAAACTCCATTCCTTCCTCTTCCGGGGGCACCGTTTGCTTCTGTCAATCAAGCTTGCTGACCCCACCTGCCTTCACCTTGTTCAATATCAGTAGAAGACATCTCAACGTTGACTCTCCTCTTTGACTTTTCCTATTCCCATACCCCAAATTCTCACAGAAGCATTTCTTGTGTATTTCTAGGCCCATCCCTTTCAATTCATAACCTTTGCTGTGCCCCTACTGGAAGTTGCCTGAATCAACAATGTCTCCCCTGCCTCCATACTCAATCTCAAATATACTGCTTCTTCTTGTTAGATCTAGCCTGGACACAAGTCTCTTCATGATTCTTGCAGTACTGGGTGGTCTCCTAGTGTCCCTTGGATAAAACTCCAAACTTGTCAGAAGCAGTAACACATACCTATGATCCCAGCACTAAGGAGTTTTTTGATCACAAGTTTGAGGCCAGCTTAGGCTTCATGTGAATGATAGTCTAGCCTGGTATACACAGGGAGATCTTGTCTCCGAAAAACGGAAACAAATGAATGAGCACAAAAATCTCCATACATAATGAAGACTGAAACAAAAACTTGAAACTCTAGCTTAGAGTATAAAGTAGGCCCTGATCTCAGAGTCCCACTCCCCACCCTGTTCTCTGACCTTCTCTTCTTCATCTGCATCCTGTTTTTTTTTCTCATGATTTTTGGATGTCAATTAGCTTTTGTCTCTACAAGAATGAATGGTACCATCCACCCCTCTCTTCCCGGTAGAGTGAATGTCATTGTTCATTCTTCTTTTCCCAGTGGTCTTGCTTGGATTCGCTTCACCAGTGTCAGACCTGGTGGACCTCACACATGACCACTGCTCCTTCTTCTCCTTCTGCACTGGGAAATGACCTCCTGCTTTCTGTCTTTCTGACCCATAAAATAGCCAGTTCTTAGAAGTCAGAGAACATCTCTGGGCACTAATCCTTAATCCAAATTTACCACAGAAGCTTGGTATCTTTGGTATCTATTCTATAGGTATATGGAGGAAAATCATTAAATGAGAAGGACGGGCCACAGTGACGGACAGGAATGAATGCCCTTGATGTGATAACCTTCAAGAGGAAGAGGAAAGTGAATCCCATCACTGAGAACTTAGGGGTCAGTGGATGGCTGAGTAAAAGCACATTTGAATGTCACTTGCTGGAGATAGTGATGCTAGAGTGTGCTGTACACAGAACTTCTCCACTCAGGAGCACCCTCTTACACAATAAAGCCATGGGAAGAGCAGGGACTGGGAATAAGCAGAAGTGTCTCCATCTTAACGCACTCCAACTGGACTGCATCTTGCAATAAGGAAACCAGAAGTACACTTCATTAGAGTTTTCACTGAGAACAGAGTCAGACATCCTGTTGCTTTTTGGTACAAGCACAAATGACTCATTCTGTTATGTTTTAACCCCAGAAGCCAGGGCTAAATGGCTTACAACTAGCATTTAGCTGTGCTGTTATTTGTAGATCGGGTAAAAATGACCCAAGCAAAGAGCTGTGGAAGGGAGACTCAATCCAAAAGGGTAGCAAATACAGGATGAGAGGTTTAACTTCCCTGTTAATCAGGGAACAATTAATTAGGAGGAAAAAACAAACTACTTTCTACCAATCAAAACATCTCATACCTTCCCCTAAATTTTTTTTAGGAATATTGAAAATTTGCTCATCATTAATAAGGGGTGTGAACTGGCATGCATTACCTTAATATAATACTGTGTGTTTTAGGTGTAAAAGGCAGTATTGTATTTTATCAATGGATAAAATGGGTTTGCACATGTATCGGAAAACACAAAAGCAGAAATGCTAAGCATCTAGATCAGTGGTTCTCAACCTGTGGGTCATGACCCTTTGGGGTCAAATGACTCTTTCATGGGGGTCACTTAAGACCATCGAAAAACACCAATATTTGCCTTATGATTTGTAACAACGAAATTACACTTTATGGTTGAGTGTCACTGCAACATGAGGAACTGTATTGAAGGGTGGCAGCATTAGGATGGTTGAGAAACACTGATTTAGTCTCTAAACTATGGATGCCTCTTGGAAGGGGATTGGGGCCCAGATCTCAAGCTGTAGCAGCAATCAATGTTCCTTTTTTAAAAAATAAAAGAACATGATGGGGGAAGTCCTGTGTATATGTCAATAAAGCACTGTTGGCCAATAGGAAAGCAAGATAGGTGAGACGAGGAGTCCAGGAGGACTCTGGGTAGGAGAAACACAGGGAGTCAAGATGTAACCGCCATAGGGGTAAGAAGCCCGGAAACTTTTCTCTGATAAGAGAAATACTTAGATTAACAATTTTGGGATAAATATTTAAGTCAGAGCTAGCCAGCAAGAAACAAGCAAGGCCAACAACTTCATAATTAATATAGCCTCCTTTGTGTTTATTTGGGACTGATGCGGTTCTGGAACCAGGCTGGCAGGAAGGCTTCTCTTTATAAGAACACGATTTTAAACATGTGGAAAAACATTGACACATTTTAAATAGGCCTATGAATGCCATTTCTTGTTTCAAGTATGAAATATCTAATACATGTTTAAATTATAAAATATTTAATGCATATTAAAATTTATTGCAAAAAGAAACCAGAGGGAAAGGAATAGATACTCCAGCTTGTGACAACATGAACATGACCCAGAACTGAGTCTCTTTGTGGGATTGAACCTCAGTTTTTGCCAACACACAGCCTTTTAAGGGTTGCCAGCCGCTAAATATCTCTTTTCTTCTCTAAAGGGAAATAATTACTTAACCAAAGGAAGAGGATTTTCACTGGTCAGCCAGAGTTCAGAAAAAGCCTCACTTACCAATGGTTCTCACTTGAACCACAGCTCGGACTGTCCAGGAGCTCACATTATCCGACTGAGTGTAATCGCACACATACAAGCCCTGGTAAGAGTCATAAATGGCACCCAACTTAATGATGCTGTTCTTATACTCAGGCAGGAGTCTTCCATCCTAGTCCAAAAGACAAGAATTGATCACCTTTCTGCAACCTCAGAGTTTTTATTAATATTCATTTTCACACATAAGAAAAGCTTCACAAATTCAAATCATGGAACACAGTTTGAAACACAGGTATCCCGTAGAATGAAGATACACTCTAGTGTAACAGTCTGAGGTCGCACAAGTGGCATTTCCTGACACTGTAAAAAAGCTGACTCCAATCAGCTTACAAAGCGCTACGGACTTAGTGTTTCCATAGCATGACTCAGTGGTGCAAGAGGATTTTAGACTGTCCAGTGTTCTCAGGAATGATGCCTAACTTAAATTTAACTAAATTATGTGCTCCTGTGATTAAGAATGGCAATGCAAGTGTGTTCACATGCGTGTGCGTATGTACATGCGTGTATAAATGCACCTTGAGAAACTTAATAGGTTTTAGGTAAAAGCAATCTATAAATTACTCTCATTCAGTAAATTTAACTTGAATGTAAGAACTAGGTGTGATGGCCAACACCTTTCACCCCAGCACTCAGGAGGCAGAGACAGGTGGATCTCTGATTTCAAGGCCAGCCTGGTTGACAAAGCAAGTTCCCAGGGCAGCCAGGGCTACACAGAGAAACCCTGTCTCGAAAAACAAAAACAAACAGATATTTATTTTGAATATAAAATTAAATTGTAAATAAAACACACCAAGTAAATAAACTGGACTATGTAATGATCAATAAGGGTAACTGCAGGAAGGCAGATCTCTGCAATTAAAATGAAGAAGAGAACAAGGACCTGGTAGTGGGTAACAGGCCTCACTCATAGCTATGGAATGTAGTCAGTAAGCTAGGACCTGTTAATGAGGACAGGTTTTACACATAGCTAGGGAGTGTAATCAGTAAACTTCAGCTGTGTGGGGGAATTTGTTCCCAGTAAAAATGTTCAGATAGTGTTAAACTGTGGGAAGCAAATTCCAAGTTTGTTGCAGAAAGGAATAAGCTACAGGAAGAATCCACAGCAAGAAACAGCCGCTTCATTCACAGGACTATAAGGCCAAATACAACCTTTGTACTGGTTTTATCCATCAGAATAATTCTTAATTCTTCTGAGTTATCTCATGATATGATAGCTGTATAATCCCTGTGTGACTTGCATCTTGTAGCAAATTGCAGAGATAGATATAGAGAATGCTAAGAAACCGTCATTTGACTCTGAACTCAGTAAGAACTGTCTCTTAGGATCCTTCAGTGAATGCATTTGCTTTTCAGATGATGTCTGATGACGGCCATAGCTCCTCAAGGACCCAGCTGGTCTCATTCTCCACTACCACCCCTTTGTACACCTGTCTGTCCCGGAGGAGGCATGCTCTATGGGATCCCTGGATTTGCAAGCCCTCCACTGCTTCACCAGAGCACAGGCTGCAGCTCCAGCCACAGCTCCAACAGGACTCAGGTTTTGGTAACAAAATCATCACTTGTTTCTAGAAGAACTGCCACCCCACATATCCAGGATCTTGGAGGCAAACAGAAGTTCGGGCACTGCCTTTTTACAGTAAGTGAGCCATGGGACGCATCCTTGTCTATAGCTAGTTGTTGAGCGCAGTCGTTGTTTCTAGGTAACTAATAATCCTGGGTAGGTGGAAAGGAATAAACGCCGTCCCCGCCCCTCAGCAGACTCTAGGTCTCCAGGCCCTGAGTCTCCGGCTTTTCTGTCACGCTATATAGAGTACTCGGGGACTACTTGTCAGCATATCTCCGCTCACATGTAATGGGGCTGACTCGTTGAGTCTTTGCAGAGTTCTGAAGAATAGAGAGGAACCAGTTAAAGCGAAAGCCACTTTAATATGACATAAAGTGTAAAGTGAAGTATGGGCGGTCATGGGAAATGAGGCCAAGGTGGACTCTGGATGTGTTTGATACTTGTTTCTGTACTAAAACAGCTTCGTTAAGGGTGTGTGAATTTAGGAATGCACAATGTAAGGATTTCAAACAGGAGAGTCTCGTGACAAAAGACATTTTAAGAAAAGTGGCAAGCAGCTGGCTATGGAGCTCACAGAGAGTGAAGTACAGATGAGTTCAAACCACCTTCCTATCACCAGGGGTTAGCACACAGTAGGGACTCCATCAATGTCTGTGGAAGGATGGTTATCACTGCTCTACTGCAGCCTAACTCATATATAATGTTTCCGTGCTAAGTGACCTTCTAGCTTCCCATGAGTACCAAGAGCAGATCTCTTACAACTATAATCAGAAGAAAAGAAATACTAGAAATGAGAAAATTGTGAGAACCCATTCTCTACATAGACTGTAAGCTTTTCTTTTATGTATGATCATATGTGGTTATCATTCATTCATAAACCTTCCACACACCGCTGCCTCACACATCAGGCCACCTGCTGTGACCTTCAATATTTCTCTCAGCTCTCCCAAAGGGGCCAAATATCTCTGCTGCTTCCTGGTGGAGGGTTCACCACCTCCCTCAGGGTCCTTTAGGAATACATGGCTCTTTCTTCGGAAGCTTGAGTGTTGTCTGTGGTATAACCTCCTTAGTAAAGCGCTCACCTAAAGAACAATCTGTCTCAGTGTGCCTCTTTCATGGACCACATCTCCTCTTTCTCCCCATGTGACCTATCCCTTGTCCAAAGGAGTCTCTGATTTGGGATTTGCATGGATTTGGTTTTTCATTTTACAAATGAGAAGACAAATACGTTAGAGTTTAAATGAAAGTCAGCATGAGAACGCCTAGTAAATGAGAGAACTGAATATAAAACATAGTTTTTCTGACTAAGAGTTTCATTTACTGATTGAGGAATTTCCCTTCCATTGGCAGTCACAGGTAGAAGCAAGAATCCCCACACACACTCCCCACACATACCTCCAAGTGTCTGGGCCAGTTCCTGTGGCCCAACAAAGAACTTCCCCTAAGGTATCAAAGAGTCTGAGTGGGCCACACTGCTCCTGGGGAGTGGTTACAAGACAGGATGAAGAGCCAGGGCAAGAGGCAGAGACAGAGAGCTTAAATATTTATCAGGTGATGGCAAAGATCAAGAATACCCCAGTCAATAATGAAGCTAAGAAGAAGAAGGGAAGTCCGGAGATAAAACTTTAGAGAACCCAGTAAGAGCATACAAAGAATATATAAACATAGAGTACAGGCATGCAGCAAATCTGCTGAGAAGCTGATGGAATGAGGATACAGAGTACCAACACTAAGACCATTGAGGAGGGTGAATCCAGGGAACCGAGTAGACCACTTCTTCATTTTATAGATGGTGGTCACAACTCGGTGTGTGTCATCAAAAGACTTTTGTGAAACAGAACTCAAAAGAAATGTCAAAGACATTGGGAAAAAGAAACTTATGCAGAGAGAAAGGAAACTCATCAGATTATTCAATAGAAGGCAGGCCTGGCAGGAGAGAGAGGCAGATGCATCTGCCCAGAGTACTGTGTGATGCTCGGAGGTGAAACCTTAGAAAACAAAAGTACAAAGGAGGAGCACTGTGTGAAGAGTCAGGAGTCCTAGAAAGAACAAGTGAAAAAACATGAAGGTGCTAAAAACATGTTTAGGTGTACATGCAAGGGGAAGAACAAAGCCATTCTTAGTAAGAGGGCAATCGTGATTTTGTAATGTGCTGTCCTGAAGTTTTACTACCAGGCAGCACAGCACCGGATTCTCTAGGAATGGTGCTGTCTAAAGTCAGGCAACACTGGAGTCCCATCTGGGCTCCCTCCACCTGCATCGACATTGTTAGCCAGTTTTCCTTGATGAGCTTCAAATGGTTCTTCATGGTTAACTCATAATCATGTCTGGATATCTTCACATCTATGATGGAATCAGTTTTTACATTCTAAAAGTTGATACATGCCGTGAATATATTTTAAGCCATAAAACATCTTAAATATTATGATTACCTCTTTAGCTGGTCCTTATCAAAGCATTTGATTATTACCCTTCTTCTGTGAAAACGGGCCCTACCTTCTTTCTACTCCCATCGCAAGTTCTGCAGTTGAGAATACACACAAGGAAAGTTCAAACATGCCAGCAGGGCCCCAATCTCCCAGCCTCATGAGAAACCCACAGTTTTTATTTCCAACCCAGTAGAGTTTATACTGCACAAGAACTCTGCTTCACACACTGAGCAATTTGCTAACCTGTCACTGAATAGACTTCTTGCTGTTCTGTTTCTGTTACAATATTAATCTTTCTTAGTAAGTCCCATTGCACAATCTCTTGCTCCAATTACCCGACAATGCGAAATTTATTCTGCAATCATGTAGTAATATTTCTTTTAATATACCAGGAAATAATTAAACCAGAAAATTTTAACGATGGGTCCTACGTCGGTCCCTAGCCAAAGTACTGAGTAAATGATTAACAGATGGTTTGTGAGTACTTGGCAAGGGGGTAATGGCTAATATCAGCCAGCTTGTGCTTGCTAACTATCACCTTATGAAAGTCATCTCATTTTCCTGTATAACTGGAAACTTAGATTAGAGGCTCATGGTAGGCAAATTCTGTCTTCACTCTGGAGTATAATTTGGCAAAGACTTTCATGATCTCCCTGTTAAGCAAGAAGATCCTTAAGATCCTTATAAGCCGAATGAGAGTGTCTTTGCAGACAACTGAACAGTAATGCCCCCAGATGATGACAATGTGCAGCTAGGAGGATTGCTCCAGAAACTACAGCTGCGAACTCTATAGTGCAAGCCCATGCAGCAGTTTTACAGGGCCTTAAGTATCACATGTCCTCCCCACCCCCCAACTACACACACGTTTTTTGACCCTTGCGGGTTTTGTTTATATAGAATAGTTCAGGATTTAGTGTTTTTAAGGGGTCTCTGTGTATGCCTGCCGTGAAATGAGTTTCTTGTGCTTTTTCTTTGTTTTTGTTTTCTGTTTGGTGGTTTGTCTTATTCTGTTTTGCTTCTTTGGTTTTGTAGTTGCCAGGTTGCTTTCTAATGAGAGAGCGAAAGAAAGTGTGTGTATGTGGGTGTATGGTGATGGATGTGGATGTGGGACCTGAGAGGAGTTGGGTGAAGGGAACCATAATCGGAATGCATTGTGTGACACAATATTTTAATAAAAATTAAAATTATATAAAAAGAATCACGTATCACTGTTTATGTTACCTATGCGATTCACAACTCTAAGAATGATAGCTAGTACGCTGGATTATAAAATTATAAACTCAAATTTCCAATTTCTTAACACACAGAATGGCGAGTGAAAACCAATGTGTTAGAATCTAACAGGAGTGCATGTGAAGTTAGGAATGTGAGTCACAAACTCGAATTCTAGGCACACAATTGAGAATGTTCCTCAAATTGCCTGGCTGTAGTTCTTATGAAAAAGCCTAACTTGGCCACAACAGCATGATTGACCCACACAACACGGTTATCGAAAAGCTGAAGGAATTGCAGGCAGCATCAATACTGTGTTCACAAGAAGAAAAGGGTCCCTCATCTACGGCATGCACTGTACAGCAAGTGGCTAGCTGTATATAGAGCTCCCCAGGAATGTGGGGGGGGAGGTGTTTACAGTGAGAACAACAGAACTGGCCGATAGATCAGCCTTGCAAACAGCTTCCAAAACTAGAATCCAAGTTATCATTTATCTTCCCTTTTTAGAAGCACTTTAAGCTGTGGGTCTGGCCAGTCTCAACCTGCTCACCAGCTCTTCATGGTAGGTGGCTCACATAGCGCCCAAAGGCTCCAGTCCCTACAAGAGCTAAACCAAATGGAAATGATTAGGGGAAGTGGCAAATACATGTGCAAAGCTTCCACGGAACACAGGACTGAGAATCAGCCCCACATCCATGTGTGTCAGCACTGAGGAAAACCCCCCTGGCCCTGGTGAGGTCACTTAAGACACCAATGGGGATTTTCATTCATGTTCGGGTCCTACTAACAAGCGGTTACAACAGTACCAAAGCGATCCTGGTGTTCATGGCCATTTCTAAAGAAACTCTCCCACTGTCCTTTATTAAAATTCTCCATTGTGTTAAATAATTGCCAAGAGCAGGGCATACAACGCTATAAAGGAAATAAATAAAATTCCAACAACAGACTTTGAAACACAGAGATCTATTTGAGTAAAGGATAGGCAAATAATAATAATGATAATAATAATAATAATAATAACAGCTTTAAGCTAGAAGAACTGCAAGAAAATACAGATGGAAAAAATAGAATTTGAAAGTCGTTCCTAGCAATATTAGAAGTTGGGAAAATAAATGACATAATTTTTAAGTGAAAATTAATAAGTAAAGAATATATTCATAAGCAAAACTTCTTTAAGATGTCCAACAGTGGACTTGATCAGCAGAGGTGAGAACCAGAGAGCTCAGGAGTGGAACATCTGAAATCACCCACCAGAAGAACAAGGAGAGAGGAGAGTTGGGCAATAATGAAAGACTCATGGGAGTTACAGAGTACCATAAGAAGAACTAAGCTTGGAGCACATCTAGAGAAATAACAGCTAATACTTTCCCAAATCCAGAGGACAACACTCTGGGGTGGACTTCTAAGCAAATTCAGTTCAAGGAGAAATTGCTGTACACATATCATAAATTGCCCAAAGTGAAACATCAGGAAAAATAACTAAAGCAGCAAGAGTTGAAACATGCCACGTTAGAACTTGCATAAATACGGCTATCAGCAGAATTCTGAGCAGAAATCCTGAAGGCCAAGAAGGAGGGACGTGACACATTGAGAAGTCACCATGTGCAGTAGTTGGAAGGTGAATGACTCCCCAGGTGCATATGTCTGGATGCTTGATCCCTAGCTGGAACTGTTTGGGGACAATTGGGAGGTGTGGCCCTGCTGGAGGAGGTGTGTCACAGATAAGGTTCTGTTTGGTGAGCATTCAGGTGTGGGCAAGCATTCGGAAAAACACTGTAGCACAGTGGAGACATGGAATGTTTTTGTTGTGTTTGCTTACCAGGTTACTCAATATCATTATAAATTTTCTCTTGTGCCCTCATTCTTAGCATTCACTCACTCCCACAAGCTATGCACAAGGGACTTGTCATGTGGTGAATTGCTGCAGTCTCCTCACCATCCTCCTCTTTAGAAACTACTCCGCTCCCCTGTTTCTTTTAAAACTTCAAGACTTGATTGTAGGGAGCTCCTATCCTCTTCCTCGGCAATGCCTGTTACTCTCTATGACAACATAAATGCATTAACCTGCCCAGAATTCACGAATGGTTGTTACACCCTCCCATAAGTGTGACATCCTCATCTGCTGGGCTTTTCCCCTGATGTTAGTCAAAAGGGTGGCTCTAGCAATCTGAGGAGCAAGCTGTACTCTGCATAGGGTCAAAACCACTTTAGAATGTAGGTCTTTTGCATAGGCACAGACCAGCCTTTGTATTGCTCTGGGCTCTGGGCTCTCTAACTCATGTTTCTATAAAGAGTCTATAAAGTCAAAGTCATCAAACAGTGCTCTTAACACCAGTTTTAGAAAACCTATTCATACCCGGTACCAGGTCATCTCTGGACTCTGTGCATCACTTTGGCAGCTGAGACTGGGACAATAAATGGAGCCCGTGCTTCCAAGAAATAGGTATTGCTTGTGCTCTACAGGCTTCCCACAGGATACATTTCTCTGAGGCTTAAGTTCTAAGATGGTCTTGACACAACAAGTCATATCCTGAGGACTCCTAGGAGATAGAGAGGGTCCTGTAAGCACTTGTTGGGGTCACAGAGAACTTGAGAATATTTTCAGACTGGCATGCCTTTGAAACATACCTAATCCTGGGTCTACAGATATATGACCCAACATTGTTCTTCTGTGGGGTCAATATATGCAGCATGCCTTTCGTCTGCACATAAAGAGAGTTTCTACCGATCTCCTCTAGTGGACCTCCACTTGGTGGTTGCACGTACCACTGGACATCAGATAGGTCCTGGTTACCACTGCAAGGCATGTGGGCAGAGCCTTGTGCTGATGACAGTTGACTTATTTGGGATAACTGTGACTTATGAAGCTCTGGTAAATCACAAAATAGAACAAAATCCTCTGCAGCCTCCACAGGATATATCCAAAGAAGTCTTTTGGTGGCACAAGCTGAAAATTACAGTAAATGAAACAACACAAAGAAATGTGTTAGAAGGTAGAATGCTTATTAATGCTTAAAATAGGCTCATTATAATAAAGGAGTAAGCTCTCTCATCTATATTGTGTACTATGTCAAATTAATAGATGAAAATGGCTCATGTTCTGATTTCCTCCCAACAGGCTTGTGTCTTAACTTGCTGTTGGTGATAGTTGAACAATCATGCACTACTCTTCAGATGTCTCCACTGAATGCCCAGCTGTGGTCACTGGGATCCCCCAGCTGTATGTCATATCTACTGAAAACAGTCCTGACCAGAAACTCTCCTCCTACTCCCTTTAAGAGCAAGAAGATGTTGTATAATAATAGGTCAGGCTACTGATGGACCAGATTACCTGCCACTTTAGACTTTGACCACAAGACTCATGGTGTTAATATGCAAAGCAAAAACCCCTACCTGAATGATCGAATCCCATGGTCTTCTCTCCTGCAACAAAGCAAAGTAACACCCAGCCCAAGCAGAGCATGGTTCTTCACTGCTCCTGACATGGCTTGAGTGACTTCTCATTGCCAGTGTGGAGTGTGTGGAGACTCAGCACTCTCTCTCTGGCATCCTCTTCACTAATGAAATAGGAAATGGAGAAATCAAAACCTGTGACCAAGCCCCAAGTCACACAGGAAACCCTAAAAGGGCACATCCCACCCAAACAGTCCTTTGGAAGCTCAGAGACTGCATGGGTATTTTCAGGGGCTTGAAACAGCTCCTCCTCCACATGTCATCTCTAGCATATCCAAAGGATGAGCACCTCACATTCAGGGTTCACTGAGGACCTCACATGGGCCCTGGAGTATCTTCTAATACCATTTCTCTTCACTGAATTCTTCTTATTTTTGTTATAATACTCCCATCTACTGTGCATACTTCTATCAGTAGTCTGGAAAACTTATGCTTTATTTTCCTTGAAAAGATAGGCTGATTTATATGGAAATAACATATTCTACATTTAGAGAAAGCTGGTGATTGAGCTCCTATCTATAAAATCTGAGAGTATCTACATGGTACTAAACACTAGATTTAAAAAATTATTAGGTTAGAAACTTGTGACTTGAAGATTAACCTACTGATCCTCTCATGTATAAAAATGGAAAGCATGTGTTCTTAAAATTGAAAGTCAGTCCTGGGTTGGTTGGGTTCTACATGTTTGTCTCCACTTTAGAGACAGTGACCATGAGAAACTTCAAACAACTTATAAACAACAAGAGCTATGGACTTGGAAAATATAAAATTGTTTGAGTATTTAATTTTGAGCAGAAAGTAAAATGTTTAGTTACAGGACAGTATTGTCTATTCTGACATTAAAAAGGAACAAAATTTGGAGGATAGACTCTATTTCAATGTCAAAAACTGCCAAGGAATTGAGCTGATTATCCACTTGGTATGACCACTAAGAGATGGGCAACCAGAGAAGGAGGGTAAAAATCCCAGGATGAAAAGACTGCAGGGACCTCAGAGATAAAATGATAGGCAAGAACCTACCACATGTGACATGGTGAATGTAAAAAGTCAGGATAGCAAATGTTAGCACTTCCATTCAAACAGAAGGGCAGGTTGGGGGGGGCAGCATCCTGGGGAAGCACAGAGAGGATGAAAGGACAACTGGAGAATGGGGAAATAGAATGGCAAAGACAGGAGGTGTGTTATACACCAGTGTCTTAGCCGCAGTTCCCCAGCAGGGAGGCAAGGCAGCATCAGCTTCATTCAAAAGCTAAGCCAGGAAGCCCAGGGTTGAAGACTTCAGTACACCTCACAGTTCCTGCAAAGACTCCAATTTACTTGGGAGTTTTGGTGAGATGGTGACCCCTCCTGAGGAGGAGGTCAGCAATGGGAAGAAGGTCAATGGTATTATCACACTAAGTACTAGAAATCTGTAGCTAGATCAGTCTTAAAGGAGAACTTACTGTTTAAGGCCTGGCTACCCAAAGAACATGATCACAAGGAAATACCACAAGTCATGGAGCCTGGAATCAACGTCCCGCCTTCTCGGGTTGGAAGATACCTCTGCAAGGCAATTGTAGAGAGAATGAAGAGTGCATGCAGACTTGTTGAGAAGTGTAAGGGGTGGGGGGCTGGCCTTTGGAAGCAAAAGGGATGGGTATGTACAGGGGATCTCACTTTCTGTTCCTGGAAGCTGACATTTTCTCCTTGAGGTTAACTGTGTAGCCTGAAGGCAGTATTTGGAGCCAGTTATCTTCTTGGAGGTATATTGTTGGCAGGTCTCTGAGACTCTGGGAAGGGAATTGACTTTCACAGTCATGTACAGATTTCAATGTTTGTTTGATTCTCTTACCTTGAATCCACTTGGGAGTGTGGAAGAAACAGCCCAGCACACGGACGGTAGAGTGTGTCATCTCAGACTCCTGCTACCCCAAACAGAGAAGGAAGTTGTCTTCCCCAGGGAAGACAATTCTGGTGGACTCTGGGCATGTGAATAGTTCAAATTCAGCACTATCCTAGATGGTAGGAGATGTAGGAGCACTCACATTCAGTGGAGCCTAGTTTTTCTTTCCTATTAGACTCTGTTAGAAGTTGCTCCAACACATCACATTTTTTTATGCCACTCAAAATCCATTTTTTTCTTTTTATTAAATTTTTAGTGGTATTTTAACTCTATTTCTCAGAGTTTTCATGTTATTATTTCTATCCTCTTCATAATTGCCTAACCCTATTCATTCATTATTCCTTTACTGTGTGATCAAATTCATTTTTTATTTGCTTGCCCCTTCCTCTCCCTTTTCGTAGTGTTCTCAGACCTTTTTCTTTTATTTCATGTAACCTTCTTCCCCTTTCTCTTCATCCCTTCCTTGCTGTCTTGCTTTGCCTCCTTCAGGTGCTATTTTTACTTTTATGTAAAATAATTATCTTCATACCATATTCTACATTAATGTTGCGCCATTTTGTGTTCTATGGCTACTGGTGGTGTGATAATTTGCTTTCACTGACTTAATGTGTATGTCAACACTTTGCTTTGCTTTGTCATTTGTTTACTCCTCTTTGAAAGGTCTCAGAGAGCCTTCTCCTCAGGAGTTCCTCAAATAAAACCGGAAGAGAGATGTATGCCAAAAATGAACAAATTACAACAGAGACACTCAATAAACGTGACTAGGTAAAGTCATGTTACACATCCAAGTAATGATAACACAGCAATTTCTAATCCCAAAGACAATGAAATGATTGACATTCTGGGCAAATATTTCAAAAGTCAGCTTGTAAAGATAATCAATTACAAAGAGTAAACAAACAAACACTAAGATGAGGTAAGGAAATAAATTCAGGATACAGGCAAGAAAGTGACTATTGCAAAAAGAGAAAGTCGAGATGGGTAAGACATTTGGAAAGACAATCATGATTTTGGGGGAAAAAATACAGACATGAACAACTCAGTAAAATTTTGGTAATAGAAATCATAACCAGCAGACCAAATGAAGCAGAATATCAGAGGTGAAAGAAAAAGAAATATGACACTCAGGTATTAGTGGGGTAAAATTATATAATGTACAACAATATACAGAAAAATATTCATTAAAATTTGAACAAAACAGATTGCCAATTACTGCAAAGAAATGGCCATGTAAGCCCAAAAAGTATTTAGAACCCCAGACAGATCAAAGAATGATGTCTCTATAACATATTGGATTCAAAATTCCAAAGTTCAAAATTAAAAAGTATTAAAAGCTGCAAAAGAAAAATCACCAACTCGTTACTGAGGCAAATTTATCAGAAAAAATATTCAACCTCGGTATAAACCCTGAAGGAAAGTATGTAATGATGTATCACAAACAGTGAAAGGAAGTAAATGGCAATAAATATAACTGCTTTCAGTACATTTGTCTTAAAATCAGGAAGAAATAAAACAAGCCAAGACAAGCACAATCGGAAGCAATTTATGATTACTAGACCATGATTGTGGAAGACACAGAAGAATCCTACACAATTAGAGGGAACAAAGAGTCTTAATAAGGAAAATATGGAAAAGAATGAATTTCATGACAAGAACAAACAGACAAAGAAGAATCATGAATGGCTCAGCAGCTAAGAGCACTGACTGCTCTTCCAGAGGATCTGTGTTCAATTCCCAGCATCCACATGGCAGCTCACAACTGTCTACGACTCTAGTTCCAAGGTATCTGGCACCCTCACACAGACATACATGCAGGAAAAACAAATAAATAAATAAATAAGTAATAGAATGGCTCGGTCATTTCCAACTCAGTAAGCCAACTAATGTCTAACATAAAGAGATGAGAAAAACAATTAAATCAACAGGAAAATACTCAGCAAAGGCTTAAGAGTCATCAAACCCCTTTCAATAATAACCCTAAATGCAAATGGCTTTAGTTTGCTGGTTAAATTATTCAAACTTAGTGAATAGATTAAGAAGTAAGAGCCAATTATATGTTGTCTCTAAAAAAGAAAAAACACTCCTGTATTAGTTATGGTTTTATTGCTGTGATGAAACATCATGACCAATGCAATGTATAGAAGAGTTTATTTGAGCTTGTGGTTCCTGAGGGCTAGAGTCCATGATGGCAGAGTGAAACAGGAGCAGGAAGCTAAGGGCCCATATCTCGAACAACAAACATTTAGCAGAGAATGTTAACTAGGAATGTCACAAATCTTTAAACTTTCAACGACATACTTTCATCAACAAGACCACATCTCCTAAACCTACCCAAGCAGCACCATCTACTAAAGACCAAATATTCAAGTGTCTGATTCTATAGGGACATCTCATTCAATCCACCTTACTGGCAAAGACCACACATAAACTGAAGGTGAAACAATAAAAGTCAGAATACCAGGCAAATGGAAGCCAAAAATAAATGGGAATTGTAGACTCTGTGCCATAATGAGAAAATATAAAGAAAGTTAATTCATATTAATAAAGAATGTGATTCATCATGAAAATAGCATTGTTATAGATGTGCTGAGCATTAAGGTACCAAATTTCATTTTAAAAACATTATTGAACATACAGAAACAAACTCTACTACAAGAATAGACTTTGGGCTCCCATCCAACAATGAGAGATAGACTCTCACCCTGGACTCTTGGAGGAGGGTCTAGGCCCTGCCCTGGATGAAATGACAGACTATGGACATCCCATGGAGGGCCTCACCCTCCCTGGGGAAATGAGGGGATATGGGGGGGTTGGTGGGAGGGCACGGGAGGAGGGGAGGGAAAGGGAGAGGGACCTGGAATTGACATGTGAAGCAACCTTGTTTCTAATTTAAATTTAAATTTAAAATATATATATATATATATATATATAAGAATAGAAAACAATTTGAACATCCTGTTTTCAACAATACTAGATCATCAAAAACATGAACAAACTAAACCTTGTCATTAACCTACACAATAGATCAAAAGGACTTAATAGACCTATAGAATATTGTATCTAAGAGCTTCAGAATATACAACATTCTCAGCAGTTATAGTAGCTACTGCCATTGCTGTTAGTCACATAACAACCCAAGAACAAACCCATTCTGAAAGTTCTATTTACATGGAACAACACTCACAAGCTCTTATTTCCCAGTGTCTGCACTTAAAAGACCACCTGGTATCTAAATATTGCCTTTCATTGTACCATCACTCAAACACTTCAGGGATTCAGAAGAAATCATTCATGTGCAAAGTATCCTACTTGTTGAGCAATTCAAACCAAACGTGGCTGAAGATTCTCCTCCAGGGAGAAAAATGATTAACAGGTGGCAATGAATGTTATCATTTAACATTTGCCATTCTAGAAAACACATGTGTTGTATTTCTCATTCCCAATGGATAACTGAAGGTCTTATAGCTCATGGCAATGGTGTGCATTATAAAATGAAAACCACATACCTGTCCAGTAGTAGAAGAGAGTTATATCTAGATGCAGAGGGTTTCAAAGCTTCTCATTTTGCTATCACTACACGCCATCCTCCATGGAAGAAGGTAGGATGATCTGGAAATCTGGAAGGTCTTTTTCCTAAAATTTTCCATAAGTTATTAAAAAAACTGTGTCTTTTTCTCAGAGGCGGGAGACCTATCCTGAAGTCATTCAAAGATAAATGGTCAGCCATATTTTACAGTACTAATGAACTAAGTTTTTCAAAGAACAAAGCTTTTGCTGAGAGGAAAAAGGTGAAAATACTGAATAAATTATCAGGAAAAGACAACTTGGTCCTGTTCACATCCTTAAAACACAAATAAAGGAGATATGGGCTAGTTTAACAGTTCCAGTTTTCAAAGAATATTAGGATAATGCTCTTATGGTCCATGGTATCCTGTTCAATGCTTGCCTTCAAGGGTCAACAAGCGACAGTGGTCATTCAAATTTGGCAAGCAGTTTGAATCCCTACTTACAACCCTTCCAATAAAATGCAAGAAGCATTTTAAAAAATGGTTTACTTTGTAACAACTCATTTTTTTTCAAGAGAAGATTTAAAAATACACTGAGATACAAATGTTGCTACTTAACAGTACGTCTGTTACTAAAAAATATTTCAAAAAAAGTAACTGTTTAGCAATTAATTTTTAAGTCATTTAAAAATTATTTGGGGTCAGAAAATCTAGTGACAGAATGTTCAGTGGTCTTACCTTTATTTCCTGGTCTTATAAACACACACACACATTAAAAAAACATAAGAAACTTCAAGTCTCTATGTCAGTGACTGCCGGCTTGTGCATCCGAAGAAAAGTGTGCAAAACATCCATTTTCAAAGAGTTCTACTATAATTTTTTTCTTAGCAAGAGAGTTACTTGGAGAAGAGTTAAGAATTATCCAACTCATACAGTCTGGAAATAATGAGTTATACCCAGGCAGAAAAAGGGTAGTTTGTAAGGAACCGCTGGCTTTGGAAAATGCATGGTCATAAGAAAGGAAAATCAAGTCAACTACTTCTATCTACCACAGAAGAAAAACTCGTGAAATGAAGCATTTAAAGCTGTTCTCTGGCCAGCCTCCTTGACAAGAAAAGCTTTGTGGTTACGTTTAGTTGAAATGGTGAGTAAGCCAGCTTCCTTTACAGGAATTTCCTGTACTGAATTTTAACTAACATTCAACAGCATTTCTTAACAGGGGAGTTCTCTTTTTCTCTCTCTCTCTCTCTCTCTCTCTCTTTTCTTCTAATAAAACTAGGACACCATCACTGCCTTTAATTTCGAACCTAAAGGCTTTCTTTTAATGAACTTTTAAGTGTGCATCTCACTAATATCACTTAGAGGAAGCAACAATTAATTGATAAAGAAAGTGAAAATTTTGAACATTGAAGGTCATTGAAGCTATTTATGTACTTATGCATTAAAAAGGAAACCTTGGAATGCATAATTACGAACTTCACTGTAATTAGAATAATTCAGAGCACCGAGGGACCACACTACTCACAAGGAATATTGTCTACAAAGCATCCTAATTAACTGCATTACCAGCCTCCATCAAGAGATTACTATCCCCATGGAGATAAAGCTAAAGCAACCCGACACAGCAAGGCACTGGTGTTATTTCCACACAGGATTATAGAAAAGCATAAAATACAGGGAAGAAGCTCTGTTGTCAGAGTGAGGGAAGAGTGTCTACCTGCAGTGAAAGTGGAAGGCTTCAAGAGGAATTAGCAACTGAAGACAGGGCTAAGCCATAAAAAGCCATGTGTTCATGTTAGTCATGAACCTATCTAGAATTCCAAGAGGATGTGAGATTTTCCTTACAGCCTATTGCAGTGTGTAACATGTTCAGCAGAAAAGACATGAAAGCACATGAACTTCAGGCTCACAGTGCCAGTAACAGAAACCTAGAAGAACTTGAAGGAATGGGCGAGCATAAAGGAAAAAGGGAAAAAGAGGGTGTTGGTGGGAATGCCGACTCATACAGCCTCTTTGGAAATCAGTATGGAGATTCCTCAGGAAAATGGGAATTAATCTACCACTAGACCCAGCAATTCCACTCTTAGGCATTTATCCAAATGAGGCAGGTTCATACAACAAGGACATCTGCTCCACTATGTTCATAGCAGCATTGTTTGTAATAGCCAGAACCTGGAAGCAACCTAGATGCCCCTCAACTGAAGAGTGGATAGAGAAAATGTGGTACATTTACACAATGGAGTATTACTCAGCAGAAAAAAACAATGGAATTTTGAAATTCGCAGGGAAATGGATAGCACTGGAAGAAACCATCCTGAGTGAGGTAACCCAGTCGCAAAAAGACAAACATGGTATGTACTCACTCATATATGGATTTTAGATATGGATCAGGATAGTGCCAGTCTGCACTTCCACAGATAGAGAGTCTGGGAAACAGGAAAGAACCTAAAAGATATGCATATATGCATAGTACCCAAGAGAAGAGGATGGAGACAAGATCCTCTGAATGGATGGGGAACACGGCGAGGGGTGGGGGGGAGTGGGACCTGGGAAGAATAGAGGGGGTAAAGAGGAAAGGAGTTGGTCATGGGGGAACAGGAAGTTGAGGGGGTGGGGGTAGAATAGGGGGAAGAGGGAATCATAGGATCGAAGACAGATCAGGCACCAGAGTAACCTCGAGTGATCTAAAGGTATAACATCAATTGGCAAGCTAAGCAATAGTGGAGGGACCACCTCGAATGCCCATTCCTGATAATAAACTTGATGTCTATAACCATCCGGGAGCCTTCATCCTGTGACTGATGGAAGCAGAGGCAAACACACAACTAAGCACTGAACTGAACCCAAGGAACCCAGTGACAGAGAGAGAGGAGTGATGAGCAAATTGGCAAAGAATGGGCTGGCAAAACCAGCAGAGACAGCTGATCTGAACAGGGGAGTGCTCTTGGACCCCAGACCGACAGTGGGGAGGCCAGCATGGGACTGATCTGGACCCCCCAAATGTGAGTGTCAGTGAGAAGGCCTGGGCAACCTATGGGGCCCTGAGCTGTGGATCAGTGTCTATCCCTGGTATACAAACTGTCTTCATGTGCCTATAGCACAAAGAGAGATGCTCTCTCAGCCTGGACTCTTAGGGGGAGTGCCTTGACCCTACCAAGAGTAAAATGACAGACTCTAGATATCCCCTATGTGGAAGGATTTGGCAATAGGGTGGGAGGGAGGGGGGGAAGGGGAGTGCGGGAGGAGGGTAGGGAGAGGGAACTGGGATTGACATGTAAAACAAGCTATTTAAAATTAAAATAAAAAATGATAAAAAAGAGGGTGTTGTTTATGTCAGGTGTTTAATAAATGTTGAAGTATACTCAAGATACCTGGGGGCTGGGGTGTGTCCTTATCAAATCTCAGAGGACCTGACATAGACCTCAGTGTTGCGTCTGAAATTATTGCTGGCATGGTCTCCTAAAGTGAATTTATCAACAGCTTTTTCGTTTACCATATCAATCATAGACTGCATTTGGGAAAGAAAAGCAGGAAATCATTGACAATGGGATATTTGGGAAGAGATGAAAGGTTAGTCACTACAGGAAAAAACTCAAACATGTTTAACACTTTGTACAATTCAAACATTGTGGTACTATCTCGTGGGTAGAAAACTTCCCCATGGAACAGAATAGATGATGCAGAAACATATGATAGCATATGGAAATTTAGTAAAAATAGAAAAGGGCATCACAAATTAGATGACCGTTGATAAGCGTAGTGTGGTAATGGGGCAGCCATGTGGAAAACTGTGCAATGAATCTTTTCCTCTGGCCACACAGCCCACTGTGTTCCAAATGGACTGGGATTTAAAGTGTGAAAATGCTAATCTACACAAGTATTAGAAGTGTAGCTTGCTTCTCGATGACCTAGAAGTAAGTAAATACAAAAACAGAGTAAAAGGATAAATGATAAACTCCGGACTTGCAACTTACATTTCAAAATCTTGTCATCTCTAATGTGATAAGATCTTGCAGCAGTAGAAATAAGATCAAACATCTCCACAAAACATTAACAGAAGGTAAGGACATATTTCTATACATTGCTGTTGGGAATGAGAGCCAGCACAGTCTTGTGGGGAGAAATAAGGCAATTATTGACCAAAACCATAAATGCCTGTTTGCTGTCACAGTAATCCTGCATCCTGGACATGACCTCAAAAACATATTCAAGCAAAAAAATGTGAAATGTGTTTAGATAATACTGTCTGTCATAATGTCACATGTAAGAGTAAAACACTGGAAACCCTTGGGACTGGTTGAATAAACAGTAACATAAGAATGTTCCAGGAACTTGTATGAAGTAGTGAGAACTAGCTTCAGATATAATTATGGAGTAGTTACTAAAAATGGTCTCAAGAAAATTAAATTGTAAAACTGGTTGTAATCACTACCATTTATCTGTGAGAAATATAAATATCCATGCATATTTATTTATATTAAAATATGGAAATATAAGTCAATGTCAATATTTTAATTGTTTACTGTGTGGTGCAGAATAAACAGGTAATGGAGAGAGGGTTGGACAGTAACTTCTATATGAATTTTATTTTGCAGAATTGCTCTAAAAAGAAAGATAAAATTTTAAGAAACAACCCCTAGAAATAAAAATATGAAAAATAAACCTAACTCTACTGAGTCAACAAAACACTATTATTAAAAGATAATTTCAAATGACTTGAGAACACAATGCTTGATTTTGTCTTTTAATGAAATAATCTCAAGGGGGAACACCTGTCTAAAATAATCACAAATTGCTTTTAGAAAAAAAATATTGTTGAATTATCAAAGTTAAAGTATTAAAATTATTCTGAAGCTACTATATACTAGACATTAATAATTATATTAATATCATCAAGAACTGGAAATATGAATGCAAATTTTGCTCATATAAAACTGATGACTAATTAAAACTTTCAGTCTTGAATGAAATTGTCCTTTCAGTGTTGATTCAAGATTCAACTCTTCTATTCCAGTGCCCTGCTCAGAGCCACCTGAGGCCTGGAAACTGTGCACTAGAGAACACATCCCGGCAGTCCAGTCCACCCAGAGTCTGCCAAGGCCCCCATACTAGTCCAGCCACCATCCACGGGAAGAGTAGAGCCATCAGAGTATTGGACCTGCTTGCACACACTGGAAGGGAACTTTGAACCTGTTCCTACCAGGAGAAGAAGAGACTGCTCCTGCACCCACAGGAAGAAGGGATGTGAAGAAGACAATCTAAAAGCACATTCAACAACAGAGAAAACAATATGACACTACAACAGTAAGACCTGAACATCCCAACACAGATGAAGCAGAAGAGAACGACCTTAAAAACGACTTCATGAAAATGATACAGGCCCTCAAAGAGAATATGAGAAAATTCCTTAAAGAAATAAAAGAAAAAACAAACCAAAAATACAAGAAATCAACAAATCTCTTAAAGAAAGCAAGGAAAGCCAAGAAAAAAAAAACAATCAAACAAATCAAGGAAAAATTCAAACATGAAAATTGAAATAGAGACAATAAAGAAAACACAAACTGAAGGAATGCTGGAAATAGAAAAGATGGGTAAGTGATCAGGAACTACAGATGTAATCATAACCAACAGAATACAAGAGATGAAAGAGAGAATCTCAGGTGTTGAAGATACACTAGGAGAAATAGACTCACCAACCAAAGAAAATCTGAAATCCAACAAATCCCTTACACAAAATATCTAAGAAATATAGGACACCATGAAAAGACCAAGCCTAAGAATAATAGGTATAGAAGAAGGTGAAGAAACCCACCTGAAAGGTGCAGAAAACATATTCAACAAAATCATAGTACAAAACTTTGCCATCCCTGACTTCAAGCTCTATAATAGAGCAATAGTCTTGAAAACAGCTTGGTATTGGCACAAAAAATAGACAGGTAGACCAATGGAATCAAATAGAAAACCCTGATATTGACCCACACACCTATGAACACCTGATTTTTGACAAAGAAGCTAACATTATACAATGGAGAAAAGAAAGCATCTTCAACAAATGGTGCTGGCATAACCTGATGCTGTTTTGTAGAAGACTGCAGACAGATCCATGTCTGTTGCCATGCACAAAACTTAAGTCCAAATGGATCAGAGACCTCAACATAAATCCAGCCACACTGAACCTCTTAGAAGAGAAAGTGGGAAGTTTCCTTGAATCACTTGCTATAGGAGACTGCTTCCTGAGCATAACACCAGTAGCACAGACACTGAGATTGACAATTAAGAAATGGGACCTTCTGAAACTGAGAAGCTTCTGTAAGGCAAAGAGACATAGTCAATAAGACAAAACAGCAGCCCACAGAATGGGAAGACATTTTCACCAACCCCACATGTAACAGAGGGCTAATTTCCAAATTACAAAGAACTCAAGAAGCTAGTCACCAAAACACCAAATAATCCAATTAAAAAGTTGGGTATAGAACTAAATAGAGAATTCTCAATAGAGGAATCTAAAATGACTAAGAGATACATAAGAAAGTGTTCAAAATCCTTAGCCATCAGGGAAATATAAATCAAAACAGCTCTGAGGTATCATCTTACTCCTGTCAGAATGGCTAAAATAAAAAACAACAATGACAGTTTATGCTGGAGAGGATGTAGTATGGGGAACACTCCTCCACTGCTGGTGGAAGTGCAGACTTTGGAAATCAGTATGGAGATTCCTCAGAAAAATGGGACCCAGTCTACCACAAGATCCAGCAATTCCATTCTTAGGCATTTACTCAAAAGATGCGTATTCATACAAGGACATCTGTTCAACCACTTTCATAGCAGCATTATTTGTAACAGCCAGAACCTGGAAGCAACCTAGATGCCCCTCCACTGAGGAATAGATAGAGAAAATGTGGTACATTTTCACAATAGAGTACTACTCAAAAGAAAAAAAAACAATGAAATCTTGAAATTGGCAGGCAAATGGATAGAACTAGAAGAAACCATCCTGAGTGAGGTAACTCAGTCACAAAAAGACAAACATGGTATGTACTCACTCATATATGGATTTTAGACATTGAGTAAAGGAGTACCAGCTACAGTCCACACTGCCAGAGAAGTTAGTAAACAAGAAGGACCCTAAAAGGGACATACATGATCCCCTGGAAAGGGGAAAGGCACAAGTTCTCCTGAGCTAATTGGGAGCCTGGGAAGAGGGAAGAGGGAGCTAGGAGAAAAAGAAGGGGAGAAGAGGAGGGGAGAGGAGGACATGAGGGAGCAGGAAGGTTGAGTGGTGGGAAGAATAGAGAAGAGCAAGAAAAGAGTTACCTTAATAGATGGAGCCATTATAGGTTTAAAGAGAAATATGGCACTAGGGAAATGTCCAGAGATCTACAAGGTTGACCCCAACTATCAATCTAAGCAATAGTGGAGAAACTACCTTAAATGACCGTCTTCAATAATGAGATTGATAACTACCTTAAATGTAATCCTAGAGCCTTCACCCAGAGGCTGATAGAAGCAGAATCAGACACACAACTAAACACTGAGCAGAACTCCTGGAATTCAGTTTCAGACAGGGAAGAGTGATGAGCAAAGGGGGTCAAGATCAGGCTGGAGAAACTCACAGAAACAGCTGACCTGAACAAGGGGGGAGTTCATGGACCCCAGACTGATAGCTGGAAATCTAGCATAGGACTGTTTCAAATCCCCTGAATGTGGATGTCAGTTTGGAGGTCTGGCTAATCTATGGGGCCTCTGGTAGAGGATCAGTACTTATCCCTGATACATAAATGGACTTTGGGAGCCCACTCCACATAGAGGGATACTCTCTCAGCCTAGACACAAGGGGAAGGGTCTAGGCCTTTCTCCAAATAATATGACAGACTTTGAATATCTCCCATGGAAGGTCTCAGCCTCCCTGAAGAGCAGAAAGGGAATGAAATAGGAGGTCAGTGGGGGGGGGGGCAAGGGAGGAGGGGAGGGAGAGGGAACTGGGATTGACATGTAAAACAAGCTTGTTTCTAATTTAAATAAAAAATGACAAAAGATTCAAGTCTCTCCCTTCCTCTCCCCCTCCCCCTCTCTCTTTTTTTCTCTCTCTCTCTTTCTGTGTATGTGGGAGGGGGGTTGTGTGTCTTTGCTCTGTCTACTTTAGAAAAACTTAATGAAGCAAGACTCAGTAAATCTAAGGCTGGCTTGTGGACTCTGAATATAGCCCCTCCCCCCTAAAGAGATACAGTTTCATAGTGAGCTGTCTAAGAAAAAGATTAGAGGAATTTAAGCCCAGAGCATCTTCTTGTGTCAGTAAACCACAATAACAGAAAAAGGAAATGATGAAAACTTAGCAGTTATTCTAAAGGACAAACTTGAAAACAGCCAAAGATGGGCAATTTGATTTTCAGTACATTATTAATTTGTAAAATGCTGTGTGTAGAAAAACACTCATTTCTTATGACACGTGTTACATCATGCCCAGTGGTTAATCATAATATAAAAAGATAGAGCAAAAATAGCCCAAAATACAGTGGGAGACAGGTTAAGCATAGGAAGTTGTATACATTTGAATATGATTTTTAGATATTTGAGTATTTGTTGCATGTTCCTCCTGCTATATATGTTTGAACTGTTTTGCAATCGACATTTAGTAAATAAAGGTAAAAGCTAAATGCTTTTTTAACCTAAGTGTGGATTCCCTCTTTGCATTTTTTACTTTGCTAATTTCATGATTTGAATGAATTGCAGTAACTGGTGAATACAAAAAGAAACAATTTAGAAACTGTAACAGGCTTTTTCTTCTTTGGGCCACCAGCCAACTCCCAAATCATGGCATGGGGACTTATTAGTTATGAATGCTCAGCCTTATCTTACGCTTGCTCCACTGGCTCTTATAACTTAGCCTATTTCTCTTCATCTACATTTTGCCTTGGAGCTTTTTACTTTTATTGCCTTCTGCGTAACTCATTTTCCCTGCTTCTTGCGTTTGACTGGTAGCTGCCTGGCTTCTGGCCCTGAGCATGTCTCTATCTTTCTCCCTTATTCTCTCCTCCTTTTCTCATTCTCTCTCTCTCTCTCTCTCTCTCTCTCTCTCTCTCTCTCTCTCTCTCTCCCTCCCTCCCTCCCTCCCTCCCTCCCTCCCTCCCTCCCTCCCTCCCTCCCTCCCTCCCTCTCTCTCTCTCTCTCTCTCTCTCTCTCTCTCTCTCTCTCTCTCTCTCTCTCTGCCCACCACTCCTACCTAACCCTCTGCTGCCTAGCTATTGGCCAGTCAACTTTTTATTAGACCAATTATGTGCCTTCCGCAGGCAAAGTGATACAAATGTAACACACCTTCACACAGTTAAAGTGATATTCCACAGCATAAATGAATGTAACACATCTTCCTGTAATTAAAATAATATCCCACAACAAGAAACCGTTTTATAAAGTATGTGATTTGCTTAGGCAGGTAGTTTGGACAAGACAGCCCTTACCCAAAAATACATTTTGTGTATGTTTGTCAAAACACGTCTTAGAATGTCCAGATGAAGGTGATTGGAGCAGCTGCCTTAACTAACATGGAACTGTTGCATTTCCTGGTGGTGATATTCAGGTTGGTCCACAGTGAGGACTCTTGCTGGCATGCCCAGCACGAGATGAAAGATGCAGAATACCACTGCTCAGCTTCCAGATGTTGTATATCCTGAGGGTATTGGGGAGTGTTTTAGGAGTTCATCCTGGTTACTGCTCAGTGTTATTTAGATATCCACAGTGAAGGAAAGGATCACCTTCCTCATCCAATGTATAGTAGCATAACCTCTTTCCTGTCAATCTTCAAACTAGTGTTAATAAGCGTAATCATCGTTGTCTAAGATCCCTTTGCTTTCTTCAGCATGCAAGCTCTTAGAATCTGCCAAGAAATTAAGGTCTATGCCCTTTTTATGATGTTTGTCTTCCTGAATAACATAATTGAAAAACAGTGTAATGCTATCAGGTGCATTTGTGATCACGTTAAATGATGTACCCGTGTGGCTGAAGGTGGAATCTGGTCATCTTTCACCATGGATAATGGTTTAGCTAGGTAGTGTGTGATGTGCTTGCATGGGTGGGTGTTCACATGTGTGTATAAGTGTGTGTGTGTGTGTGTGTTCACAGATACTTGTGAGTGTATATGTGGTAAACATCAGGTGTCTTCTTCAACCAAAACCTATTGACACATTCATGACTGAGCATACACACCAAGTTGTAGCAATTATATAAGCAAGGAGTGGTTGTCTCTGGGTATCCCCACAAGAGAAGCAGAAGTATATTACAAAGAAACATAGCTGTTGGCTGAAATCTCCCAGCCCAGGCTCTGATTGCTATCATTGTGGCATGCAGATGCAGCAGGAAGGGCCCCTATCCTTCCCACAGAACACACACACCATTTCCTGTTAGTTCTGTGGCTTGGTCACTCTGAAGAGTCTCCCTCCCCCACTCCACCCCGTAGTGCTAGAGATCTCACCCTCAGGGCAGCTTCTTTCTGAAAATAAGACTTTTCCCCGCTTTGGTGTCTTTTTCAAAGCCACACTTCAGGAGACAGCAATAGGCCCCTCTACCACCGAGTGCATTGGAGCATTTAAAAGTACAGTTCAGCTTGGCTTTGTTAGTGTGCCCATTCTGACACCATGTCAGCGCCTGCACCTTCTCACACTGGCTCTAAGTACCCTGGCCAGCCCCCCTGGCTTGCCACTGAGCATCAGTGTAGCACCTCTCTGGTCTCCCCTCCTTGTACCTTAGAGATGCTATATATGGTCATGCCTCAGCCAAGGGTGTACTTTCCTCTAGCTTTGTCTTTTTGCCTCCATCTGAATGACTTGGAAGGTACCCTGAATATTCCCTTGCTGTTTTCCTATCTGTGAAGTCAGCTTTGTGCATTTGTGGTATGTAGTATGTGCTGCCTTCCCAGAAAAGTGCCCCTTCACAGTATTCACCTACAGCCTCAGTTTCCAACAAGCAATGCTGAAAAAGAAACACATCCCTTTCTGCCTTGGCCTCCAGGAAGCCAGGCACACAGTACCATGATAATGTTCCTGGACATAACAGGTCTCAAGATCCATGGGATATATGGGTCATGGCACTTCAGAATTTTCTGAGTGACTTTAATTCTAATTTAATAAATGCTTGTAACAGAGCAATAGACGTAGGTGAGGAGCTCTTTGAATCATAGTGAGAGAGGGTCATTCTGAAAGTTTAAAATTGACTTCCAAGATTAAGGACATCAGGAATCACAAAAGCGAAAGATGCTCAAATACATAAGCAGATACTACTGATGGTGGTTGGTAGCATTGTTTAAAAGTAGTTTTAAAATATGCACATTTGTTAACTGGCCTATGAGGGTTTAGTCTAAGTTCCTGAATTCAGTACTGTGTAGCCTGGGGAGAAAGGGGATAAAATTCTGTCCCTACTCTACATGGAAGGTCAAAGTAAAGCTTCATAATTATAGTCCACATTGTAAAGAAATGTTTATGAGCACACAAAAGCAAAGTTTAAAGCCGATATTCATTTGTATGGAAGAACATTTCCTTCTAGATTTGAGTTACCTTATTCTTCCTCTCTACGGGCCAGCTTTCATAACAAATGGTGCTCTGCAGGCCGCTATGAAAGAAAAGACATAAGAGCCTTGCCCAGCACTGGAACCTACATGTTAAAATACTGACACACCATGCAAAGTCTGACCACTGATGCATTAGTGGCATCAATGTACGGAGTAACCAACCACTTTTAGAATGCACTTAAGGATCATTACACAAGAGTGACTTCATACCTGGTATTACCAGCATGGTCAAAAGCACATGGCTGGGAAGGGCATAGTACCTTGAGTGGAACAAACTATTATCATTGCTAAATGTTTGTATTGTCAAATTTTCTCCTGAATATCTATGTTTATGCTTACAAATCTAGGCTGTTCTCAACCTTGATCAAAGAAGTTTTTAAAAAAAATTTTTATCAGTGAGTGATAGTCAATTCAAAGATTCATACTAGATCAAGGTCCTAGTATAAGTGACTAAAAGTGTTCAGCCCTACATAAGACATCTTTAACTCCTCCCTGTCTCCTGCCAAGGCCCAGATAACATATTGGAAGAGGAAGCAGAAATAACCTAAGAGCTGGAGGATGGAGAGGTGATTTGTCCAATGATGTCTTCTAGACATGGCAATGGTCATTGCATTCTAAATTCACAGCAGCTGTAGTTACCTGCACAAGACAGCAGTGACATAGAACCAGTCAAAATTCCAGCATGGATCATGGAGGAGGCTATGAGGATGTAGCCCTAACTGAAGAGCTATTGGCAATTGGTAGCTGTGAGAGGAGACAGAATTGTTCTTTGGGGATGTGGTTACCAGTAAGCTTGCACATGCTCTAGTGGATAGTCCAATCCATGTACATATGGGTAGTACTAACTGGATTTAGTGGGTTATTTTTAAAAGGAAGACAAGAATTGCATGGGAAATGTGGAGTAGGAGGAGGTAGAGGAAGCAAATGATATTTCATTGTATACATATACGAAACTCTCAAAGATCACATTTCTCAAAAAGATACACAAACATAACTGGCACTAAAAAAAATGATATCTGGCCAGGAAGTGGTGGTGCACACCTTTAATCCCAGCATTCATGATGCAGAGGCAGGCAGATCTGTGAGTTCTGAATTCAAGGCCAGACTGGCCAGAGGGAGTTCCAAGACAGCTGGGGCTACATAGAGGAACCCTGTGTTGGAAAAAAATAGCTATAGGCGGGCCATGATAAATTTCTCTTATCACCTTAAAACAAGTGGGAATCTATATTGAGAATGAAGGAATGGAGTCCTGAAATAAATGAAAAGGAAGTCAAGAGACATTTCCAATAAAATAAATGCATTTATCAGATTTAATGTAAAATATATTTTACATGAAATAAACTTCATGTGTCAGAGCATGAGTAATAAAAGAATGAAGCAAAGTTATTTTATTTACCAGAAACTCTCAAAGCAACAAAATTCCTTCTGACTGTATATTTTCATACATAGGGCATAAAGTATTTGTTGAATTTATCTTTTTTTTGTCAGTTAATTAGCACATGAAGTCATGAGCTACAAAACGTACTTGAGAATCCCCATTCATCTTTTTTTTTCTTTCTTTCAAAAATCTACTATATTCTAAACAGTCTTGACTTTTCTAGAACATTCTTGATGCCCTCAGGCATTTGCAAACTTTCAAACAAAGAGCTGTGGGCTTCCTTGAATCTTCTCTGACTCTTTCCATGCAAAGTCAGTACACAAGCATGCGCGTGCCACACACACACACACACACACACACACACACACACACACACACACAGATGCACACAGAAGCAATTCTCACAGACAGACAGTCATTGTTTTGAACCATGGAGAAAGCCCCAAGATGACAGCCCCCTTTAGAGAAACAGACGCAAGTGTCTCCTAGTGCCCAAGAGATGCGTATTCCAACAGAGAGGTGTTGTGGGTGTGGGTGTGGGTGTGGGTAGAGGGTGTTTTGTTTTGCTATGCCTCTCTTGTGTCCTCTCAATATGCTACTGAAGCCAAAGCTGCTTCCCTCCTAGGACCTGTTTTCCCACTTGTCATCTCTGACTCCCATTCACTAAAGTGTTAAATCACTGGGCCAAGCCATGACTGGCTGCCATCAACAATAAAAGCCACATTTACAGAGTGACCTTTAGTCCCCTTATGAAGTAGGAATAGCTATTTTGAACTCTGATTTTAGAGATGAGGAAACTAAAGTAAGTAAAATTGCAGAAAAGGAAACAGAAAACCCAGGGTTGTCACTCAAATTTGGCTGAACAGGACAGGCCACACTCTCTCAACTGCCACGCTGAACTCCCTTCCGTTTGAAACAGCTAATATAAACAACAAGCAATTGTTGCATGCTTGTTTGTGCCATTTGGTAGCTTACATGATCCTACATATAAATATCTAGATAAAGTCAACAAAAGCTGGCAGGCCAACTGAGTTCTCTGAATTTAATTTTTTGTCTGGCAACGATGATACAAAGGTGTTTAGGGTTCCCTTTTCAAAGGTCTTATGAAAGATCTAAATAAGAAGTAAGACATCTTGTCTGATGTCTCACTGAGCTTTTGAGAAATACCTCGCAACACTAAACTCATCCTGAAGCCAAGTCCCTGGGGCCTTCCCTCGCCTTCTTTCCCTGCTCCTCATGCAGCTCATCCGCCCACTCCTTCCACCTCCTGAGCCTGGTGGAGAACTATGCACCCTGGAAGATGTACTAAAGACTGGTAGGAAATGCCTTGTTCTGGAGGATAAATCTGCTGTGTGTCAGTTGCACCCTTGCTGAATGAGGGGTTAGAGTGCAGATAGCTCTAGGGCAGTGGTACTCAAACTTCCTAAAGCTTAGACCCTCCCCTTAATGCAGATCCTCATGTTGTGGTGATCTCCAACCAAAGCATTATTTTCATTGCTACCTCACAACTGTCATTTTGCTACTGTTATTAATTATGGTGTAAATTTTTTTAAAGATAGAGGTTTGCTCAAGGGTTCGTGACCCACAGATTGAGAACCACTGCTTGAAGGACAGGAAGAATAACAGACTGATTTCTTGTGAAATCTTCTGGGAGTTCAGGTTTTGTTTCCTCTATGATGACCCAATGACAAATCTAATCTTCTACCTGGGAGTGGGAGAGATGATCACAGAATTTGGTATTTTGAGCAACGGCCCTGTTGTGAAAAGGCACACGGATGACCTCAAGCAGGGCTTCAGTTGTTGAGTTGACTTGAGTTGAGTTCAGTTGAGCTGAGCTGAGCTGAGTTCAGTTCAGTTCAGTTCAGTTCAGTCCAGTCCAGTCCAGTCCAGTCCAGTCCAGTCCAGTCCAGTCCAGTCCAGTCCAGCCCAGCTCGGCTCAGCTCAGTTCAGCTCAGCTCCCTTCAGTTCTGACTTGGAGCTTTGTTGAAGACCAAGCTGAAAGAACTGCCAGAGCTTCTGATTCTGCTCTCCATGGCCTGATGGCTTTTGCAGGCATCAAGTAGAGAAGATTCTTCCAGAACCTCGAGTTATAAGAAAGTGAATTGTCAGTCTTCCATTTCAGAACTCTGTAGGGCTTCAGGAGCTTCAGGGATGGGGGCAGAAAAGTGAAGCTGTTGGCTTGAGGAAACTCGATTAAGATGATTTTAATCTTCCTCTCCACCAGCGCCTTGTGGAGTCCACTCTCAAGTTCAAGCCTGGTTTCATGAGCCAGGTAATTTTTGCTGAGGAGGATGATCAGCCTCCGACTTCTCTCTATCAGTGAATGGATCTCATCAACAATGGCTGGAAGGGCAAGATTTGCATCAGTTCAGTGAACTACAGAGGAAAAACTATTACACCATCTTGTTTTACAGTGTTTAACTTCTGGTTGCACTAAGAAGGTTTTCTTTAAAATTAGTCAATTTTGTCTGTTTTAGACACTCAGCAAAGAAAAAATAATAATCTATATAGCAATAAATTGTGAGCACCCACTAAGCACTTCCCGACAATATACCATCTTGAGTTTTGTGTGCATTGATTGATTTCACTAGGACAACCACCTCTTAGAAAGGGATTGTTGTCACCCCCATTTTGTCTGCACCACACAGTTACTCGGTGATGAGCAGACTTAACCCAGATACAAACACAAACAGTAACCTAAGCTAACCATAACACCCATTATTTTAGGCCAGAGGCAGAAAAAGCTTGTCCCTAAAGGGCTGGGTATTACATGCTTCAGATACATTCTTCTTTCTTACCCCAACAGATCACATAAGTAATGCACAAATGACCATATGTGGCTGTGACTATGTAACATGGCTAGTCATACATGACAAGCCTTGCTCTAGACCCCAGGGAGTTCATCCAATCCTGATGACAATTCAGCATTAAAAAAAAAAGAAATAAAACAAAACTTTTTTCTGTTTTACTTAGGAACTTAGAAGAAATACAAGAGAACAGTAGTAAAACTATGGGTCTACACTCTTGAAATAATGATGTACCTTCTAGCTACCAAACCCATCAGTGTGGCCTGTGTCTCACAAGCGTGCTGCACCTAGCAGGAGGTAGCTCACCACTAATCTGTCCTGTGCTTACTCTTCTCACTTCAAGGCGTTTTTCCCTTTCCAGTGTGTAGTGTGAGGGGAACAGAAAGCTAGTAGTTCTTTACCGCTGTATTCTCTTTTCAGTCTAACTGAATACAGGTATGGCACGTAATAAATGTGGGATGAATGAATGAAGGATGGTGACAAAATGATATTTGTGTTCTTTCCTCTTCCCCCTTCTCCTCTTCCTCATTCTCCTCCTTCTCATGACTCCCTCCTTCTCCTTCTTTTCCTCCTCCTCCTTCTCCTTTTCCTCCCCCTCTTCCTCCTTCTCTTTAGTTAATTTTTGGCATGCATATGTATCATGCATGTGTGCATGTGTACATGGGGTTCAGAGTCTGACACTGGGAGCCTTCCCCAGTTGCTTTCCACTTTGCTTATTTGGACAGGGTCTCGGAAAAGGAAATGCCTGTGCCTCTTCTCAGTTGACAGACCTGGATACAGAATGAAAAATGTCCAAAGAGAATGGCTGGAGTTGTTTTCTCAACATTTATTACTGTGATAGTGAAAAGCTGGTTAGTCAGACTGACATGATTAACTATTAACTAGCCGTCAACTGACTGGTCTCTGCTGCCTTAAAGGAATTTGGCCATTTGTATGTTTTTAAGGTAAACAGATAATTATCTCATTAAAAAACTTGTCTCCATTACTGTCTGTCCAGGATTGCCTTTCTTACCTCCACCAGGAACCACATCTCTTTCAAATATGCATAGCTTATACCCAAATTGTTTCTCCAGGACCCTGGGTAGCGTCTCCACAGCAAAAGTGTATTCTTCTCCATTTTCAGGATGACACTCTCTCAAGTAAGATACAAAAGCATCGTATGTTTTGCCATCTAGGGAATAAGATGGACTCTGTTAATTCACTGATAAGAAAAAAATTAAATAAAAATGTGTGAAAGTCATATATAAAGATAATATAATTATTGTCTAATCTCAAATGCACACCAAACAAACAGTTTCCTAAACATCTATTTTAAGCGTCTGCTTTGAGACTCCCGCCATGGAGAGGGGTGGGGAATAATAATCAAGACACTGAGACATATAAAGACAACAAGACACTAGGGAGCCCAGAAGACTCTCATTCCAGGACTGGGGAGTAAGTCACACTTAGGCTCGTTCATTTCATTCAACTCTACACACCACAACCTCGGGTTTGACCCTCTAAAGACATTTTTAAAGTAAAGTCAAAACAAAGTAACATAAACAATCCAGAAAATAAGTCGGGACCTATTGCTAAGAGAAAGCAATTGTTTGTGCAGAACTGCATGAATTGCATGCATGAGAAAACTTTGACAAAGATTATAGAATCATATGCTCAACAAAGGTAGGTGGCAATCAAACTAGCTAGTAACTTCATCAGTAACTACTTCCTCTGGGTGATGTTTTTTTTGAAATTGCTTTGAACTATAGCTGTTGTCTAGATAATGAAGACCTGGTGCTTCTGTAAGTGTTTTTATCAAGTCAGTGACAAAAACAGGCACCAAGAGATAAATCAAGTATGAATCACACTTTTCTCACAATCTAGATATAACTGACCATAGGAAACAAGGAGGTAACCCCATGTGTATCTATAGTGTGTGTAATATATCTTTGTTCTTATTCATGAAAAACTAATTTCCAACTACTAATTGATTTCAAATTTCCTGTTTCAAACAGTTCTCTTTATAATATATAAATGAGCTAATTTACATTACAACTTATTTTTAAATGTGGATAGTGAGGATTTAGTAGGAAAAAAAAAGCAGATTCCCCCTTTCCAAGCAGTTATCAATTGCAAATAGCTTCCTGGTTAGGGGTGGGACTTTGTGTCTGCTTCCCATTGTCACTGTCGGCTTTTTGCCTGATTTGAACATTTACAGGTCTTATATGTGCTGCTGCAGTCTCTGTAAACTCATATATGGATCAGTCCTGTTATGTCTGGAAGACACTAATGATTGAATAGTATTTCTTATCCCTAATTAATTATATGATAATTATAATAGAGATGGCTATTTGGGATAATAATGAGTCAGATGGACCAATGTTTCTCAAACTGTGTGCATCACTGGCTGTGTTTTAATACTCTGACTGATGGGTTCTTTTCATCTCTGTTCCTTTATAGCCCAACACCAAGCATACACATGGTTACCACAGTGCTGTAATGGCTAAAAAGTCTTATTGTCTGGACACATCTTCGTTTCTGCCCTTGCCACAGACTGTACCTGTTCATGGACTTCGTTTTGAGCAAAGCTGTTTAGAGCATTTTCTTGAATCTTTCTGTGGCCTGCCACACTAAGAGTTAAAAGTATGAAATGAAAAAATTACTGGGGCTGAACAGATGGTTTAACGACGGTGAGTTCTTGTTCCTTTTGCTGAAAACCTGGGTTCAGTTCCCAGCATTCACATGGTGATTTATGACCATCTATAGCTCCAGTTCCAAGGGATCTGATGTCCTCTTCTGACTTCTGCAGCTCTTACACACATACATACACTCAGGCATGTGCATATAAAACAAAACTAATGAGTTTAAGCAATTTTCAAAAAGAAAAAAGATGTGTAAGTTGAGTAAAACAAAATTGACAAGGGGAAAATATTATGGAAAATCAGAAGGAAAAAGGTTATTTGATGTCTATTTAAATACAAATATTAGTCTTTGTGAGCAGTCACCATGAAGAAATATCATATATAGACTTTCCACTCGGCTGCCTCATATCTTTTCAAAGCAAGATCATACAGACTGAGAGTCAAACTCCCTGTGCCTGCTAGCTGTAATATTAAAAACTGTAAGTGTGAAAAACAACAATACAATCTTATTATAATCTAAAATAATAAAATAAATTAGTTTATAAAATCCTAGAGGAGCTGATATGAGAATCACTTTGTATTATGATGTTAAGGGGTCTTTTGTATTCATAGTCCCAAAATTAGATACCAAAACAAAAATATATTTGGGTCTCCTACGTAGCCATACCACAACAAACAAGACAAATGACAACATAGGGATATCTACCCTTCACATTATAAATACTAGGCTAACCCCACCTAAGATATAAATAGTGCCTGCAAATAAGAAGGAAAAAAGAAAGCCCAGTACAGAATGGGCCAAGAGTGGATATGCTGAAAAAGGAGACACAAATAATTGTTAAATGAATGGAAAGGTTGCTTGTGTTTTATAATATCATAAAATGAAATACAAATTAAAATTACTCAGTCCCAAATCTATCAAACTGACAGAAATCTGAAAGTGATGGGGTGAAGCTATGAGGAAAAGTCAAATATCACCCTCTGTAAGTGGCATGTAATATAGCAAAGGCTAAATGGCAACACATATGGAAGCAGCAGCTGCACTCCACTCCCTTTTCGTTACCAGAAATTCCACGGAGGAAAACTTCCCTCTGGCAATACAGCATGAGTAGGAGGCAACGAATGCACGGTATCATTAATCACAGCATCCCTATGGTAGCAAAATAAGCAGGAGCTGCAACATCCCTCGGAAGGAGAGTAAATCCAGAGTAATGCCTACACGGAAATGACTTACTGAGGACCACTGGATGTGGGAGCATCCACCTGTAAGCCCAGCAGTTGGGAGATGGAGGAAGGATGATGCACAATTATAGAGAGGCCAGTCTGGGCTCCATGAGACTCTTTGTCAAAGACAGACAGACAGGCAGTCAGGCAGGACAACCCTAAAAGATGAGGGATTTCTTCAGTAACATGGACAGATACACAAGAAAGCATAGAGCAAAACGGAAAATAGTGACACAGGGTAACTAAACCAACATTGTTTTTTTTTAAGGCAACACGAAATAAGAATCCATGTCAACAGTAGTAGTAGTAGCAGGTGTGGACACTGTAGGTATCAGAGACATGGGCAGGACAGGAGAAGGTCTCCTGCTGTATCTTTACAAATTTTGAATTTGACCTCTATAATCTTTTTTCTATAAATGCTCATAACTTATACACACATAAACAAAGGCAGCAATTTAGGTTAACTTTTTAAAGAACATAATTATCTTGACTTTTGGAGATTTCTCATCACTTTTAAAAATATTGAGAAACACAGACAAATACACACAGTAGCAGCTAACAGTTAAAATTGAGCTTATTTGGTTTCTAACACAGAGTTCTTCCAGGTAGATTTTACAGCCTCCTTTTCCTAGTGAAAATAATGAACCAGGATGACAGAAAATTCAATGAAAACAAACTTTATTGAGTGTGTGTCATGTATAAAGTATGCAGTGGTATGTGTATAAACACAGCCAGATCAATAGCATAGGATGTTTAGGAGGAGACAATGCACAGACATGAAACACCAAGAGAAAAACATCTGGAAAGTCACAAACACAAGACTGCACAGCATCCATCATGGTGCTACATACAGAGTAACCCCAGACCCCAGACTGTGAACCTATCTCACAGATTGTTAGCAGTGTCATCAAAATGAGATGAAGATAAATGCTTCCTTTATTGGATTTAGGCAGGAAAACATAAAATAGGACGCCCTGGAGTCACAGTATGTTACCTGTTAATGTCTCGTCTCTTTCTGCCAAGCGTCTGTAGAATAGAACTAAGTCGACTTTATAAATGACACACAAAGTCACCACACACACTACTGCCACAGAGATGAAAACTGCCACGATTATCCCTCTCATAAAGACATGGCCCGGGATATCAGCCATCTCTGCAGGAAAAAAGACACACAGAGAAAAACAGGACATTGTGAATCAAAGAAATGTGGCCAGAATTTCCCATCATCACAACGTGGTTGTCAGTTTTGCTGTTCACTCTGATTCTGATATGTCTCCCCAAATGTTTCTATATTCCCCCTAGTTCTCCATACTCCTTCTGGTAGTCTGCAGTGCGGATCTCCTACTCCAACTTATAAATGTGTGCGAGGATACCCAGAGACATGAAGTCAAAGCTTGGCCACTCAGCCCATCTCTGTCTGTGGAGTTTACATTTATGAAGCAATACTATGCAACTCAAATCACAGTTAGTGGCATGGGCAAATAGTACATGATCTTCAGCTGAGACACATTTGACAGAGAATTCTGGGTTTCCAGTCTTGCTCCATCAGATCCTTGAGGCTTCTCATTCCTAATATCTTCAGGTGTGAAATGAAAGTAATAAATGAACTCCTGCTTCATTTACAGTTGCTGAAAATGGGACACTCATTCCACTGAATGCTAATCAGTACCTGGTACACAGCACTCGGGGCTTTAGAAAAATTCTAGACAAATGCGCTATAAGATGAGTCATATCCCCTGGATTGATACAGTTTTTAGTCACCATGGATAAACATGAAAGACCACAGGAGAGTATAAAGAATAAAATAATTCTTAGCATCCATCCAAGGAGGTGGCAATGGCCAGGATGGGTCCTGAGGATGTGGGAGGTGTCTGGTGATGAGCAGTGCCCAGGAAATACAAACATAGCCTCAGATAACTAAAGCATCAGGAGTGGCTCTGCTTCATAAACACATAAACCATATAACTGAAGCTCATGTGACCAGAGGGGACAGCAGAGGCAATCCACATGAAAATGAAACACAGGGACCTAGACCTATAAGCTGGAAGATTTGTCACCTTCTCTTGCTTTGTGACCTTAGATGGGTTTCTTCACCCATGAATGCTTGTTGTGACTGGTGAAAACCTCAGAGAGAGCTAGCAAAGTCTATCAAGAAGACCAATGTATCCCTTACCTTTTCTCACCAAGACGAAGCTTTTGGTGTCTGTAGCTTCCTCATTGGTCACTGTGCAATTATATAAAACATTGAGATTCTTTTCAGTAATATTCCGAATTTTCAGTTTTTTAAAAGCATGCAGTTTGCCTTCAGAAGTCCTGTAATGTAAGAAAATAATTTGTCAACAGGCTTTGTTCATGATCAGCAAATCCACTCAGGAGAAATTATATGTCTACAATATCTAAAGGAAGTATCAGCTGTGTCTTCCATTTCTGGTGTAAATTAAAATTAGGCTCCACACTCCTCCAAGGAGCAGCAGAACTCACAAGAAGGCTCCTCTCTCTCTCTCTCTCTCTCTCTCTCTCTCTCTCTCTCTCTCTCTCTCTGTCTCTCTCTGTCTCTCTCTCTCTCCCTCCCTCCCTCTCTCCCTCCCCCCCTCTCCCCCCCCCTCTCTCTCTCGTTTCTCGCTCCTAACTACTTGGAAGCCATCCTACACTGTCATCCCTTCTAACTAAGCCCAGACATTTTTCTATTGTGAATCTTTCATTGCTATAAGTGAATTTTTGGACAGCTGGACTCTATGAAAAGGAGATGTTTGTTTAGCTCACAGTCAAAAGGCTCTGGCAGGGCCCCTGAGCTACATCATATCATGGCAGCAGCATCTATGTATTTACGTATGGTCGCTCTCTCTCATGCTATACAGCCATCATAATTCAATCACAGGAACTTCACTGTTGTGATGATTTGAGTAAGAATAGCCCCAATGGGCTCATAGATGTAATGTAAGCTAGTTGGTCACCAGAGAGTGCCAGTATTTGAAAGGATTAGGAGGTGTGGCCTTATGGAAGGAAGTGTGTCATTGGGGTGTGCTTTTAGGTTTCAAAGAGCTCATTCTAAACCCAGAGTCTCTCTTACTGTTGACTGCAGACTCCTATGTAGAATTCTCAGCTACTTCCCCAGCACTATGTCTTGTTGTATAACCCCATTCTGCCTGTGATGACAATAATGGACTAAACCTTTGAAACTGTAAGCAAGCCTCAATTTCTTAATATGTAAGAGTTGCCATGATCATGGTGTCTCTTCACAGACTAGAGCACTAACTAAGACCACTCTCTAATCCAGTCAAGTTACATTCTGAAAGGCCTGCCTTCCTAATGACACAGTTGGTTTAATCTTCCATTCCCAATACATTCAAAAGACATTGGTGTTCAGACTCCTGTAGGAGTTCAGGATATGACAAATCTCATCCAAACTGCATCAACTGTGCATTTCTCTATGGTTAAGAGAACAGACTACACTTGCAGAAGACCTGAGTTTGACTATGTATGTCATGTGTACTTTTGTGACACGTTAATAAGCACAAAGCATTTGATATAGTTTTCAAAATTCAAAAAACCTATGGTCCCATTTGATTGCTCTTTTTAGAAGGAGCTTGGTGACTTGGATTCTGACTAAGTAGTACCTTGACAAAGCAATGTTAAAAATCCTCACCAAAGTTCTCAAGACTCTTCTTTCTCAAGCTTATATCTGTACAGTACATGTCTTCATGATCCATCCCCTTGGAACATGGTAATAATAACGATAAACAAATTATAATTACAGTTAAAGCTAACTTAAACATCCCATCAGCCATCCAGGAGCCCAGCCTCTCTACTGTTGTGTGCACACATGCGTTTTTACGGCATGCACCACCACATCTCTTACATGTCACATATGCATACCAAGTTGTCTTGTTCATGTCTTCGTGCACATTAGGGTTTGACCTGTCTTCTTTCCTGATGCTCCAATAAAACAGATCATTTTTATTCAGTAAAGCTGTGCAGTTAAGTTCCACATCTTTCCCTAGGTAGAAGTTGACAATTACAGTTTTGAATTTAGAAACTTGGTAGGAGTTTCAAATACAGTCAATGTGTGATAACTGAATAAATAAATCGCACCAAATCCAGGAGAAAAAAATGGAAGAGATGCTTGCTTCATTTTAAATTTTTAAAAAGTATAATAAAGGAGAAAATTATGTAGCAATGACTAGTCAGCACCAAGTAATGGACTGACTTCTATTTAAATATTCACTTTTAAATCAATTCTTAAAATTTAGGGGGTCAGTGCATTTTTTGATCTTTAATTTGGTAGACAGTGTCAAGCCAATACATTTTTGTAGCGACTTGAGTATATGGGTCTATTAAATAGGTATCTAAATTAAGCATTGACTGAAAATAAGACAAGAGGAAATATATTTTAAAGCAACTCTTTGTTATACACATAAATTTACCATTTATTAAAGCCAAAAGCAAACCTGCATGTCAATGATATGGTGTGCTTGTTTGGATTTTATGTGAGGGATATTGGCTGAATGATTGGTAAATCTGGAGTGATATGGAACATCTTCAACATTATTTAGAAATGTTCAAATTTTGATTTTATTACCATCAAAGCTGAGACTACTTTACATAAATATATAATACAAAATGGCAGAATTATATTTGGGATAATTTTAGAAATCTATCCCAATCCCAAACAAAAAAAATCCTCCAACAATTTTTTAAATAAAATTCAAGTCTGTAACCCAAACAGTCAATTTTAAAATTAAATACTCTGGCACAATATAGTCCAAGGGTTCAGTAATTTGATACAAGCTGAGGAATGACAGGTGGGGAGACACTAAAGATTTTTTATTTTTTGTAATTAAACAATTATACTTCTATAAGACCAAAAATCTTTATATATACAGTAAAAAGGTTGCACCTCCTTACTAACACACATACACACACACACTCACACACACACACACTCACACACACACACACTCACACACACACACACACACACACGTCTTGAACCTTGGAGGAAGTATGTCTGTACTCTTCCATGGTGATATATGCGAAGAAGGAATGCCAGGTGCGAAGTGTGCATGTTGTGTGCTCAGTACTGAGACTATAGTAAAGTTGGACAAGACAACTCTGGTGATTGCTCCTGGAAATATTTTGGCTTCTTTGTGCCTTTGATTTGGAATTTTCTGTCATTGTATATTCAGAAACCTTTTACTTTTGTCAATTTTTTCATGGCCCCACATTCACTTACACAGTCCCGTATGTAGTCTCAACTCAACACCTTAAGAAGTTGTGTTCTAGCAGCAAAAGTCTGAATCTACCATGACTGCAGTATTCTCTCCAACCCCAACTATTTAGATGCAAGGTGGACTAAATATAGCACATCTGCTTCCAGCTACCCCAGCTGAGTTCTGAGCAGACTGAGATAATTACGCATTACTGGCCTATGTGTCAGTCTTTCAAATTTCATACCATGGAGACAATATTCCTCTACCTTAGTTCGAGAATGTATCTCAAAATTCTCAAATCACTTAGCTTAATATCTGGTTTAGCATATGCAGATTTATTCCATTCTTTCATTGCTTTTATTTTTTTAAGAAATTACCTATTTGTGCACACTTAAGATTTGTGTAGACCAGTGGTTCTCAACCTGTGGGTTGTAACTCCTTTGGGGTATTCTGCATATCAGATATTTACATTACAATTCAAAACAGTAGCAAAATTATAGTTATGAAGTAGCAACGAAAATAATTTTATGGTTTGAGGGATGTCACCATAACATGAGGAACTTAATTAAAAGGGTTTGGCATTAGGAAAGTTAAGAGCCAATGACATAAACAAATCCTAAAGGTACAGTCAGTTCCATCCATGGCCAAATATGCAAACTATAGAACAAGTTCAAATTGTATCTCCATAGTGTTACCACAAAATTTTCATAGTTTGAAAGATCAATAGAGAAGGTTAGAAAAAAACATAGCAACAACCGCAGTCTACAAACCATGGGCAGTCCCACTGGCTTTTGAAAAGATGTGTCATTTAATTGGTCTAAAAGTGGCAATAGTCAAACAATGACATGCTTTTCCTTGTTATATAATATTCTCCAATAAATATATAATGGGTTGTATCAATCAACAGCGAGTAGATTTAGCCTTTGAAATCTCAATAATGGCCCAATTTATAATAAACTTCAGAAAACGCACATTGCAAAACATACCTAGTTCTACTTTAACAGTGTCAAACTTTGGTCCCAAAATAGCTGGAGTTATTTTACTGTTCCCTAAAAACAAAACAAAATAAACAAACAAAGCATTAGAATTACCTTGTGTGTATCTAGGACACACATCTATTGTATCTTGATCATTTCATGTAATAAAGATTTCAACATAGCACCTCTCATTTATCCACGATTATGTTTTCTTTAATTCAAGTTACTGTAAGTCAACTGTGGCCCAAAAATGGGACACAAACTATCCCTTTGTTTAGTGTATTCATGCATTATATACTACCAGCCCAATTATCATGGCAACGTAGTACTTGTGTTCACATAACCATTATTCTATTTCATCATGACCACAGAGTACAAAAGTAGTGACACTGACAATTTTGTTTCATCATATTGTTAAGTTCTATCATTAACTATTGCTGTTAATCTCTTGTTGTGTCTAATTTATGAACCAAATTTTACTATGGACATGGATATATACAAAAGACAGTGCATATATCATGTTTGATTCTACTCAAGGTGTCAGGCACTCACTGAGACTTGAGTGTTATCTGTGGGCAACTACAGTCATTGCTATATATTTACTTGTGCCAAGCTTTTGTTAACTTTTGTTAACTCAGCTTATATTATTGAAGTTTTCTTTTCTTTACATGTATGTTCAAAGCACTGTTCAAATGACTTCCCATCTAGTATCCTTTGAAGTCAAACATTGAAGTCCAAACAGGCTCATGCAGGGAGAATGCTGCCAGGCACTGAGAGGACCAAATGTTTAGGACATAGAAGATGGACAGCCACTAGGAAGCACCTTCCTACTCTACATCACTTCCCTCACATCTGCCTTCCTCATTCTCTCGCTGATATATTTAACAGAGTATAGTAAGACTAGGATGAGCTGTGTGAGGAACCTCTTCCCAGGCAGCAGTACTGTCCTTGAGGATGTAGAGTCTCCAGCCATAACCATGTCCCAGATACCTTACATGACTCTGCCTGACCCTGCTATACAAACATGTAGGCCCAGAACCATTACTGTCCCTGGTGAATTCTGGCCCTAACCAAAAGTATGCAAGCTTCTCCTTAACTCCCTTACTTAGGAAGGAAAGCTTTCCCCAGAAGTGTGCACACTTGTTGGGAGCATAGCATGAAGATCTTTCACCCATAGATCTCCAGGGAGGTCCTTCCAATGGGAAAGATGAAAAACCTGATCTTCCATCCAGAAAGCTGAGAATTGGACATGACTAACAACCTGCTGGTCTATGCTATCTGTTGGACCAGGCTATATCAAGCTCTTACAACAAAGACTGGAGGTGACTAATAACCTAAATACCCTGATAGCCAGAGGCTCCCCAGACTCTCACAAACAGGACCATAGGTGGCTAATAGCCCAAGTGGCCTCTATGCTATCTGTATGACCAAGACCAGACCAGACCCTTTGACCCTTACACTAGTACAGATAGCATAGCTGTAGAAATCATCTTTTTGGAAACAATGTCATGTACCTTGAGTTGAGTTTCAATGTAATTATGCTTCTTTGTGCAATGGGGATTGTATTATACCAGGAAACTTTTCACCAATTATGCTGGGTTTAAATACATTGGAAATAAATTGTTTGGTATTAAACCCAACTGATCCAGGTTGATGAAGTCAATCTGCACCAGGTTTTCATTCTTATATCTTTGGGAGGTTCACTTCCCTTCATGGCACCTGCAGGGATTCCCCCAACCCTGCCCCATATACTGTGTTAATATACATAGCCTATGGCAACTGATAACCACACAGCATCAAAAGTCTGAGGGAATCCAAGGAAGAAAGAAGCTAGATAATTATTTGCCTGAGGTCATAACATTGTAGAAACTATAAGGAGGAATGTATGAGATGCTTCAACTAGAGTAGAAGGTCCATCCCTGGAGAGTATGTTTCTTAGTGATGAAGAGTCTTATCACTTCTTTAAGGAAAAAAAGGAAGAGTGGCAATGATGGATAAGGGAAAGAAGAGATGTGAGGGTACCAAAGACTAGAAGATATGTACACAAGTTGTTTGTGTGTATGTGGTATACACTGAGTATGTATGCAAACTGATGCTGAAGAAATTAGAGCAAGTGATCATAGATAGATTGTTAGGTGTGGGATTCCCAGGATATAGTTATAACAGGCACAGCCATCCTCTGTGAGGTTAAGGCATCCTAGTGCCCAGATCTTGTGAGAAGCATAATGTTATCTGATGCTGTAGTTGGAATATACCCTATAAAAATCATCTGGAAATGTAGTTGCCCGGAGAACAGTGTTAATAGAAAGGCATGTCACAGGTGGTTAAGTGGTGAAGGTTCCTCCCTCAAGAACCAATTGTCATGATTGCCAAAATGGGATAGCTGTTATGAGAGTGACTTCCTGATTTAAAGGATGAGCCCAGCCCAGTTTTTCTATCTCACTCATTATCATTTACCCTCAAGTAGCATGGAGGTCTTCTCAGGGCGGAAGGAGGCTGCTCAGTAGGGAGTACTTAATGTGTTAGAATGGGACCTGGGTTTGAATCTCTAAAATCCATGTAGCAAGCTAAGCATGACTGCGTGTGCCTGTAACCCCAGAACTTAGAGAAACAGGCAGATCTTGGAAGCTCCCTGGCCAATTAGTCTAGCCATATCAGTAAGCTCCTTGTTTGGCTAAAGATCCTGTCTCAGGCAATGTGCAGAATGATAGAGAAAGGCATCAAATGTCCTGAACAACATAACACATCATAGATATACACTCACAGGCGGTCCCTTGGTCTGGGATTTTCCAGAACTGCTAGCCAAATAAACTTCTATGGTTCATAATCTGCTCAGCCCTTGGCCTTGGCACACTCTGTTCTAACAGAAGAATAGGTCCTAAAGCATTTTGGAGCTGTGATTGCTTAAGAACTTGGAGAAAGGGAGGTTATCTTGCACTATCCAAGTGGGCTGTTAATGTGTCCCCATAAGAAAGTCATAAAGGTCAGGCTTGGGGAAATGCATGGAATGATGGAATGGGGAAAGAAGAAAGAGTAACGAAGCAGAGAAGAAGAAATAATGAGAAGAAGGGAAAACACGAAAGACTGGGAGATAGTGTGTTTTTGGCTTTGAAGATGAAGTATAACACAGTCAGCCTCCAGATACTGCCAAATGGCAGAGTAATATATTCTCCCCCATACTTTCCTGAACTATACAATGCCACTGAAATCTTGACTTCATCCCAGTGAACTTAATCAGACACAGGACCTCCAGAACACAAAGTCAAGGTGTATGTATGATACCAAGTCTTGGGATGTTTTTCTGTAATCACAACACATGGACAGCAATGTAAGCTTCAGGTGAATTACAGAAGAAATATGTCACTAGAGTAGATGTGTTAATGTGTCATCCATACAGGTTTTCTGGATTACTGGGATGATGGTGGAGAAGGTTATAATTATGGTCATGGTCATACCACAGATCTTCAAACAACTGGAGGAACCTTCATATAGGAAGGGAACAGACAATATGTCAAGTTTCTGAAAGCAAATGAAAAGCAGTCAGTAAAAGCTAAAGAAGGTAAAATGGACTCTAGGAAAAAAATACTAATATTGTTCCACACTCAGATATTGAAATCTGTACTCAACTGTGTTGTGATTGGATAACGTCCCTGTAAGTTCCCAAGAAGATACTGATGTCAAGTTATAGACTGTGCCATCTGAAGGATATCTCCACAGAGTGTGATTCAGTTAAATTACCTCTCAGGTCACTGTCACCGTACAATTCTAGTTCTTTGTTTGGCTTATGGGCTCAGGAAAAATCAGGCTACATGTAAAGCTCCCCATCCAACTAGCACTCTGTGACCTTGCTTTGCCATTGGGACACCTGTTCTCTCTATGTGATCTGCTCATTCATGATGCTGTCCCTCCGAGATCCAGATCTCTCAAAGTCCTCAACATTTGTCTTTCTTTCAACTCTACATCACATCCTTCAGCCTCTATGACATCGTCTTTCACATAGTTTCAGGTTTTGTGCTTAGTGCCTCTCCAGATCATTACTAATATTCTTGAATGCATTGTATTCCTCACTGTAGTGTATTTTCTTGTGTCTTTTGCCTCTTAAGTACAGCTTATTGAATAGAGCCACCAATAAACATTTGCAACCACAATAAATACTGTTGAGTTAAAATGGAAGCTTAACAAGATTCTACAATTTACTCAAATGCTAAACAAGAACAAGCTGAATTATGAAAGGTTCACCCATGTAAACTTTCATCTGCTGCTAAGAAAATGCGTTCTTAGCCAGTTTAATGGGAGCTCAGGGTAAAGATTTTTAAACCTAAGATTTCAAATGGTGATATATTCTGTTGGGGGATAGTCAATCACACTATGCACCCTGAGTTTGCATTTACACGAATGAAATAAAATTAACCTTGGGTCAGGAGGCTGTACTAGCAACTAGCTAACAGAAAGAAAGCATGGAGCCTCAGAGGACATCTGGGAGAGATAGAGAGTCACAGGAAGTAGTAGGGTGGGGTTTGGAATGTCATAGGTTTTTCTAGTTTGTTAAAGTGGATAGAGGGGTCTTCTGTAGATGCCTGCAAGGAAGAGAGTTAGCTCTGAGCTCACAGGTTTTCGCCCCAGCTTTTGGGTCTCATAAGTGCTATTCATACTTAGAATGACAGAAATTTAGTTAAAGCTATCTTTAGTAGCAGTCACAAGGGAGGTGACTGCAGGAGCAGAACTCTCACCAGGCTGCCACCTGAGCAGCCAGGCCTCTTCTAGAGAAGCAGGCTGGTAACTGTAGAGATGCAATTGCTGCCTGAGACAGCAATAGATTAAGGTACAGCCACCATGCCAAAGTTAAAACAACAGTATTCTCAACCTCAAGGAGGTACCCTCTCTATCAGTAACTTCTCAATGAAACAAAGCTTCTGCTTTTCTCATAAGTATTTGTTTCTTCCAAAAAACCTTCTCTTACCTTTAATAACTGTTATATTGACGGTCTTGGTGATGTTATACTGCTTCCCATTGTGGTGGAGAGAAAACACACAGGTGTAATAGCCCTCATCTCCAAATTCAGCGTCCTTCGGGATCATTGGAGGTTTGACTATTTCCTTACAATTCTGGTTTTTTAAAGGCAAATTAAAATACTTCAAGTCAGCAAAGGTAGTATTCTTGTTGCAATCATTTCACGTTTCTAAATTAGCTGAGGATCTTTAGAGATAAAGGGAAATAGAACAGAAAACACATTTCCCAGCAACCCACCCTCCTACTGGGGCAGTGAGGTGCCCTCTTTATCATCATTGTCACTAATGAGGAGAGGGGTCTTATCACCACTATTATCTTGCTTCTCTTAATCTATTGTTCACTCACATACAAACATAGAGACAGACAAACGGAAACAGAGACAGAATACTTGAATTTTAAAAAGTCCTACTCAGGTGAAGACTGTATGTGAAACACAACTCTCCTGCATGAGACTTTGAGTCCAATTCTGTATTTAAGGGTGATGGCCCATGGGAATATTAGCAGAATGACTCTGGGGACTGAGAAGTTGCACACTCTTGGTTCTTAAAGTCATGTACCAAAGGCCACAGATGGCCAAATCCATAGGCATACTTCAATCTTTCTGTCTCTCTCCACATATACCATAGCAATCAATAATAACAGTGATAAAGTCACTGTCTACAAACCAGCTGTCAGTCACTCACTGGCAGTTTCTGAGAAGTGTAGGGTCTGTGAGAAAAGAAGAGCTGACTAACTAACTTTGACCATGTGACACAGTTCCCCAACATACCTAACAAGGAGAATCTAATGCTCACAGACTGCTTCATGCTGGCCACTGCTGGTGGCCTCTGGAGCTTGACCCAAGCAGTTACCGAAAGTCATGCAAAATGCCCACGTGTACTTCATATCAGCAAAGTGGGTATAAGCAGAATTTTATAAGCCTAAGCAAATTATTTCCAGTAAACAAAATACTAGAAGGTCTTCATTTTCAGTTCCAATCAGACCTTTTCTGATTCAGCTGTCTTGCACTATTCCCCTCAGGTAGGCCATGGCGAGTCCACAAGCTGCGCACACTTGGACTTGTGGTCAGCTGTTCAGTCATAAACTGACCCAGATCATATCTCAATTTAGGCATCTGTATATCGGGGCTTCCTAAAGCCCAGCAACCAAGCCTCCCTAATTTACATGTACTGTAAAGTGTGTAAATTTGACAGGAAAAGAGGACAAGTCAACCCAAGCCTGAGTTATGTGTTTAGATAACATTTCAGATAAGAAAAGTCTCCTTGAACACTCCTCACACTATGACAGCAAGAGCTACGAGCACACTTCAAGGAACTCAATGGCTCAGCCTCCTGGGGTTCCCCTGTCAAGTTTGCTCTCCCACAGACATAATATAGGTCATGTGTGTGCATGAATGTGAATGCATACACTGTCTTATACATGATAAATAAGAGACACAAGTGTGACGAGCTCCTCTATGGTACCTTTTTAAGGAGCTCTTACAACCCACTAAGGAAAAGGCTCACCAATGAAGCAAACAGAAAACACACAGGCTAGCCACAAAAGAAATCCTATTAGGTTACAGTTCATACACTTAACTTATCATTTCTAAGAGAACAACAGGAAGAAATGCTGAGTTTCTGAAATGTCTGTTGTCAGATTTTGACTTTCTGAAAGTATTATTTTCCACGTTGGGAGAGTATGAGGGAGACGAGGACCTGAGTTGGGTAATGTGTATCAAAACCTGATCAATTAACCATCGCTGGTCCAGTAATCCTACATCAATGGATTTTCATTAAGAGTTAATCATATAAGCACCCACAAATTTGTATAAATATTATTCATTGTAGTCTGTAAATAACAGTAGGACACAGGAAGCACACACATGTCTACTAACAACGGGATCAGGTAGTTTAAACCAAATCCATGCAAAATGCAGTTTCTTGTTTGAAAGAAAGCTGTTCAAAGGTATGGGTGAATAATCACATAGTTTTATTTAGGAAAAAAAGACCAGTGAGCAAACCACTTTTAAGGACAGATGTTCATCTAGGTAAAGAAATAAAAACAGCTGTGCAGTTAGGAGTGATTTTTCACTTTCTTCAGCTTTGTAAAACAAATTCATATATTCAGACAATATATGCAATTGTTTCAACAATTTGAATGAATATGGCAAAAGAAAATGAAAAACTCTAAACTAGCATTCCCAGAACTTTTTTTAATGGAAGGAAAATGAAGGAAGAGCAGATGAGAAGAAGTCGTCATCATCAAAGCACTGAATACCCACTCCTGTGCATGATGGCTACCATGCTGCACACATTGCATAAGTTGACCTTTTATAATAACCATGTAGGACAGTATCTCACACAGGCCAAGTAAGCCATGGGGAGTTAAACCACTTGTTTTTAATGAGGGCAAAAATGGTTCAGTGTCCTTTTTAAACTTGTTACCTTATACAATGATGTGTGGTTGGTTAGCTCACTGTAGTTAGGGTTTTCACATGGTATATCCAGAGATTTCTTGACTTCTACATTTCTATTTTTCACAAGTTTTTCAGAAAAGCAGCTGTGTTCATTTCTTTTGATGACAGTTAGGGTCCAATTTTGCTGATCATTTCTATAAAAAAAAGGTACAGAGGGATTTTATAGCTACTAGAGAGGTTTTGCAACTACTTCCAATCTACCAATTTTATCCTAATTTCTATATGAAGAGAGTTATTCATTGAGGTGAAAACTTTTCTTTGCCACCCCTTAGCTCAGATCAGAAAGTTTACAACTGTCATGGGGTGAAAGATTACATTCCAGAGACGTCTTGGAATACACACAACATCACAACACATGTGCATGCCACAGACACATAGCAAATATACTACCTACAGTCAGCTGTATGTCATGTACAGTAGTAGAGCAACAAATGACTTAAACTTAATCTTCGGCGCTGGAGAAATTTAGAGATGCACAGACCAGGCTAGAAGGGTAGCCTTAGTTTCAAGAGAACAGCCGACCTTGTCTCCTCAACATGTGTGTATATCCACCGTGTGTCCTGTCTCTCAAGGTGGTTTATTCTATGGTCTCTCTCCTTACTGTTGAATGGAGTTTGGCACAGGACTTGCACAACTGAGGTGAACTTCAGTATCTCTCTTGGCTGTGATTTCTCTTCTCAGAAATCAGCCATCTTGAAGACCGCAATAAATTGCATGTTTTTAAGCAACGGTGTTTTGAAAAGTAAAATCATTTACAATTGTATGCTTGTTTACACCATGCATGGGACGTATAGGTCCACATCCTAAAAATAGCAAACGTGTTGTTAAATTGTCCTGTGACCTGGGAAACATGTGTACACCAGGCTCTCCCAGGTCCCCTTTACTTCTATGATGAGAAATAACTCATCTGCTGCTCACTGACTCCCAGATATTTCACAGCGTATGTATGCAGGGGAGACTGATCGTTTCCCTCATGTTCAGATGAGAAAACCAAGTCTTCAAGTAACCAAATAACTTCCCAGTGTGGTGATCACACAGGTGTGTGTGTGTGTGTGTGTGTGTTGTTGTTGTTGTTGTACTGGATGGGGCCAGGATGTAAGTGCACATTGGTTTGACCCTAAGAGGCAGGAGTGGTTGGCATAATACTACATTTTCACCCTCCACGCAGCCTCGCTCTTTACCTTGTGTTGAACACAAAGAAAACCAGCCAGGGCTGGAGAGGGTAACCGACTGTCACACGCTGAAAGGCAGTGAGTAGGCAGCCGTGCAGCATAAAAGAACTCGGCCTTGGAAGGGGCTCACACTCCCATTGGCAGAATCCTCTTAAGAATCCTTTGACAGACCACATTGTTACCTCCCTCTGCAACTGTCAATTCCCAACACTCAGCAAATCTCGACAGTGCCCGCCGTGTGTGGCAACCCCTTAGAAACGCTGAACCAAGCAACACTCTGTGCTTGCTGGCAAAGAGTGAGCTCAAAAAGACTGCTGTGAAGTTGAGACCAAGGGAAACAAAATCTAGGATCCCCACTTCCCTGTAGCCTTTGACCATGAATCCATGCCATTCTGATTATAGCAGCCCCTCTGGCTGAGTGCTGTGTGGGAAAAAACAACAACAACAAAAACAAAACCACAGCTTTAAGGCCGCTTGCTTATAGAGCCCTTGTCAACATGTACATAATCTTGGGTACCACAATCAGCAAGCTAAAACAAGATGAAAGAAGAAAAGAAAAGGGGGGAAGAGAAAGGAGGGAGCAGCTCAGACAATGGGGACACAGGCTGTTTCTCTTCATTCATCTTTTACTTGCTCTAGAAAGATTCAGTTGCAACCAATTTATCATAATTATCTCTCTTAAATTGCCATAGGAACCGCACTGTTTTAAAAACAACAACATCAGTTCGACAACTTATTTCTGAGACTCGGAAGTTTCTGTGTCTCATAAACAACTATGACCTCATTTTGTGAAAAACCACAGGAGTGAAAAAGAGGCTTTGCTGAGAAATCTCACTTCTCTCTCTAAGGCTTACTGATAACGATCAGGATTCACCCTAGAATAGAGAGGTGTTTCTAAAAGAAATCTGCTACCTCTCACAGCTCAGTGGGCAACATCCAGCTAGCTGTAAGTGAGCTTTTACAGGTCAATGTCAAATCTTAATAAATAAAAGATGTTTACCTGTGTGCATGAACCTCGGGGTACATATATTTATGTACATGTGTGCTCTCTCTCCCGCTGACTTTGGCTACTAGTTGGTGGCTGGGTAACAACTATACCTTTTCCCCAACAACCCTGCTTCTTCTTTTCCAGTAAGCTCTGAAAACTAGACTAGGGCTACTCCATAAATACTACACTTTCTTTGAAGCCTGAGGAGGCCATGTGGGAAGCTGCCCCTCTTGCTCCATATCATTCATTCTTAAATCCTTGCTGCAGAACTTTAAAATCCACCTGAATCCTACCTCCACTTATCATTAACAAGGATCCCCTAAAAGGAAATCTCATTAATGCAATCATTCATTAAAGTCACTAAGGAGATACATACAGAGTGACTGGCTCAATTTTCCCTCAAAGAAATGTTTGTTTTCTGTTGAACTAAGAGCAGCGGAGGAAAAAAATACATGGGTTATCTGAGCTTACAAATGTGTATTTGGGTTGCTGAGCCAAAGCCAAGAGTCCTAGGAAATATGTTGAAACAAAATGGTTTACTCACCCCACTTGGGAAAAGTATGTTCCCTCGTCCTCCAGCTCAACTGGCCAGAATTCCAAATCGTAACCATGCAAAGTAATTCTGGGTGAGCTCTCAGTGTTCAGCTCTCCATATCCATGGGAAGCGTTGCCTTTGAACCATCGTATAGTGGCTGTCCCATTCTTGTGCACGGATGAAGATACACCACAGGGCTTCAGATAAAAAGGCTCCCCCTCTAGCGTGTGAATTTGTGGGCGGTGAATGCAATTTTCTACAGCAGATTAATCAAGGGAAGGGAGATAAAACAGGACAAAAGTGATTTTTCACCCCTTCAGTATCAAAGTAATAGCAATGAGAAAGCTACAAGAAATCTCGGCATCACATTCCTGTGCTGCCTTTTGTCTGAAAGAAGACCGACCAGAGATAAGACACTTTCAGAACCAAGATGAATATAAAGCCGATGGCTTCGCTAGACAGAAAGCTAACTGTCAGCACATAACCAGCCTTCGCTCAAGACAATGCACTGTGACCACATTCATAAAGTCTGATGCTTTGCAAGTTACTGCTAAGGACAGACACAGAAGTCATAGCGTCACCACATTGCCCCAAAATGTCACCACAGTGGACTCGCCATGGAAAAGACAAGACATCTATGTGTGCATTCTTCATCTATACCACAGCAAGCCTCATGTCCCTTGTGCTCAACCAGTCTTTCTACTCAAATCTAGGAAGGTTCGGGAGAGATAACAGAGTTCTTGGGTAGCTTAGTCCCTTCAGCATGTCTTCAAGTAACTAACCAAGAACTGAATAATGTAGAACACTCCTGGTACTCCATCTCTTTTTCTTTCCATCCCCGTTTCCCAGCTCAGATCTTGTCTTTGAAAAATCTATCCATTTTTTTTCATCTACACAGAGTGGACCTCAATTCTAAATTAGAATTGTTGAACAATTCTCAACCCCCTATCGTCACGGTCTTGAATGCCCTTAATCTTCATTTAGAAAGAAAATTACGAGCTCTTAAGTAAATGGAATATTTCCTTAAAACCATATACAAAATGTTGTCTCTGTAGTTAGGGCTTATTGCTCAGAGCAACACCCTGGCTTTAATTTAACACTAACCACAGCAGAAGGAGGAAGTGGCTCAAATGTCAGGTCTACTTCAAAGTGTCTGATTGACTCTGAACATCACAGTAACAGACTCTCTTATTTTACATTTTGATTCCCCAAAACAGCTTTTCCTTGATGGTCAAAACAAGAGTAAGTCTTTAACATTTCAATAACTTTCCTGCCTTTCAGAGTCCTGTGTAATGAAGTGTACAGCTCCGATAGTACTTGCCCTCCTGCGTCTCCATCCTTTTGCACATCAACTCTATGATGGCCATTCAGTTTCCTACAAGCAGAAGTAGTGTGTTCTTTCCTCATTATTATGTAGTGCTCAACCATGCTGCAATCTAACTATTCATTATATGCATACTGGGGACTTGGATTGTTGTAAAAGAATCTATTGGATATTTGAAGTTATTTTAGGTTTCCAAGTGTTGATTCATTAAAAAAACTTCTATAAACATAAATACCTGTTCTTTGATTGATAAATGCATGAATTTCCCCTTTGGAGATGGCCTCGATTTGAAAAACAAAATAATTGGAGGTAGGACATTGGAAGTCCATAATTATGAGGAAGCTCGTGTCTTAAGATACCTTTTCTTTTGTTTAGCATTACAGGCTTGCCTTGCTTACTAATATGATGCTCTTTAGAAACAGTCTCTGGTTATACAAATGAACAGAGGTCAAGGTGTGTGGACTATGAACAGACAGTTCAGTTCTTCCATGGAAAAAGTCAGAGGTTTAAAGCGTCCTAAGTAGAATGCCTCCCTGGGGAGTGGAGACAGAATGGAGTGGAGGATGGTGGAGGGCCAGGGAAGAGGGAAGGGAAAAGAGCTGGGATTGACATGTGAAGCAGGCTTGTTTCTAATTTAAATAAAAAATTATAAAGTGTCCTAAGTAGAAAACTGTGAGAGGCCAGCACCAACAAGTCAGATGAAATCCACACATAGAATATTGCTGCATATGGCTACAATCCAATTCCTGAAAGGCATTCTCTAGGCCCCCAGAGGAAGAGGGAGCTAGAACCTGAGCCCCAGAACCAACAGTTTTGTGCCAAGACTGTGTTTCACAGCAATCAGAATCAGGTGGTTTATCTATGAAGCATGGGACAGAAGACACACATTTTCCTCTACAATCCTGATAAATCACTTCATACCAAGGAGAGAAGAATGAGTAATCTTCATCATTTAGGTAGCATTGCACTGTGTGGTAGGTAGCATCCAACAAGGCATGGGTCCATTCACAAGCACACCTCGAGACTGGACATGCATTAAGAAAGTAGTAAGAGCTAATCTCTGTTTTCCTTCCATGGGGATTCCCAAAGTAAGGGATATGGGCCCCAGTGTTCTCTTCGGTGGCTAACATTCTGAAAAATAATTAACTGGCTTGCTCCCTTTCTCTTCCAAGTCCTGTGCAAATGGCCCTCAGTTGTGAAACTTCTCTCCAAAGAATAGGATCTACAAATCCTTCCCCATGAGGCAGAGTATCAAACAACCACGGCTAATAAATTACAGCTGATGTTTGGCTTGCTCTGATGCCTGCTTTAGCTTCTAGTCCAGCCAGTCTCTTTCTTATATTTTCTTGCAATTGAGTGATTTCTAAGATTTGGAAAGGATTTTCTATTTATTTCCTTTTGAATTTCTTGTTTAAAATGAGTGGATTCTTGCTATCCTCTCAGGAAAGAGAAAATGTATGATATTGCCTAAAACAAATAAAAAGACAATTGTTTTCTTCTTCTATTTCAAACTAAATGAAGCAATTTTCTTCCAAAGTATAGTTTATATGTTCTGACTCTCTGGTGTCACTGTATACCTTTCTTTAGCACATTCCCTCTATCCCAGGAACACCAAATATTTCCCAGCCTTATAAAGTACAACTTGAAGTCACTAAATGTTAAATAAATTCAACATCTTCAGGAACCATATCAGTTCTAAAGAAAGAAAGCCTCCATAATTTCCCTCTAGCTTTCTAGTGATGTCTATTAGTGAATGTTTATAAATCACTTACTTGAGGCATTTTTAACAATGAGAACACAGAGTATCAAGAATAGTTCTCCACAATGCATGGTTAGGCTTCTGCTTCAACTGGTGTCCCTAGATGAAGAATAATATAAATTTAAACTTAAGCCCTCAAACAAACCAATTTCACATTTAAAAGGAAGTTTAAACTCTCCTACACATAAACAAAAAGCAGTCCAGCAATGTTTCATATCTCTTATATAGGCACCAATTTGCTAAGCTTTTAGTGACACAGAATAAATGAATTTTAAGGCAATAAATTTTAGCTTCCATAAAGCTTAATTATTTAGCATTTTTAATAGAGTAGAGCCCTTGAATTTTAGCTTGATACACCATATCTTGCCCTCTGCATCAAAGTAAAAGTCTAAATTCCATTGTTTTTTTCCACTGAGTGTAGATGTACCACATTTTCTCTATCCACTCTTCAGTTGAGGGGCATCTAGGTTGATTCCAGATTCTGGATACTACAAATAATGCTGCTATGAACATGGTTGAACAGATGTCCTTGTTGTATGATGTGCATCTTTTGGGTATATGCCTAAGAGTGGAATTGCTTGATCTTGTGGTAGACTGATTCCCATTTTTCTGAGGAACTGCCATACTAATTTCCAAAGTGGATGTACGAGTTGGCAATCCCACCAGCAGTGGAAGAGTGTTCTCCTTTCTCCACATCCTTTCCAGCATAAACTGTCATTGGTGTTTTTGGTTTTAGCCATTCTGACAGGAGTGAGATGGTATCTCAGAGTTGTTTTTATTTGCATTTCCCTGATGGCTAAGAATGTTGAGCACTTTCTTAACTGTCTATTGGTCATTTTATCTTGAAACTTGCAGGCAAATGGATGACACTAGAAGAAATCATCCTGAGTGAGGTAACCCAGTCACAAAAAGACAAACATGGCATGTACTCATTCATATACGAATTTTAGACATGGAACATGGGAGTGCCAGCCTACAACCCACACCGCCAGAGACGCTGGGAAACAGTGAAGACCCTAAGAGAGATGAGCATGGTACCCTGGATAAGGGGAAGGGGACAGGATCTCTTTAGTGGCTTGGGAGCATGAGGGAATGAGAGAGGGAGCTGGAAGAAGGAGAGAGGGAAAAGAGGAAGGGAGGGGGAGGAAATGGGGGAACAGGAAGTTTGAATCAGGGGAAGAATAAAAGAGAGCAGGATGAGAGATACCATAATAGTCATAAGTTTGGGGAGAGATCTGGCACTAGGGAGATTTCCGGAGATCTACAAGGATGACACCAACTGACAACCTAAGCAATAGTAGAGAGGGTACCTTAAATGCCCTTCCCCTACCATGAGATTGTTAACTATATGTCATCCTAGAGCCTTCATCCAGTGGCTGATGGAAGCATAGGCAGACACCCACAGCTAAACACTGAACTGAACTGAGGAGTGATGGGCAAGGGGGTCAAGAACGGACTGGTGAAACCCACAGAAGCAAGTGACCTGAACAAGGGAGGGACTCATGAACCCCAGATGGATAGCTGAGAGGCCTGCGTGGGACTGATCCAGATCCCCGGATTGTGGATGTCAGTGGAGAGGCCTCGGCAATCTATGGACCTCTGGTAGGGGATCACTATTTATCCCTGGTGTACGAATGGACTTTGGGAGCCCATTGCATGTGGAGGTATGTGCCCTCTGTCTGGACACATGGGGGATGGCCTGGTTCCTGCCCAGAATGATATGACAGACTTTTGGGATCCCCCATGGAGTGCCTCACCCTCCTTGGGGAGCCCAAGGAAGATGGGATGGGAGACTGGTGGGGGCATGGGAGGATGGAAGGGAGAGGGAGCTGGGATTGACATATGAAGTGTACTTGTTTCTAATTTAAATAAAAAATAAATAAATAACAAAGTAAAAGTCTATAAAAAACTATGATTCTACAGATTAAACAATCCGTGGCATATTGAAGAATGCAGTCCACCTACGCAGGTATATGTATGTGTATGCATGTGTGTGTGCGTGTGTGTGTGTGTGTGTGTGTGTGTGTGTGTGTGTGAAAGAGAGAGAGAGAGAGAGAGAGAGAGAGAGAGAGAGAGAGGGAGAGCGCGAGAGATTCCTTAACTGTCCTAGGTATGTGAGTTAATCACCTCATAAAGAGAAAATACTCACTTTGACCCAGAATTTCGGAAACTTCTGGCAAGTTTTATAAGTCTGAGAATTATGTTGTCCTGCCTGTCGGTAAAACTTGCACAATGTCTGGTACACAGTAACCACTGTTGCTGAAGAAGAGGTGTGTGGGCCTGGGGCATGAGTCAGCACGGGCTGCCCCAGTGTGTTTCCTTTAGGGAAATGGAGAAAGTAATAGGTCCCAGGAGTTACACTGATCCTCCTTACGCTGGCTGTGACCCCAGGTCCCTGATCTTGCTGCTCTGAACTTTGATCCTAGAACAACCCAACCTTTCCCTTTCTAATTATGAACAATGATGAGAGTAGAAAAGAGTAAGGCACTTCCTTGGCGGAGCCGTGCATTAAGTCTAAATATTCCACAAATAATCCCACACCTCTTGTTCAGTGTAAAGCCTACCACCTCCACCCCACTGCCTCAAAAGAATACTGCTCACACAGAACACAGCAGGGCATGAAGAGGTTGGTTTCTTTCAGAGGCAAACAAACCTGACTAGAATCCAAGTCTGATAGAACTCAGGGAACTATGGACCTTGGGCAAAGAAAATAAGTAGCTCAAGAACTGTTGGCTCATTGCCAAAACACAGAGGGTAAAGCAGCTTCCTCTAGGGTCATGGAGGGATCACAGTACCTACTGCTAATGAAGACTTCTGCATGAATGACAACCTCATAACCTAGAGCAATACCCCAACTGCCACTCACTTCCCATCCTCACTAGTCAATCACAGGAGAAGACTTCCGTGATAAAGCTACCAAAAACATCTACCAATTTGCAAGGGATGATAAAGTATAAAATATATATACTGGATATAAAATATATACTGGATATAAATATATACTGATACATACTGAAAAGCATAAAAACAAAAAAAGGACATTTGTTCATGGAAAGTACCAACCGTTCAGAGTCAAACTAGAACAATGTACCAGTCACCTACTATCAGACCTTCTATTACTGTCTAATAGTCCTGTCTCAGATGGAATATGATGTGTGACTTCCTCTGTGCCATTTCTGCAACTAAGGCTGTCACAGACTAGCAAGAGAAACTAATCTTTCTTTTTCCTTTTAAATTTTAAGCCCTAACAAGAAATAAAATTACAGCCCGGTAGTGGTGGTGGCACATGCCTTTAATCCCAGCACTTGGGAGGCAGAGGCAGGTGGATCTCTGTGAGTTGGAGACCAGCCTGGTCTACAAGAGCTAGTTCCAAGAAAACCTCCAAAGCCACAGAGAAACCCTGTCTTGAACCCACCCCAAAAAGAGATAAAATTACATAATTATTCAGCATCCTGAAAAGCTACTAGTTTTCCATGTGAGACATGTTAAGACCTCAGTATATACAAAATAGATGCTATCCACACAGTTATGTGAATGGGAATGTGTATAGTACTTGAATATTCTACTGTACTTCTTAAGTTGTATGTGGGCATTTAAGAAACTGGTGTTTTGCTAACTACCAAATTCACTTACAGACAAAAAAAGAGCTATTCTGAGAAGTGGTGTCACGACCTGCCAGCTAGCCAAACAATGATAAAGCAGATGTAGGAGGACAGGACACTACATTTTTTTGCATGTAGGAATTTTAAAGGCTGTTAGAGTTTTGTGTTTGTTGGTTTTGAGGTTTTTGTTTTGTTTTTGCTTTTCAGTAACCTTGAAGTATCTTTCTTTCCTTCATTAAGTTTTTTTCCCTAATTTGTAAAGCAGTGTCTGTCAGTGTAGAATATTTCCAAAACAAAGACTGAAAATAGAAGATAGTCTCAACATGCATAGTCCTTTGTATACTTCTGGTACTTTTTGGATACATTTACAAACAATGAAATGATGTCTAATTAGTTTCGTGTCTTGAATTTCCTCTGGATAATTAAGCACTGAAGTTTTTTCTACCTTACACTTTGTTCTTGCTATTCTAATTACTGCCTCAGATCCCGCCGTGTGCAGGTCCTATGACTTACAAAATCAACTATTTTACGCAATAACCCATGGCCAGCTTCACTCACAGGCAGGATAGCTCAGTTTTATAGAGCTCTACTGTTGGCACAAGCCTGGCTGGATCTGACTCTTCATTCTTCACGTTACCAGCATAACAATCATGGGCAGGGCACATAGCCAACCTGTACTCTGAGTCCTTTATGCATAGAAGGGAATGACAGTTCTACTTCCCAGAGCTGATGGGGTGCCTACAAGTGTTCCTCCTCAAAAAAAAATCCAGAGAATAGTAAAAGTGTCATCTAAGTGTTGGCTGTCACCCTTGTTTTTATTTCTTATCGTTTCATTGGTGTTATGATATGGCGGCACCATGAAGGAGGCCAAGGCAAGAAGAATGCATGCTGCCCAACCACATTCCAGGAAGCTCTTACAACTTCTGTTTCCTCCCTCAAGGGTGCAGGGCACATTCTGCCTCACCCAGGACAGCACACCTGGCCTTGGTGTTTCAGTCTCTTGAGGTTGTTTAAGTAGGACAAGGCCTCTTGCTTATTTGAATCTGTGTTTTCTTCTTATTATAAACAAAGCAAATAATTACATAACAGTAGCTGGCTTATATCTCATGCTCATGAACCTTTTCACAGAAAGTGATTCTTTCCCCATTCTCCGATGCTTGTAATTTTATACAACTTGTTTACCTTACTTTTAATTTCTCTTTTGATACATTAGCACATGGAAATGTGTATAGAGATGCACTCAAGGCAATACTCCTGTGTGTGTTTCCTATTAATTTTAAGTGTAGGTCATTCCTTTCTGTCCTCAGTGATAAAACAAATGATTTTCTGCATTCTTACAGCTTCATTAATTTTTTTCCTTTGACTTACTTTTAAATTTACAAATACTAATTTTGCTTGCCTGGAAATAGAACTGAAATAAATTTCCACTTCCAAAATAGCTATGAATTATTTCTCGGTCTAATCAAGTAGTCCCACCTCCCCTTTCAAGTTTGTTGATATCCACTTACAATGTACAGGGTCTCCCGGAGCATCTACGAAAAATCCAGCAAAGACAGGATGCTTGCCCAAGAGCAAATGTGTGGAAGCATGCACACACCCACTTTCTCTCTGTCCTCACTTTGCTTATCTATTCATAGCAATTGCTACTAACTACCATGTGCCATTCTATGTCTGCTTGTTGGTTTATTTGCTCAATGAAAGAACCAAATCCATAAAATATAGACAGTGGGAGTCCTGAGTGGCCATTCAATTCAGTGCACACTTGAACCATCTTCTACTTTATAAAGCGTGACATTTGTTTTGACAAACATGATGCCCAATAAACATAACATGGAGTTTTGAAAAAGATACTGTAGCCTGGACTCCACACAGCTGGCAGGGGACAGCCTGGCTCCACACAGATGGCAGCCTGGATCCCTGAATCTTTCAAATTCCCCACTAATCCCAGTGTGCAAACAGATAGAAAACCACCAGTCTATAGGACTTACCTGTTGACTCACAAAAGCAATTTCATATTAGATATATTCTCTTCAGTGTTAATATAATATGAAAATATGAAATTAATATGTGCGCATCCATGAATACAAAGAGCAGTTACAAACTCAGTTACCCAATGCTATAAAGTTTTCTCTAGATTAAAGAAGTTCTCTTCCAAATTTATATGACCTGGTGGCATGGAATGAAGGTCAGATGCAAGGTGAGCAGTATCTTTGTCCCCCCAGGCAAGGGTGCACTTTCAGAATATCCTCTCGGGATGTCAGAGTGTTCATGTCCTGAGCTCCTGATTCTGTCACATCCCCTTTGAGGGCCTCGCCACAAGGAAACAGAAACACATTCCAGAAAAATACAGTTCATCCGAACACATGGATATTAAACTCCTTCAAGGCTTCCTAGTGAGGGACGTGAGTCTGGGAGAGGGAGAAACAGCCAAGCCCATGACAGTGAGTTTCACTGACTCACAGGTAAACACACCGACTCAATGGCACCCATTCATTAGCGAAACATAGCACTGAGAGATCCCGAACACCAGGCGCCTTGACAAAAGTTGCAATGCCCCCATGACGTTCTTTTTCCACGCTGAGAGCTAAAGATGAGCAAGGTAAGCATGCCAACTCTGACCTGGGCTATCATGATTTTTTTTCTTTAAACACAATCCTTTCTCTACGGTCTCTAATTCGTGTTTTACATCATCAGCAAAGAGGTGAAACAGCCAGGTGTAATTAATTGATCTTGGACACACCCATACACTTCTGCCCTAAAACAAAAGATGTGTGAAATTTGATTTTCCATCTGTAAGACTGAGAAAATCACCGCCAGCCGCCTCACAGTGCTTGAATAAAAATATCTGCTGCTATTATCTCCACACTCCCCAAGTGAGCCTGCTGAAGTGTGGATCCAAACACACAGACCATGTTCCCTGCCCTCTTCTCCTCCAGGACCCTTGCAATGTGATTCAATGTTTGGATTCCCCAGGAAGCTTGCCAGTCCAAGCCAACCTTACCTTGTGGTATCTCCATCCTTCCTGAACCAGCCACCACTTTCTGCAGAGGTCCCTGAGAGAAGGCTCCCTGCCTTTCCATCTTGTGTGCCTAGAGCAAGTGTTCTTAGTGTGTGTGTGCACTCGTGTGTGCGTGTGTGCATTCGTGCGTGCGTGAGTGTGTGTTCATGTGCTTGTGATAGGAGGATCACACTATCCCAAGGCCTACATAAATCAGCTCCCCCAGTCATTAATTGACATAACTGTGACTGCTGGGGCTTCTCACCTCTGGATGCCTTTTGATGAGACACAAAGATTTTGGAATCAGAAAAAATATTGTGACTCTCCAATCTATTGCTAGATGGGCATCCTTAGATAAATTCCTGAATCTCTCTACACCACCACCCCCATTTAATAATCCTGATGATACTACCTATTCTATCCTTTTCCTATGAGGATTACACAACTGGAATACAGCTGAAGAAAGGTTTTTTACATTGTCAGCAAGGGGTGAGCATTGAATAAGATAAACTGTCGCTGAATCCCAGCTCTTCACATCTCTCTGCAAAGGAACTATAAACCTGCAGTCTAATTATCCGTGTACACACCGCACACACACACACACACACACACACACACACACACACACACCGCTCACATCACATTGATTTTTGTTTTCAGGATCCTTGCCCCCTGGGAGTGGTGCCCCCTTTTCCCTTGCTCGGCAAACAATGGGCAAGGGGTATCAGAGCCTGTCCTTACCTCCAGAGAAGTGTCTCACGGGCAGGGCAGGTCGGTGGTCTCTGTGTCACTTACATTTGAGAAGCAGAATTAACACAGTAGGTGAGAAAGAGTGATCCCTCCAGGCCCACAACTGTGAAAACAGAAAGAGATGGGAGGCTGGGGGCATGCAGTGAGACCGTGCCAGGAGAGCTTGATTAAAGAGATCAGACAACCCTGAGGGCTATGGAAAAAATGCCCTGGGTGGGGAAGAACAGAATAGTAAGAAGAAAAGAAAAGCTAAGGCAGCAGGTGGGCACCGCCCAGGATGAAAGTCTCTCCAGGTCCGCAGTTGTGAGCTGGGGAACTGAAGTCTAGGGCCCTCCCAAAACTGAGCTGCTCTGCTCGGGAGCGCTCAAGTTTTCTGGTATGAGATGCCCTGCGCTCCCCGCTCCTGCTCCCTGCTGAAGCCTGTGCTGATTTCTCCACTCGCCCCGCTCACCTAGGAGCTCCCAAATTCCCAGAGCTAAAGCCCTAGCCTGTGTTGTGGGAAAGCCTTAGCCTGTGTTGTGGGAAAGCCCGCAGAGCGTCCCTGTCTCCGCGGACACCAGAAGGGGCACCGCCTCCACCTCCAGCTTCCCCAGACCTGCGCACTGCGCAGCTCCATTTTCTCTCTACTGGTATTAGAGTAGGTAGCCTGGGGAGCGGGCTGGGGTGGCCCATGCCTTTAATCCCAGCACGCTGGAGGTAGAGGCAGGTGGATCTCTGTGAGTTCGAGGTCAGCCAGAGTGAGTTTCAGGAAAGCCTGAGCTATTACACAGAGAAATTCAGCTTCCTAAAAGCAAAACCAAAAAATAAAGAAAAAAAATCTCTACCTGAGCACACCACACCACACCCTTCTGACAGAGGGCGCTAAGAACCCAGGACTCCTGCACTAAGGAAGGATGAGGGATGGAGAAAAAAGAGAGAGGAGGCTCTTGGAGGAGAGTCTTGGAACTGGGATTGACATGTGAAGCAAGCTATTTAAAATTAAAGTAATAATAATAATAAAAAAGACTGCCAGGCTCCCAAGCTCCCAGGCTCCCAGAGCTAACAGAACACCAGTAGCAGCCCAGGATGTCCAGTCTCCTGAATGAGTAGGAATGGTGAAAATTTAAGTTGGTCAAAAGAAAAGGAAGATAAAGAATATTTCTAGATTTTTATAACAAGCTAGAACTCTTCAAACATGCACGGAGAGGAATCTCATGGAGTCAATGACACAATTATTTTTGCCCAATCAAAAATAATTCACTATATAATAAAAGGAAAAGCATAACTTTGCTTGGCTAAATGGAAAAACAAGTGTTAAACAAACTCCAACACTCCTACAACACACAAATTTGACATAGAGAGGATCATTATTCCCTGCCTAATCTAATAAAGAATTTTTCAAGTAGTCGAATGAAGAAATGTTTTCTTTCCCTGTGACTAGTAACCAGAATGGTGTCCGCTTTCACCTGCACAAGCACTTTGGGGAAAACATTTAAAAGTATAAGGATAGGGAAGAATAAAATGGAAGTACTGGCTTCCACAGGACATATTTCATAAGTGGGTGGTCCTTTGAACCTATCAAAACAATAAAATAAAACTGCTATCATCAGTTACAGGTTCACTACAGAAAAAGCAATTATAGGTTTGTATAGCTGATAGAATTGAGGCAGGAAATCTGGTGAGGCAGCCAGTTACAGTAGCACGAGACAGCAGCCTTAGTCCTTCCAAAGATTCATGGTGTGTACTTGGGCAACTGAAGAGCATCCAGATGGAGATGTAGGCCAAGCACATGGATTGAAAGGCGTTTCTGACTGGTTATGTACCTCGACTCATGGTTCAATGCTGTGGAATGATCCTTCTGTAATACTGTGGAGATGTATTGCTCTCATTGTTAATAAAGAGCTGACTGGTCAATAGCTAGGCAGGAGTTTCAGGGCAGAGAGAATGGTGGGAAGAAAATCATAGTGTCAAGCAGTCCCAAGGAGATGGACTTTCAGTACTGAGATAAGGTTCTGAGCCACATGGTAGAACATAGAAACATGGGTGAATTAAGGTTGTCAGAGCTAGCTAGTAACAAGCCTAAGCTTGTTATAAGCATTTATAATAAATGATAAGTCTCAGTGTGATTGTTTGGGAGTCAGCTATAGGGACAGAGCTGGTTGCCTAGACACAGAGACACTCCATCTAAAGTTCAATTGGTAGAGAATAATACATTAGATTCTATGTTATGGGTTCTATATACATTAATATTCAAATCTTGAGTTGAATTTTCTAGGAAACTAAGAATATGTCTCTAAAATGTATATATTAAAATGCAAATAGTTTTAAATTGTCATAATAATCTTGAAAAGTATCTAGTAACAACTTCCTTGGGTCATTTTAGACAGCAGGGATAATGAATCACCTATCCAAAGGGATGAGACTGGAGATTGTTATTTTTAGAGGTCTTTATGAAATCACAGAATACAGTCAACTTCACATGGTACACAATGAGGTTTCATCATTCCAAACAATAATATTTACTGAACTGTTTCTGAAGTTCAAATTCTTCTATTTCTATTAGAAAAAGAACCCAGTACAGTATTAAATTTCATCTGACCTAAGAAAACTTGTATTTGAGTTTGTTAAGGAACTTACAGAAACAGAGCTAGTTACCCAAAGCAAGAATTCCTTCCTGATCCCACATTCTGCTGTGAGAACCAGTTATATACAAAGCATGCTTTTCATGGGTCAGCTTTTGGCAATTCGATGGAAGTAGGTAATGCTACAGTAAGAACACAACAATCCACTACAGTGGGGCAAGTGGATTTAGCAAAGACAATCACAGGATGGATGCACTGGTAAATTTGAATTCCAGATCATCTTCATCTAGACCTTCAGCCTTTAAACTGAACTTTAGGGAATGTAATGACAAGCCAACTTAAGGCTGCAGATTAAGGGCACAGGGTCCTTAGAAAGATGAGCTACTCTACATCCTTTACACAGACTTCTGGGTATATGATCACTCTTCAGTCAGGACTCTGAAATATATGTTGACTGTGAGTTCAAGATTGCTCTCCATTTCAAGAGTTTATTCATTCTGTTTCCATTGTCATTTCAGTGTGGCATTGCCATCATGTAGTGAGTAAGCCAAGCAGGGCTCACCAGCAAAACTCCAGGTGCCAGTAAGATACAACTCTTGGCTCTGGATTCACTCCTGGGTGTCTATGGCCCTAAAGTGTGTGTATGTTCTCCTGAAGAAGACAGTCCAGAGGACCTTTGATGGCAGATTGTCTGTTCTGTCCAAATTTCCTACACATATCATAAAAGCATCACAGAAAGTAAGTTGTCTTGCGGTGACCAGCATATTTGAGTCAGTAGTCAAAGATATGATTGTGTGGTGTGGGACAGCAGACTTGTTTCTCTGGTGGCTGCTTTAGCTAGAGTCTGCACCACAAACTGAGATGGGGTATGCTGAACATCTGTAACTGCTAAAGAAGCTCAGTGACATGCCACAGAGTTTCACTATGGTGATAGATAGGAAAAATGCAAAGTCAGTGTTGTACAATCCCAGCTATATAAATTATATATATATATGCATCTTAATTTTATTTAAAATACAAACTTGCTTGCCAAAATTAATCTTAAGATGGCAGGGTTATGACTGCTTTTTATTATGTTTTCTTTCACATTTCCTGTTTTCAAATATACCTTTACTACTTTTTTAGTGAGAATACATTTCTAAAGAGAATAAAAAAATAAATGAAAGACATTTAAAATAGAAAAAAAGCTTTATTGGAATGGCAATTTGGATAAGGTATTTGAAAAATTTGAGGGTATTGACATGACAAAACTGGGTAACTGCCAAGTAAAATAATAAAGAAATTCGTGCTGGGAATGTTATTTACTACCGGTGTGCTGCCTCTGGGCATGAGGATGCTCTTAGAAATGAATCAGATTTTATTCTAGAAGCACCAGCTTGATAGCCAGAAAGTAGATTCTTGATGAGGGTTAAAAGGAAAGAAGAGAGAAGTGAAAGAGAACAAAAGGCACAGGGAGGTTCTTGTGCCACAAAGGGATGAAATGGGCAAAGGAGAGCACAGAGAAGGGAGGTGTGGCCCCACCCACGAGCAGGAAAACAAGCTAGAGTAGCTGGTTAGCTAGGGCCAGAGGCTGCTACCCTTGACATCCCAAGTCTTCACAGGTCCACTCCATCACAGGTGTGCTGATGGAACACATCCAGTTCTGGGTGGTCAGATCCACGACTTAAAAGTGTTTCAGGTCCAAGCATGCCTTGTCACTCAAAGGAGTCGCACCAGATGCCATCTTGGGGAGTCTGTTTGGCACTGGCATTTGGTACCTCACATGCTTCCAGAATTTGGAGCTTAGAGACTGCTTGTTGGCCACACGGTCTTCCCTCCACTTGATGGTCCCCTGCATTTTCACAAGATGCTGGAGAGATTCTTGAAGGTCTCCAACCTGCAGTCGGCTGGCCCCACCCAGAGGCTCCATTTCAATAAGAATCACCTTGGAGTTGTTCTGGATGAGGGCACTGTGCAGGGCAATCTCCTGTTCATAAGCAAACGCCTTGCTGTGCATCATGCGAGGGGCCAGGACAAATATGTGTCTTCTGCTGTTCTGGATGCTGCTTTCCACCATGATGACTGCATCTAGAGTCAGGAGATGGATAGAGATCAACTGTCATTTCTTTTGTACATTTCATGTTTGAATCAAGGATGTCCAGACATTTAAAAGTTCTTACTGTAGTCTATTGGGAGATTCTGAGCTGATAGAGTCATATCCAGAAATTAGAAATGGTGTTACTGTTTTGAGTTACAAAAATATCTGCCCAAGGGGCCTTCAGTTTAGCTAGATAAATCAATGCTAATGAAGAGTCCTCCCAGCCACCCAGAAAAGTGAAGGTCTCTTCATTGAAATTTAATTCTTGGTCTGTTATCTTTTTAGGGTGGCTATTGACATGTCTATCAGATGGTCAACATTTTAATTCATACACCGAAGGGTGCAAGCTCAACAAGCATTGATCCTCCCAACTCTCCAGTGTTACAAGAGAAGTCCTGGGTCACTTTACCCCACAATGATCTCTGTTTGGAGAGCTGATTCAATCCATGCTTTAAAAAAATAATGCTAAAAAAGTCGTATCTCCTTTCAAAGTCAACCTGTGTACCTGGGTCAAGGCCACGGTGATGCAGTTAGCTCTGAGTGGACTTAGGAAAAAAATATGTCCCACCAAGCACTCACTGCAGAAGGTAAAAGTACATGAAAGAAATGAAACCATGAGCAGCTCAAGATCTTCATAGAGAACAGTGGTTACTTCTAATCGGTTGGAATGAGAAAATTATGTGAAATGGTGACCGATGGTCCTGTGTGCTGGTTGGGATCTTTGCTCCTGGATGGAAGGGGATGTGGAGTGGACATCAGGGGAGAGTGGAATACAGCTAGCAAGAACATAAGCACAGTGTACTTGCCAGCTACCAGATTTCTCTAAGTGAAGAGCAGTGTTCTGTTGGCTTTGCTGTACCTGGGTAGAGGAAAGATCAGGGTTGATGCACTGAGGGAGGAGAAGTGGAAACCATCCACAAGACAGTGCTGCCACCTAACAAAGACAATGCAAGCATCTAAGCATCTGTTCTTGGCTGACACGGAGGTGTCAATAGAAATTAGCTGAATCCCGGAGCAGTGGTGACACATGCCTTTAATCCCAGGACTTGGGAGGCAGATGCAGGTGGATCTCTGTGAGTTCCAGGCCAGCCTGGTCTACAGAACTACACAGAGAAACCCTGTCTCGAAAAGCCAAAAAAAAATTAGTTGGATGAAATGGTAGAAAAGAGATGAAGATCTGGCAACTGGGTATACCCTCAGAAACAAGTGGAATTCCTTCAGATCCTTGAACAGATTTGAGACACAGAAAGAATGCTAGTGACTATTGCCCACTCTTTTCTACCCATACAGCCATCTGTGGGAGAGCTGGAAAAGCAGGGAGGGCCCCTAAGAAGACTAAGATTGCATCCTCCTAACTTGTACATCTTCAGGTCTTCCATAACAGTGTCAGCATTGACCAGATGTTTGAGAAGAAACCAGATTGTCCTGTGTGCATGCCTGTTAATCTATTGGTACTTAAATCCCTCTCCTTTAGTTGACACATTCATTTACAAAGTTAGAGTAAATATGAACTTCACTAGGTATATGCTTATGATATTCTGTCCCCATTCTCATTCTAAATTGTTGTTGGCCTCCGAGGAATGGAAGAAAAGTTGACAGGGAAAGTTAGAAAACTCTTGACCTAAACATATAGAGGGCAGGGGAAAAAAGTCTATTGGAATGACTGGAGTTGTGATGAAACCGTCAAAAGTACATGAGAACGGCTAAGAATGCTATGAAACAGAAGCCACTGTTCTGCTGCCCTAAGACTACAAAGTTGCAAACTGTTTCAATCGTTTGAGGAAAATCAGGAGGACTCCATCAGCTCTTTCAAATATCTTCACTATGGGCTCTGAATACCAGAGTCAAAATCTTTTTTTTCGATTTTCTGTTTGGTGTCCTAGAGAGAGTAAGACGTTTCAGAGATGGTTCTGCCCAATTGTAAAAGATTGTGACCTCTTACTCTATAACTCTCGAGATTCCAGATCCTTCCTGCCACAGATCTGCCATCTAGCCCTTGGGACACAGAAGCACAGATGGAGACAATTACAGCTAACAACAACTGATCAAAAAGCAGACAGCAAGCATTGTGGAGTGCCAAGCCACAGCTGGGAATCTACAACAGAACTTCTTCACCTAAGGCTCAAGGGATATCTGGGAAGAGGGGGCAGAAAGATTGTTAAAAGCCAGAAAACAAAGTCAACTGCTGTGAGGTTGTGTCTTCTAGAAATGACAGGGCAGTTTCATTAGTGATACCTAAACAATATGGCTGCCTAAAGAAGACCTGAAAATATACAACACCACTAGGTATATTAGCATAAGAAGGGGAAATCTCACAGGGACCCAGCCATGGACAAAGCAAACAAACAAAACTTTATAGAAAACTAATGAATAGTGAAAGTAGAAGAGTTCCTTGGGATGAGCCCTCTAATTGATTATATAATATCAAGTGATTGGCAGCCCCCACCACGGGCTGACTTCCTTCCTCTATTTCTTTCTGGGATCTACTGGCCTGGGGACTGCAGCCAGGTCAACTCACCCCCGGACGATCAAGCAACCAGGAGCCTGCTGAGAGTGCTGGTCTACTCCCACCCCCACTCAGGGTAGAGGAGAGGGAGTGCCTTATACCCACCTGTACCCACTGTGAGACCCATCAGAGTATTGGACCTGCTTGCACCCACCAGAAGAGAACCTTGGACCCGTACCTACCAGGAAACGAAGAGACCCTACTAGCACCCACTGGAGGAAGAGATGGGAAGACTACAATATAAGAACACATTCAACAATAAAAAACCAATATGATGCCACCAGAGTCTAGTAGCAGCAAGACCACAATATCTCAACACAGATGAAGCAGAAGAGAACAACCTTAAAAACAACTTCATGGCCAGCGAGCCCAGCTTCAGGTGAGATTGGGTCTCTGGCTGGGACCACCCGCCCATCACCCATCCGCCTCCATCTTCGGGGCCGCTCCCGGCTTCCAGAAGAGCCGCCCACACAGGAAAGAGATCAGCCCCTCCAAGACCCCAACCCAGCGAGCCCAGCTTCAGGTGAGATTGGGTCCCCGGCTGGGACCACCCGCCCATCACCCATCCCCCTCCATCTTCGGGGCCGCTTCCGGCTTCCAGAAGAACCGCCCACACAGGCCCCTCCAAGACCCCAACCCAGCGAGCCCAGCTTCAGGTGAGATTGGGTCCCCGGCTGGGACCACCCGCCCATCACCCATCCCCCCCATCTTCGGGGCCGCTCCCGGCTTCCAGAAGAGCCGCCCACACAGGAAAGAGATCAGCCCCTCCAAGACTCCAACCCAGCGAGCCCAGCTTCAGAAGAGCCGCCCACACAGGAAAGAGATCAGCCCCTCCAAGACCCCAACCCAGCGAGCCCAGCTTCAGGTGAGATTGGGTCTCTGGCTGGGACCACCCGCCCATCACCCATCTGCCTCCATCTTCAGGGCCGCTCACGGCTTCCAGAAGAACCGCCCACACAGGCCCCTCCAAGACCCCAACCCAGCGAGCCCAGCTTCAGGTGAGATTGGGTCCCCGGCTGGGACCACCCGCCCATCACCCATCCCCTCCATCTTCGGGGCCGCTCCCGGCTTCCAGAAGAGCCGCCCACACAGGAAAGAGATCAGCCCCTCCAAGACCCCAACCCAGCGAGCCCAGCTTCAGGTGAGATTGGGTCCCCGGCTGGGACCACCCGCCCATCACCCATCCCCCTCCATCTTCGGGGCCGCTCCCGGCTTCCAGAAGAGCCGCCCACACAGGAAAGAGATCAGCCCCTCCAAGACTCCAACCCAGCGAGCCCAGCTTCAGAAGAGCCGCCCACACAGGAAAGAGATCAGCCCCTCCAAGACCCCAACCCAGCGAGCCCAGCTTCAGGAAAGAGATCAGCCCCTTCAAGACCCCAACCCCAGCGAGGCTAGCTTCAGCTTCAGCTGCAGTAAGGAAGGAGACCAGTGGAAACAGAAAGCCCCCACCAGCACCCACTGGAAGAAGAGATGGGAAGAAGACAGAATAAGAGATCACTCAGCAATAGAAACACCAACACGACCCCACCAGAATCCAGGGATCCAACACCAGCAAGACCTGAAAAGCACTACATAGATGAAGAAGAGGAGACAGACCTTAAAAATTATTTCATGAAGATGATGGAGACCCTCAAAGAAGAAACGAGGAAATCCCTTAAAGAAATAGAAGAAAAAACAAACAAAAAAATCCATGAAATGGGGGAAAAAATTCAAGAAATAAACAAATCTCTCAAAGAATCTAAAGAGCACCAAGAAAAAACAACCAAGAAAATTAAGGAAACAGCTCAAACAGTTGAAGGATTGAAAGCTGAAATAGAAACGATAAAGAAAACACAGAATGAAGGGATGCTGGAAATAGAAAAGCTCGGTAAACGGTCTGGAATTACAGATGCAAGCATCACCAATAGAATACAAGAGATAGAAGAGAGAATCTCAGGTGTTGAAGACTCATTAGAGGACATAGCATCGTCAACCAAAGAAAATCTCAAAACCAACAAATCCTTAACACAAAATATTCAGGAAATATGGGACACCGTGAAGAAGCCAAACCTGAGAATAATAGGTATAGAAGAAGGTGAAGAACTTCAACTTAAAGGTACAGAAAACATATTCAACAAAATCATAGAAGAAAACTTCCCTAACCTAAAGAAAGATATGCCTATGAAAGTACAAGAATCTTACAGAACACCAAATAGGCTTGACCAGAAAAAGAAGTCACCTCGCCATATAATAATCAAAACATCAAACCTACAGAGCAAAGAGAAAATATTAAGAGCAGCTAAAGAAAAAGGCCAAGTAACATATAAAGGCAGACCTATCCGAATTACACCTGACTTCTCAATGGAAACGATGAAAGCCAGAAGATCCTGGTCAGATGTCCTACAAACGCTAAGGGAACAAGGATGCCAGCCCAGACTACTATATCCAGCAAAGCTCTCAATTACCATAGATGGAGAAAACAAAATATTCCATGACAAAGCCAGATTTAAACAATACGTATCCATGAATCCAGCTCTACAGAAAATGCTAGAAGGAAAACCTAGAGCCAAGGAAGATAACTACATTCACAAAGACACAGGCAATATAGAATCATACTTTACAAAACACTAAAAGAAAAAGGGAGGAGAAACTACACAAAATAACTTCACTAAAAATAAATCAAGCGCAAACAAGGATCACCAATCAATGGTCATTAATATCCCTCAATGTCAATGGCCTCAACTTACCTATAAAAAGACACAGACTAGCAGAATGGATACGAAGACAGAACCCTTCCTTCTGCTGCATACAAGAAACACATCTCAACACCAAAGACAGACGTTATCTCAGAGTAAAGGGCTGGGAAAAGATCTTCCAATCAAACGGCCCCAAGAAACAAGCGGGCGTAGCAATCCTAATATCTAACAAATTAGGCTTCAAATTAAAATCAATCAAAAGAGATGAAGAAGGGCACTTCATATTCATCAAAGGAAAAATACATCAAGACGAAGTCTCGATTTTAAATATCTACGCCCAAATACAAAGGCACCTACATTCGTGAAAGAAACATTACTAAAGCTCAAAATGCACATAAAATCTCACACACTAATAGTAGGAGACTTCAACACTCCGCTCTCACCGCTAGATAGGACCTCCAGACAGAAACTTAACAAAGAAACAAAAGAATTAATAGAAGTTATGACCCAACTGGGTTTAACAGACATCTATAGAACATTCCACCCAAATGCAAAGGGATATACCTTCTTCTCGGCACCACATGGAACCTTCTCTAAAATTGACCACATAATAGGAAACATAGCAAATCTCCACAGATACAAAAAAATTGGAATAACCCCCTGCATCTTATCAGACCACCATGCATTAACATTAGAATTCAACAATAACACAAATCGCAGAAACCCTACAAACTCATGGAGATTGAACAATGCACAATTGCACCATCCCTGGGTAAAGGAACAAATAAAAAAGAAATTAAAGACTTCCTCGATTTCAATGAGAATGAAGACACAACATACACAAACTTATGGGACACTTTGAAAGCAGTGCTGAGAGGAAAGTTTATAGCACTAAGTGCCCACATGAAAAAACTGGAGAACAGTCATACTAGAGAATTAATAGCACAGCTGAATGTTCTAGAACAAAAAGAAGCAAACTCCCCCAGGAGGAGCAGACGCCAGGAAATAATCAAATTGAGGGCTGAAATCAATCAAGTAGAAACCAGGAAAACATTGAGAAGAATCAATGAAACAAAGAGTTGGTTCTTTGAGAAAATCAACAAAATAGACAAACCTCTGTCCAAACTAACCAAAAGACAGAGAGAGAACATGCTAATTAACAAAATCAGGGATGAGAAAGGGGACATAACAACGGACTCTGAGGAAATCAAGAGAATCATCAGGGCATACTTTGAAAATCTGAGGGGGTGGGGGTAGAATAGGGGGAAGAGGGAATCATAGGATCGAAGACAGATCAGGCACCAGAGTGACCTCGAGTGATCTAAAGGTATAACATCAATTGGCAAGCTAAGCAATAGTGGAAGGACCACCTCGAATGCCCATTCCTGATAATGAACTTGATGTCTATAACTATCCGGGAGCCTTCATCCTGGGACTGATGGAAGCAGAGGCAAACACACAACTAAGCACTGAACTGAACCCAAGGAACCCAGTGACAGAGAGAGAGGAATGATGAGCAAATTGGCAAAGAATGGGCTGGCAAAACCAGCAGAGACAGCTGATCTGAACAGGGGAGTGCTCTTGGACCCCAGACCGACAGGGGGGGAGGCCAGAATGGGACTGATCTGGACCCCCCAAATGTGAGTGTCAGTGAGAAGGCCTGGACAACCTATGGGGCTCTGAGCTGTGGATCAGTGTCTATCCCTGGTATACAATCTGTCTTCATGTGCCTATAGCACAAAGAGAGATGCTCTCTCAGCCTGGACTCTTAGGGGAGTGCCTTGACCCTACCAAGAGTAAAATGATAGACTCTAGACATCCCCTATGTGGAAGGATTTGGCAATAGGGTGGGAGGGAGGGTGGAAGGGGAGTGCGGGAGGAGGGGAGGGAGAGGGAACTGGGATTGACATGTAAAACAAGCTATTTAAAATTAAAAAAAAAGAAAGAAAAAAAAACAACTTCATGAATATAATAGACCCTAAAAGAGGAAATGAGAAAATCCTTTAAAGAAATGAAAGAAAAGACAAACCAAAAATTGCAAGAAACAATTCAAACAGTGCAAGGTTTGAAAGCTGAAATAGAGACAATAAAAAAAAAACTACAGATTCAAGCATAACCAACAGAATACAAGAGTTGGAAGAGAAAATTTCAGTCATTGAAGATTCACTAGGAGAAATAGATTCATCGACCAAAGGAAATCTTAAGTCCAACAAATCCCTAACACAAAATATCCAGGAAATAGGGGATACCATGAAAAGGCCAAATATAAGAATGATAGGAATAGAAGAAGGGGAAGAAACCCAGCTGAAAGGCCCAGAAAACATATTCAACAAAACCATAGAAGAAAACTTTCCCAACCTAAAGGAAGACATGTTGATGAAAATACAAGAAGCCCACAGAACACCAAATATAGTGAACCACAAAAAAGTCCCCTCGCCACAGAAAAATCAAGACCCCAAACATACAGAATAAAAAAAATATTAAGAGCAACAAAGGAAAAAGGCCAAGTAATATATAAAGGCAAACCTATCAGAATCACACCTGACTTCTCCATGGAAACTCTGAAAGTCAGAAGGTCCTGGATAGGTGTTCAACAAACACTAAGACCATGGATGCCAGCCCAGACTACTATACCCAGCAAAAATTTCAATAACTATACATGGAAAAAACAGGATATCCCATGACAAACCCAGATTTAAACAATACATATCCACTAATGAAGCCCTACAGAAAGTACTGGAAGGAAAAACCTCAACCTAAGGAAGGTAACTATGCTCACAAAAACATAGGTAATAGATAATCCCACTTTACCAAAAGCCAAAAGAAAAGGCGGGGTAAATCCACAAACAAGAACATCACCAACAACAAACCAAAAACAAACAAAAATTAGCACTCAATGGTCCTTAATCTCCCTCAATATTAATGGTCTTAATTTGCCTATAAAAAGACACAGGCTAATAGAATGGATTCGAAGACAGAATCCATCCTTCTGCTGCATACAAGAAACACACCTCAACTTCAAAGACAGATATTACCTCATAGTAAAGGGTTGGGATAAGATTTTCCAATCAAGTGGACCCAAGAAACAAGTTGGTGTAGCTATCTTAGTATGGAACAAATTGGATTTCAAACTAAAATCTATCAAAAGAGATGAAAAAGGTCATTTCATATTCATCACAGGAAAAATCCATCAGACCAATATTCCTCATGAACCTTGATGCAAAAATATTCAATAAAATACTAGCAAATCGAATCCAACACAACAGAAAAATCATCCACCATGATCAAGTAGGCTTCATCCCAAAGATGCAGGGATGGTTCTACATACGAATATCTATTAATGTAATCCACCATTTAAACAAATTTCAAAAGAAAACCACATGATCATCTCACTTGATGCTGAAAAAGCCTTTGACAAAATCCAACACCCCTTCATAATAAAGGTCCTGGAGAGGTGAGGGATAATAGGAACATACCTGAACATAATAAAATCAATATACAGTAAACCAACAGACAACATCAAACTAAATGGAGAGAAACTCAATGCAATTCCTCTAAAATCAGGAACAAGACAAGGCTGTCCATTCTCTCCATACCTCTTCAATACTGTACTTGAAGTTCTAGCTAGAGCAATAAGACAACAAAAGGAGATCAAGGAGATACAATTTGGAAAAGAAGAAGTCAAACTTTCACTATTTGCAGATGATATGATAGTTTACATAAGTGACCTGAAAAATTCTGCACGGAAACTCCTACAGCTGATAAACACCTTCAGAAAAGTGGCAGGATACAAGATTAGCTCAAATAAACTAGTAGCTCCATTATATACAGATGATAAATGGGCTGAGAAAGAAAACAGAGAAACATCCCCTTTACAATAGCTACAAACAACATAAAATATTTGGGGATAATGCTAACCCAACAAGGGAAAGACCTGTATAGCAAGAACTTTGAGTCTTTAAATAAAGAAATTAAAGAAGATACCAGAAAATGGAAAGATCTCCCATACTCTTGGATAGGTAGGATCAACACAGTGAAAATGGCAATCTTGCCAAAAGTAGTCGATAGATTCAATTCAATCCCCATCAAAATCCCAGCACAATTCTTCACAGACCTTGAAAGAAGAATATCCAACCTTATATTGGAAAACAAAAGACCCAGGATAGCCAAAACAATCCTGTACAATAAAGGAACTTTCAGAGGCATCACAATCTCTGACTTCAAGCTCTAATATAGAGTTAGAGTCCTGAAAACAGCTTGGTATTGGAACGAAAATAGACAGGTAGAACAGTAGAATTGAAATGAAAACCCTGATATTAACCCACACACCTAAGAACACTTGATTTTTGACAAAGAATCTAAAATGGAAAAAAGAAAGCTTCTTCAACAAATGGTGCTGGCATAACTAGATGCTGGCATGTAGAGGACTGCAGATAGATCCATGTCTATCGCCATGCACAAAACTTAAGTTCAAACACATCAAAGACCTCAGCATAAATTCAGCCACACTGAACCTCTTAGAATAGAAAGTGGGAGGTATCCTTGGACAAATTGGTATGGGTGAATGCTTCCTGAACATAACACCAGTAGCACAGACACTGAGATGGACAATTAATAAATGGGACCTCCTGAAACTGAGAAGCTTCCGTAAGGCAAAGGACACAGTCAACAAGACAAAAAGGCAGAATAGGATCTGACAGAAGGCTGATCTCTAAAATTTACAAAGAACTCAAGCAAGTCTCCAAAACACCAAAGGGTCCAACTAAAATGTGGGGTGCAGAATTAAGTAGAGAATTCTCAATAGAGGAGTCCAAAATGGTTGAGAGACACTAAAGAAATGCAAATAAAAACAACTCTGAGATACCATCTTACTCCTGTCAGAATGGCTAAAATCAAAAACACCAATGACAGTTTATGCTGGAGAGGATGTGGAGAAAGAGGAACACTCCTTCACTGCTGGTGGGAGTGCCAACTTGTACAGACACTTTGGAAATCAGCATGGAGATTCCTCAGGAAAATGGGAATCGGTCTACCAAAAGATTTAGTAATTCCAGTCTTAGGCATATACCCAAAAGATGAACATTCATTCAACAAGGACATCTGTTCCACTATCTTCATAGCAACATCATTTGTAATAGCCAGAACCTGGAATCAACCTAGATGCCCCTCAACTGAAGAGTGGATAGAGAAAATGTGGTACATTTACACAATGGAGTACTACTCAGTGGAAAAATCAATGGGATCTTGAAATTTGCAGGCAGATGGATGGCACTAGAATAAACCATCCTGAGTGAGGTAACCCAGCCACAAAAGACAAACATGGTATGTACTCATTCATATATGAATTTTAGACATGAAGCAGAGGAGTGCCAGCCTACAATCCCACTGCCAGAGTGTCTGGGAAACAGGGAAGACCCTAAGAGAGATATGCACAGTACCCCAGAGAAGGGGAATGGGACAGGATCTCCTGAGTGAATTGGGAGCATGGAAAGAGGGGACAGGGAACTAGGGTAAAGTGAGGTGGTTAAGAGAAGGGGAGAGTACGACATGGGGGAGCAGGAAAGTTGAGTCAGGAGAAGACTAGAGGAGAGCAGAATGAGAGATACCATATGGATGGAGCCATTATAGGTTTGAGGAGAGATCTGGCACTAATGAGATCTCCAGAGATCTACAAGGATGACACCAACTGGCAATCTAAGCAATAGTGGAGAGGCTATCTTAAATTCCCTTCACTGATAATGGGTTTGAGGACTACCTTATATGCCATCCTAGAGTCTTCATCCAGTGGCTGATGTAAGCAAAGGCAGACACCCAGAGTTAGCACAGAACTGAACTCCTGGAACCCAGTTGCAGAAAGGGAGGAATAATGAGCAAAGGGGTCATGACTGGGTGGGTGAAACACACAGAAATAGCTGACTTGAACAAAGGGGAGCTCATGGACCCCAGACTGATAGCTGAGAGATCAGCATGGGACTGATCCAGAAACCCTGAATGTGGATATCAGTGAGGAGACCTCTATAATCTTAGGGGCCTCAGATCCTAGGTCAGTATTTACTTCTGGCATCTGAACGGACTTTGGGAGCCCATTCCACATGGAGGGATGCTATCTCAGCCTGGTCACGATGGGGAGAGCCTAGGCCCTGCGTCGGATGATATGACAAATTTTGGAGATCCCCCATGAAGGGCCTCACCATCCCTGGAGAGTGGAATAGGGATTGGATGGGGGGATAGGCGGGGTCAGGTGTGGAGGGTAGGGAGAAGGAACTGCAATTGACATGTGAAGCAAGCTTGCTTCTAATTTAAATAAATAAAAAAATTTAAAAAATAATACCAAGCGGTCAACCCTGAAATGATATACACACATGTAACACAAAATGGGATGAATTACTGTACATGCATGTGTGTGTGTGTGGATGTGAGTGTGTGTGCGCTGAGTGTAATAACAAAGAAAAACAGGCCATGATTTCAAAGGGCAAGGGGGAAGGATTGAAAGGAGGGAGGACAGAGGTAAATTCTATAATATTTAATTTTTTAAAAGTTTCAGAGTCATTATTGAGGAATACAATGGAAACCAAACTGGGTTTTGTGCACAGGTGAAGCCCTTGACTGATTCACCATGTTCCATCCACACTGTGGTGAGCATCTCATTATCAGGACAAGGGTGGGGATGAGAAAAGCAAATGATGAGCATCTCCTGAGAAACAGTCTGAAAGCTCTGTTCTTGGGCCAGCAAGATAGCTCAGTAGGTAAAGGTACTTGACATCACGTCTCAGGACTTGGGCTTGATCCCCAAGCCCTACATGGTAGAAAGGGAGAACTGGCCCTTTGCAAGTTGACCTCAGGCTGTCATATACACATGTGGGACACACAAAATAAACGTAATTTTAAAATATCTCTTGTCTTAGCCAAGCATGGTGTTTCATGCTAAGTCATAATTGTCATGTGTTTGAAGCCAGCCTGTGCTACATGGTGAGCTCCAGGTCAGCTAGGGAAACCAGAAAAGACCCTATTTCAAAATAATCAATCAATAGTAAGTTTCTGGTCTTGAGTCTGAGATAATGATCAATGAAAGTCCTTCACCAATCAGCAAGGAGGCCAAATCTCTTTTCATGAATTCTTTTTGTTCATGTATATGCGTTTATTACCAAGTAAATATCCTAAGCTAAATTCCCTATTACAGATCACACATTATGAAAATGAGAATTGCCTCTACTCATTACTATGAACATTAAGTTTAAAAATGCAGCATAGGAAATGGTGCATATAATTCACCTGATACATTAAAGTGCCCGTGAAAATATATAACTCTCACTAATACTCCACGTAACTTTTTATATGCAAATTTTTAAATTTTTATATATAATATACTAGATGCCATAATGAATTTGTTTGTAAAGTGTGTTTCTCTGGTTCTCCTTTCCTCATCTCTCCCACCTCTTGATGTCCTCACACCCCTTATAGCTGCCCCAGGTTCTTTAACACCTTCCCATTCCATGTGTCTTTTTCCCCCACCTCCATCCCTCCTCATCATCTAGTGTTACCCTCCCTTGGTCTCCTTTCCAGATTTTTTTTCAGTGAATTTCAATCCCTGACCTGTAGTGGCAGCTTTACCTTGTCCAGGCAGCAGATCTCTCCCATAAATGCATAACTTGTAGCCACACTTATTTTCGAGAACGTCGGGCAGAGTGTGATGAACAAAGTACTCCACAGAGCTGGATCCTGCCGAGCTGCCCCTGAAGACCCGTGGGTAAATGACATAAGCATCGTAGAGCTTGCCATCTGAGAATGAAACCAAGAAGTACCACTTCATTACTGGTTCTAAAACTCTCATCTGTCTGCTGAGAGACAGTTCCTACCAATAGTTGTTGTGGTTGGTTGGTTGTTTGGTTGGTTGGTTGATAGGTTATTTGTTTGCTTGGTTGGTTGGTTTGTTGGTTGGTTGCGGTTAGTTGGTGGTTGGTTGGTTGGTTGGTTGGTTGGTTGGCTGGTTTCTAACATCTTAGTTTGAATGGTAGAGAACAGAGTCTGTTCAGTATTCTTCAAGTTTGTTAACAAGCTATTTATCATTATTGATAGGGGCCTCCTTCTGTGCCTGTTGCCTGTTACATTTTCCCCACCCAACATTTCCCACTTAGGCACATAGCACAGGTTCAAATACCTCCAGTGAAGCCAAAGATAGTTATATAGCATAGATTCAAAGACCTCCAGTGGATACCCAAAGTCACAGATAGTACTGAGCCCACTGTTCTATATTTTCTCCTAGATACACATACCTAAGGCTAATTTATAAATTTGGCACAGTAAGACTTTAGTAGTCATAACTAGGGATCAAGATGGAACAATGTGTTATAACATAATTGACAGCATCACTAGTCTAGCTGGCTATTATCTCAAAGTAAAACAACTGTTACTCAAGCACAAGCACTGTGGTATTTTAACAGAAAATCTGGGAACTAATATAGTCAACAATTAGTGGGTAGGTAGCATTTACAACATGGATACACTGAACAAACAGATGGATCATGTCCCAGGCAAGACACTGTGATTTTATCACTTATCTCAGAATCATGTTCCACTTAAAACTCATGTTTGTTTCTTTCAGCAATTCCTCATTTAATCTTTTCACTTCTTCAGTTAACCTTAGATAAATGAAACCCTAGAAAGAAAAATCAAGGATCTACCAGAACCATAACACTTCCTCAGAAGAAATTAATATAAAATTTCATAAATGGTCTGAATTTCCCATAAATCAAACAACCACATGCTAATTGATGCCTTCATGCACAAATACCTAACCTGTTCACTTTCAAATGAAGGCAAAGGTTGCAGTTTCACCAGCCCTTTTTTTGCATGTATCAAGTTGGTATAAGTGTATAGTCATAGAACAAGGGAAAATTAGTATGTGCTTGGTGCTTCTTCTTCACTTGCTTAAACCTGAAAAGCAGGGGTGATTTTCATAAAGTTTTATCAACACATATTTCCAAAAACACTGAAACCTCTGTGGGACTCGAGCAGATTCTGTTATCACGGACTCACTAAGAATAGCAATTCCACCAAAAAGAATATTTGAGATGAATGCCGAGAGTACAAGGAGTGACAGGAAAGACATGGAATATGATCTACATAGACTCAAATATCTCATTGATGAGGTTACAAAGAAAATGAAAATTGGGTTTAGCAGCATAACGTCAATTAGACAAATAACCAGTAGTCACTGTAGGACTTTTTCTTGTCAAGAGAATCTTGAACTTGTTACTCACCATTTTGAGTTCTGTAAGGTGTCACTATGTCCCTCCAGAACAGAGCAATCTCAATCCAGAACACTTTTAAGACTATCACCAAGACATTGATGAGCATTAGCAGTATACTACATCCTGCAACTACATAGTAGGTGCTTTGATGATTAACTATCAAGAGATGGAGAGAAAAGAAAAACAATGATTAGTATTAGCAAAATAAGATAGAATTGATGGGTATGTGAACATTGACATCACTTGAAACCACAAGACATTCTCACCCAATAAACGAACATTAAATTTTCATGAACAAATCAAGTGTATTATCCCATACTCTGTGCAAGGCTTAAGGCTTGCTATAACAGTGTTTTTAATGGTAAAAGACACACAGACACATGTAAATCCCAGTAAGATAGAAGATAAGGGATTTCAACTGACAAACATTTTGAAGAGAGCTAGCTCTATGCTGGAAGAAATAATGAAACTTTCCTATAGAATGAGATCACTAAAGGATGGGGAGGATTTAGAAAGATGCAGAAAAGGCAACCCACTTTGGTCTATAGAGGATCCTGAGATCATATGCAGAGGTGGGAGTCTGTGTTCTGAGAACTACAGCAATTCAGTTTGGAGAATTAGTGGAAGATGTGGTCTGGGGTATGTTTGACCAGAAACTCTTGCTATGGAATTTGTCATAATATGAAAGAATAGAGTGTTGAAAATGGACATTCTTAAAATCCATATATGAGAGGGACCTGGAACTGACTTGTGAAGCAACCTTGTTTCTTATCTAAATTTAAACTGGAAAATAAAATAAAAGAAAAAAAAAGAAAAAAATTCCTCCCATTGGATCCCATTGGCAGATTTCAAAAAAAAATTCCTCCCATTGGATCCCATTGGCAGATTTCAAAAAAAAAAGAAAGAAAATAGACATTCTTGTTATCAAAATTAATTTTTTGTAGTGGAAGGCTTTTTTGTTTTTGTTTTTGTTTTTTGAGACAGGGTTTCTCTGCATTGTTTTGAAGCCTGTCCTGGAACTCGCTCTGTAGACCAGGCTGGCCTTGAACTCACAGAAATCTTCCTGCCTCTGCCTCCCAAGTGCTGGGATTAAAGGCGTGTGCCACCAACGCCCGTCTGGAAAGCTTGTTTTTATAGGAGGAGATGACACATTCAAAAAACACAATAGGGCAAGCAATTGAAGGGAAGATGAGGATTTGAACACATGAAATAATGAGAAAGGAATTGACAATATCAGTGTTGGCAACACTGAGGAACATGAGTAAGTAGGTCAGGGGGTTTATTGCATCTAGAGGGTGGGGGATATAGAAAATAGGATTTCAGGTCACTGAGTATGTGTAGTGGATAATTCAAATTATCTAGTTCTATAAAGTTGGTGCCTTCCACTACTGAGATCTTCCTTTGGCCGTCTCTGAGCTTGGGCCCAGATTTCTTTTTTCCCAAAGCAAACAAGCAACATGGCTCCCAACTTCAGGAACTTGTAAGACACGTACAAATCGAACATAGAAAATGTTACCATTGATGGTATTCTTGGAAATTTTAACTCTATGATCCTCAGAAACTTTTAGAAGTGGTACTGCTTACACATGAATAGGAGGAGTCTCATAAGTTCATCCTGGCAAGTGGTTCTTTTTTCGTCTTATTTGTGAGTTCCCATACATAGGTCCCAAGATCTGACATGAAAATATCTACTAGTATTTACAAATTCCTCTACCACCCTGATAGTTTATGCAGGAAAATAAACTCAAGATATCAAATTCTGGTGATCCAAAGATGAGAAGAGAGCTTAAAACATGCCAGAGGTTGCTGTCTCTATTTCTTTAGGTTTAAATAAGAACTTCCCAAGGAACTCATTTGGAAGAACTGTCTAAAAGTCCAGCTGGATACATGCTAGGGAAGTGTGGGAAGTCTACTTCTTATAGGAACTCTTTCTGGCAAAGTACCTATATGGATAGCTGAATACATTCAACAAGAGGCAAGACCTTGATTCAAGATGTCCCTGAAAGTTGATGTTCAACATCTACCTAAGTGCTTATGACTTTGTAAAGTACAAATAAATCTTCTCATCAATGAGTACACATAAATGCTTCTTTTCAGTGTTTATAAACAGGAACATGTCATCTGTGATGAGTGCTGAATCTAGGATTACAGTATTTGGCAATCCCTCGGGCTTATTCTGCCCTTTCTTCCTCATTTAGTGAAATTAACGGATAGTATAGGTGTGGTGGTGATAAATGAGAAATTCTAAGGGAAAGTCATTAGATCTGGCCTGTACATAGAAAACTTTGAATATGTTTGTACTGTGGGTATAGCAGACACTAAATTTGCGCATAACAGTGTTTAGAAATATGTAGATGAAGGCTTTTTAAGTTTTTGTTATTCAAATTTAAGAAATATCAGAATTTCAGAAACAAAAGAATTCATTATGATAATCCAACAGCAATGGAGACAATTTTTATTTAATATGATGACTTGTTGAAATAATATGAACATGTTGATTTGAATAATAAGAGGTGGATTAAAAATAAACTAAAGAGTACAAAATCACACCCACACACACACAAAACAAATATAAAATTCCAGGTAACACAAATGTAATTACAATGACATAACTAGAAAATATTCAGAAATCTAGACAAAAGATACTGTTAGCAAATGAGGGTACTAAGGACACAAGGTCATGCTGAGTGAGATTAGGGGTGTGGCTTCCCTTTCCCTGTAAAATTCACTGTCCTATAACACAGTGCTGTGGCCCACAGTTATCCTAATACCATTATCAGGGAAGATGCCTAATGTTTTGAGGAACATAACAGCAATATGAGTCATCTATGAGTCTGATCATCACAATTCTGGTCATCTGAGAATCACAACTCTTTTCTTAATAAATATTTACAAGTCAGAGGCTAAAATCAAAACCAAAACAATATGGTGACACATATCTTTAATCCCAGTCCCTGGTAGCAAAAAAGCAGGTGGAACTCTACGAGTTCAAGACCTGATTGGTCTCCATAGTGAAAACAAACAAAAATAACAAAAATCCTAAATACCACATCAGGCAGAGACACAGCATGACTATATCAAATTAATACCCACCCTATCTTTTTAATCAGTGTTTTCATTCAAGCAATGCTCCACATATTGCTATCAGCTTAGAGTCAGCATCTCTCTCCCTCCCCACCCTCTCAATATTTGAAAGAAACTAAAAAATTTTTTACAGTAGTTGTATTGCCATTAGGGCAGTGGTAAGTATCATAAAAAAGAGTGATAAGGGTAAAAATATTTTATCCCCATACACTCTTTTCAAATGGAATCAAAGTGTTCATCTACCTATCAGGATGGCTGTATCTGTAAACTCAAAGACCAAGCAAGGACATAGATAAAGTACTCTAGATGAAGTTTGTAACTTGTTTTCTGTGACAAGATTACACAAAGAGACACAACAGGTTTATTCTCACTTTGAACCCAATATAAGCACCGATGTCTCTTGTAGACTGTGCAAAGGACAACGGAGGAAGGAAGCCACTTACAGGTCAAAAGAGAGAAGGGAAGGGAAGAGGGAGTGAGAACACACAACGGAACTTAAAGAGTATGAAGAGGTCTGTGGGGAGAAAACGGAGGCGCGGGAATGCAGAGAGGAGGAACAGAGTAGCACAGAGTCCTCCTGGAAGACAGAAACATTCTGGAAAGACCAGATTTAAAGAGCATCCTCATCAGGAGAAACACATTTCATGAGACAAGCCAGCTAGTACCACGTGATTGATTCCCTGGAACCAAACTGCAACGCACAGTCTTCTGGGAAAACGGCTGCAGTTTGCAGTTGATCCGGCCATTTTAGTCAAGCTAAGGGTGAGGGACAGTCCTTACTTGGTTGCTTCCTTCTCAGTCGCACAGTGTGCCTTATCATGCCGTGATGGCTCATGGCCAGGCAGTCATATTTCAGGGACAAATCCTTGTCTCTCACATCGCTTATTCTTAACACTGAGGTTAAACAATCCATGTCATTGCTGGAACTGAGAAAGTGAAATGTTACTGATAAAAGTTTTCCAGGCAAATGCCAGCTGTGGGGAGGGGATGGGGGGATGTTTGGACTCAATATAGAAATAGCTAGGCATGCTTCTAACCCCATCTTTCAAGAAGCAGGAGGCTAGCCTGGTCTACACAGTAAGTTCCAAGACAGCCAGTACTACACATTAAGACCTTGTCTCAATAAATAGATTAATGTAGCTAGGCAGATGATAGATAGATAATAGATGGATCAAATACCTTTGATTTTGTTCTTTCTCCTCTTGAATTCTTGCTTCGCTAAAATTTTCAACATTCCTTTCATTAATCTGCCACAGGACATCCATCAAGAACTGAGGGCCTTTGCCAAAGCAAGCCGAGCAAGTGATATTCACTGTTTTTCCTAGTGGGGAAGTGAAGAGGTTCATGAGGGAAATTAAATTCTGCAAGTGGAATCAGTTTCACTCAGTGTAGTAAACCTTCTGCAGCTCGTACTCAGCTCCTTCCTATCCCTCCTCATCTCCTTCCTGTGCCTTTTTTCTCTCCACCCCCACCCCGGCCAGTGTCTCCATTTTCCTCAGAGCCCCGCCACCCTCTTGTCTCTGAGAAAACGAAGCTTGCCCTAACTTCACAGACTCACACATAATCATGACAGAGTTGCTGAGAGTTGAAATGTGAGTTTCTTTTTCACTGGTCCCTTCCATGTCTTTCTCTTTCCACAGAATTCCCCTTGTTGCTCCGTGGCTGCTTTTGGAATTAAAAACTGCTTTATCCAGCCCAACTATTATCCTGGATGTAAGCAGTCACAAAGAGTACTCCCCAGTGCTCCATCCCACCCCCTTCAACTTAAGACGTCCTTTTGGGACTGAAAACATCAGAGCTAATTTTGGCTACATTTATACATATATTCAGCCCTCCCTTCCTGAACTGTAGGTTCCCACCAGGAGCTTGCCTAAAGGGAGACACATAATTAGCATCATGACCACAGAGTCTCTGGAACAACAAAGCTATGGAGAAAGGATTAGAAGCTGCCATACTGTGGTTGGAAATCGTAATGGCCAAGACTGGAGCTGATGATACAGAACCAAATGCTGTTTTTTGTTTGGTTGGGGGTATTTTTGTTTGTTTGTTTTTGTTTTGTTTTTTGGGGCAAGGAAAAGGGTGGCGGGAAGGATTACAAACAAGAAGTTATATATGATCATACTCCCCTGAAATGAGGGATAACAGTGTGGGTATAACAGGGAGGAAAGCAAAGCACATTGCTCATTGGAGAGTGATACACTGAGGCCAGGAGTGTGGGTTGAGTTATAGGTTACAGATGGGTGATGAAAGGGGCAGAACTCATCGTGGTGTTTCAGACACCAGGTCTTTTTCATTGCATCCAGTTTCCAATGGAAACCAACAGGAGCAGAGACATAGAGATTAATAAATTCATATTTTTATTATTTTGCTGTCACTCATCTATGACCTTGGGTGTGCCTTTGAGCATCTCTGAATCTGTTACTCAAAAAGGAAAGTGAGGACATCTTCCCACTGGATAGAAGTGACGACAACAAGCAGTGCGTAAATGAGATCTATGAACTGCACATCTCAATACAAATGCAGTGTTGCATTTTGCTCTGATGGGGACAGGTGTTTCCATACCTCACATAATCCCCAAGTTTTCTTCTAATAATTACAGGACCCTTCCATAGGAAACCAGACCCAAAATCATAAAGAAATATTTTCCAGGTTAGCAGGGACAGGGAGTTGTTTGAAATTTCTTACCGATCAGCTAGGCGTTGATGGCACATGACTTTAATCCTAGCACTTGGAAGGCAGAGGCAGGCAGATCTTTGAATGAGAGGCCAGCCTGGTCTACGGAGTGAGTTCCAGGACACCCAGGGCTACACAGAGAAACACTGTCTTGAAAGAACAAACAGACAAATTTCCTACCAATTTCCACTTCCATGGTTTTGTTGTGTGAAGGGGCTCGAATTACTGGAAACACAGAAAATCCTTTTTCTGAAAATTAAAAAACAGAAATAGAACGTAAGTATTAATACATCGATTTCATCAATATAAGCTAGTTTCTTCATAGTTCTATTTTATTTCATAGCATTGTGTCAAATATTTTGAAACCAACCTTTGGCAATGCACATACACTCACTCACTCACACACACACACACACACACACACATACACACACACAAACGAAACATATTTTAAGCAACACTTTTTCTGATTACTCTGATACTTTTTGTGATGTCTTCTGTTCTCTTCTGTATCAGTAAGACAAATGCTGGTCTAACCCATTAGTCGTGTGACTTAACAATCATTTGAAAACCATGATTCTGTGGGATAGGCATAAAAGTACAGAGAATTGGCAGTCAATGGACTCATGAAAGTGATGCATTCATGAGCCCACGGGTGTGCAGCTCACCACCCTCCACTACTGTGTTCACCCTCAGGAGGTCTCCTTCCTATGGCCACTGAGGCTGAGACAGAAGGAAGCAGGAGGTCTCCTGGAGCATGGATGAATCCTTCGTTCCTAGGTGCTCCTTTATTCCAGGGTGTTGAGATTAGGAAGCATTGCAGGAGTTGACATTAAACAGTGACACAAACACAACTGTGGTCTGATGACGCAATGGAGCACTGAGAAGGCTCTAAACAAAACATTTTCTTCAATATTGCTCCGTCCTTTGCTTGTTCATTGTCACTTGGATGGTGACATCCACCCCCCACTCCCCCACCCTGTCTCCTTTATACAGGAAACCGTACCCAGAAGATCTCAATTCTGTAAACTCCATCAGATATGATTAGGAAATCTCCCCCTCAAGTGGCTTCTGTAATATTGAAAATATATTTGGAAAAAAGGTTCTTTTCTAAACAAATGACCTGCTTTGACGATGCTGATATCAAAAGCATTGTAAGCCAGGACTGAAAACCACTCAGAAGTGTGTATAAAGGTCACTGTGCTGTTACACTCAGGCCTTCGTATCTGTAGTTTCCACATCCATAAACTCAACCAGCTATGTGAGGACATTAGTGGCTTCTTTGACCTTCCCCTTGTCTTTATTCCCCATCAGGCAGAATACCTGTTTATGCTGAGAAAATATATGAAACTAGAACATCCAGGATTTAAGTATACGAACATTCTGGAAATCAGTCAAAAGAAATAAGTAAATTCATACTGCGTTATCCTTAAAAATCAATCTCCAAAGGGGAAAAATAGTTATATGTGGCTTTGGTCCAATAATGTAATATCCTTTCCCTGGAATTCTTAAACCTTCCTGTCATAGTGGAGTATGTGAATGGGACACAGAAGAGAAGAGAATATGGATGGAGGATAGGAAATGCATCAGGAAGTATTCAGCTCTACCTTCTTGCTTTTGTTTGAATCTTGAAGCTTGTTGAAGCCGGGAGCTTACCTTCAACAGTGAATGATCTGGTCGCCGTCACAATGTAACTGGTTCCATTCTCAGTGTGTGTGAATTTACACGTGTAGTCACCCTCGTCATCTCGCCTCACATTGTTAATGAACAAGTATGATCTATGTACTCTGTACCTTGGTCCTTGAAGAGCTTTGCAGTTCTGAAGCAACAACAAGAAAAACATTCCATTTCTCTCCCACTGAGTTTTTCACTTTCAACTGCCTCAATTGTGCTAATTTTGTCTCTTTCTCCCCAAATTTCAACCTCTTACCTTAAACCACTGAACAGGTGCTGTCCAATTATAGAGGCCAATTGTTGGACAAGTTATCTTGGAATTTTTTTCTGATCCATTTACTGTTGAGTACATCAAGTAACTGGGAACGTTGCAGCCTGGTGGCTTTTTATGTATGGTGACATTCATGTATCCAGTTGTATTCAAGTCAGGACTATTGAAAGAAGGCGAGCATTTAAAAAGTAATACTACCATGTGATGGCTTAATTCAAATCTATCCCTTGCACAATGTTGCTCTTGCAAAAATGATGCATATAGTTCTCTTACTGCAAAATAATCATTAAATTCTTGAGCTTTTAAAGACTTCTTTGTTATCCTTGAGATGAAGCAAACCTCTGAAAATGGCTTCACCTACTGTAATGCTAGGATCTTAAGTAAAATCTATGTTCATGTTTGCTGAGCCAGATAGAGAGTTAAGCATGTGTTGTGGATTATATTACATCATTCTCACAGCGATTATTATTATTTTTGGATCATGATACTACAGTATGAATTTTACACCTGAGGAACTAAGAGACAGAGAAGTCACATGGAGGTACCATGCACCTAACTAGTAGAAGAGCATGGGTTTGAAACTGTAGTCTCCAAACATAGGCATCAAACTATACCTAGGCTAATCTGACACTTTGTGAGTACCAGAGGCGGTGTGAAATCTAAACACGAGGCAATTGCAGTTCAGACTGGGGATTTGCAGATATAGACCCTGGGTCTCTGCAGTCTACCTCTTTGTCTCGGGCTCTGGCATCTAATCCTTTTCACCCAACACAGATCTTTGTGATGCCAACAGTCTGGGCTTCCATTTGTTATGCTAGGTTGTTCCTAGCTAACAATAGTTAGCAATTATTCATTGTTGTTGGGTCACTAGAAAAGCTGGGCATTTTTCTAATTAGGAGATATATCTATATATGCCCTTGCTGTGGTACATTCCATAGCCTATCACCCATCAGGCTGCTGCTCTTCTCAGGCATACTTTCTTGTTCGAATCACTTTATAAATTGAAACATTCCACTGAGAGCAGAGAGAAGGCAAGAGCAGTTGGGCTATCCATCATTGGTGAAAAGGGAGCAGACACAAGGCTTTTGATGGTTTCCTGTATGATACCTTCTGATAACGCAAGCATACATCCCAGAGTCATCCACTCTGGCTGGTAGAAACTTCAGGCGATCTCTCCAGACAAAGATCCAATTTCTTTTTTGAGTAGGAATACTTTCATTTGTATTTAAGTGATACCATTCCACGGGATAAAGAAAACCTCCACTTTCAGGGCATCTCACAATTAAAGCCTCATTTTCCAGACCCCAGAATGGTTTACCTACAAATAAAGTATGGACACAATCCTGAAATGGCCATGTGAAAAGATCAGTTCTCTTTATATAACTTAGTGTCTCCATTCACGATTAAATTTCTAAAGAGATCATATATTGTGATGCTTTGAGAAATAATAAGTCAACAATCAAAAGCCTTTACTAAATGTGCTACATGGTGCAATAGACTAAGGAATCAATTTGAGCTTATATCTCCCTTTGCTCCTCGAGGAAAGCACCTATATTTACCAGAACACACTGTTGGTCAATAAATACCCACAATGCCTCCCACATGAAGGTACTGTGTTAAGTCTTGATTTATGTAACTCAAAAATTGGGATCTACTCACTATAGAGGATTCCTTATGAGAGGTTTACAATAAAGAATGAGTGAAGAGGAAAGAATTCTGTAGCACACAATTTAGTCCCAAACAACTAGAAGCAAACAACTGAAATGCAGCAAATGTTCTCCGAATTACTTAAGTCAACAAGGGTACAACTTATCTGAGAATCAATACTTACTGCTCTTAGTTACTGTGAAACACATGAGAACTGTCAGAATTGCCAAAGCGCAAAGCCCCATTCTCCGTTTATCAATCACCAGCACGTGATTGATTGTTGAGGTCCCCTGATGGATCAATGACACAGAATGGTGTCAATGTGTTCCTAGGTGTTTGAAGAGTGCTATCTGGTTTAGGGTGCAGAAGAGAAGTCACTGTAGCCACTGAAAAATAAATCACATAAACCACAAGTAAAATATTTATCTTGCCCTGCTTTTTACTTACCAAAGACCATAAAGGAGAGTCAATCAATTAACACATAAAATTTATTAAGTTCACCTATGCATAATAGTAGGTTTCAGGTATACAGTGCTACATTCATTCCTACTGAATTTGAAACAAGAGAGCAGCTCTCCCAATGACTAGATAATTTCACAATCATACCTTACCAGTCTCTTGAGCAACCTCATGAAGAAGCTAAGTTAAGAGGAAAGAAAACAAATTCTTACATTTGAAAAAACCAGAACCATAAAATTGAGTAGATGCTAGGAAACACAGTTTTTTGCAAAACCACAGCCATGTAGCAAGCCAGAGGCAACATGAACATGTCTGTTGTTTTACACTCCGGTACACACAGATAACTGTCACAAAAGCACTAAGGAAGGAAACTTTGAACTAAAACCAGCCAAAAGCCATCGAAGACTGTTCTCCAAACTTCCAAAGAATTGTCACTGCTTCAGCTTGTTCTCAAGAGCCACAGAGGATTGCTGGAGGTCTGAAAACAATGAAATCCCTTCCTTTTCCTTTTTGACAAAAAAAAAAATCAATTACTATAGCTTTTCCCCTTCAGTCACTAGGGAAGGGATACAGGTAGGAATAAATAAGAAAATCCTTAGTAATGTCAAGACATAGTATTTCTTTGAATTGTAGATATTTTTTCTTTTATAAACCAGATAGTCATCAATTCTTACCCTGAATGAAGGGCTGGGGAGAATGAGCTCAGGGCACTGAGACTACTTCCCAGCCTTTGGCACTCCGTCGTTTCCTTTCTGTAGACTACCCACGTGGACATGCTCCCTCTTTCATTTTAAACACACAGACATCTTGTAATATTCTACCCCACCCACCATGAAATTTGAGTTTTAGCCAAAATCCGTGACTTGTTCAGAAATGCTGCTGTATCACTCACCAAGAATTCTTAAACTTACCACATAAATATTTAACCATAAGGACAATGTTAAAAGCCATTTCTGGAGAACTGCTTAAATCACTTCCCCCTGTTTTAGCAGGGTCTCTCCAGTGGAGACAAATAATGCTATTTATTTCCTTGATGTCCCAACATTCCGTTCCAAATGACACACACACATTAGACTGTCCTTCAGCAACTCCCTGACACAACCTTTGGCTGACACCAGGCAGGAAGCACAGTCAGCTTTTGTGGTAGAGACAATTACACAAATCACCACAGACGGTAGGTAGGGGAGGGCAGGGGCACGGGGGCGGGGAGGGCGAACCCTGAGATGCACAGGGACTTCATGCTACATGGGTGCTTAGAAATGTTCTACAAGAGCCGCGCAGTGGTGGCCCACGCCTTCCTTCCACCATTTGGGAGGCAGAGGCAGGTGGATCTCTGTGAGTTCCAGGAGAGCCTAGTCTGAAAAGTGAGTTCCAGGACAGCCAGAGCTGTTACACAGAGAAAGCCTGTCTCAAAAAAAAAAAGATCAAAAAGAAGAAGAAAAAGACAAAGAAAAGGAAGGAGGGTGAGCAGGAGGGAGGGAGGGAGGGAGAAAGGAAGGAAGGAAGGAAGGAAGGAAGGAAGGAAGGAAGGAAGGAAGGAAGGTTGTATTGGACAGAGTGCCTTGGGCTCAGCCCAAAGGATAGTCTAGCACGTCAGATTTCAGGTTATGACTCTCAGCTGGGATGAAAATAACCAAACTTCAGGGAGGTCATAACCTTTTGGGGCTTTACATGAAGCAAATATTAGTGGTTGATTTTGACTTTTACTATACATCATCATCGTCATGGCTCTATTATGAGGCTTCCTTTGACGTCTTCACACAAAAGAAAAATTGGGGACCATCCCCAGACTAGCACACCAATAGAAAAAGGACTGAAATCTTTGAAGGAATCTCTTTTATGCGTTATGCAGGTCTCTGTGACTCGCCTATGTCAACTCTTCATTCCCCAACTCAACCACTTTCCTTCTTGTCACAGTACAAATGACGACACTGAGGCACTGAGACTAAGTGAGGGGTCCAAACAACACAGTGCTGAGAGAATTAGAGCCCAAGCAGGTTGACTGTAGAAACTAACCCCAAACACACCTGAGTCAGGTGCCGTGCTGAGGGTGACGGTGCTGCTAGCTGTGAAGGCACCTTGAGCCAGTTCCCTATCAATCCTTACGGTGGCTGGGAGTGGCCCCTGGCATCTCTTCCAGAGGCTTAGTCAGCTCTTAGGCTAGCACACTCTGCAAGGTGGAGATCCCAAGCCTTTTGTTGGCTGGGGGATTGACCTTGAGTTTCATCAGCTTCTTGCTGCTCTTGATTCTTATTATCCTATCGTATCAGGAGTCTGGGCAAAATCCGAGACTACATAATTTGGTACTATCATCAGCATCATTTGAATGTTATGGATGGAAATAAGAGCACAGACTAGCTGATTCAATAATTTAACCAAGCTCACTTGGTTAAAACTCGAGCTGTTGAATTAAGAAAAGTCACCTTCTTTTCCTTTTCCTCAGATCAGCAGAGAGACAGAGAGAGAGAGAGAGAGAGAGAGAGAGAGAGAGAGAGAGAGAGAGAGAGAGAGAGGGAGGGAGGGAGGGAGGGAGGGAGGGAGGGAGGGAGGGAGGGAGGGAGAGAGAGACAGAGAGAGGGAGGGAGAGAGAGAGACTGTATCTGTGTCATAATCAAAACCTCTCTCTTGTCACCAGGACTTGAGTTATTAAAGCAATAACCAGGCTCTTTAAGAAATAATAAGTCATTTCGGCCTCAGTTTGGGTTCACAGACACAGAAGACAGCTGTATGTGAATACATAAACATCAGCGTAAAGCATATGCGAACACAGACTGTCTCTAATCAATAATCCAAACAGGAGAGTTAAAGTAACCAAGTCCATCAGAAACAGTCCAGCATCTGTCAATCTTTCTGGAAATCGCCCCCCTCCCATGAAGTCTTCAAACTATCTTGATTTAAAAATCAACCTAATAAAAATCTAATGTAATTTAGCACTAATTCCCTCAATTTGGGGTTACATTTTTGAAGTCATATGTTTTGAAACTATTTGTCATCTGGCTCCCTGATATTTCTGCTATGAAGCAAATTAGAGCAAATCCCTCTGATACTGCTGGGGGAACAGTCATTTTCTTCCATTTGGAATGTGGCACGAGCATATTTTCTAATGGGATATTATGCAAAGCTTATTCATTTGACTTGGCCAACAGTGCAGCTTAGTTTAAACTACAGATATTATAATCTTCCCAGGCTAGCTGTATGTACCCTGATCTTATTGTAAATCTACTGTAGGAGCTAGGAACTTTTTTGTCACATTAGAAACACACACACATTTAAGCATTTTCATTTTTTTTTCTTTTCCTAATGAAACTGTGTGTGAAGCTGTCAGCAACCAGCTACAGATCCTATATAGCCTGGACTGACTTGGCCAACTGTCATCATAGGCAGTGCACATTCCATCCTGGATCCCTTGGTTCACTGCTCCAGGGCCACTCAGTCTCTGATGCTTCCTGCCGTTCTTCTTTCTGCTGTAGCTGGCACTTTGCTTCAGCAGAAGAACAAACTGGAAGAGTAAAGGCTTTCAACCTACGGAACCTTACATCACGTGTCCTCCAGCCTTGTCTCCTTTTCCCATGAAAGCTGGTTTCTCTGCAGCTTCTCCTATATCAGCAATGAGCACACCATCATTAGCTCAGGCAAAATTCCTCTCAAGTTCATCCCACCTGCAATGTTCCCCCACATCCAATCTTGCCTCTCTCATCCTCAACATCATCTTGTACTTGGGTTTTATTGATAGTTTTCTGGTGCCTCATCTGCCTACTCTGAATGCACAGACTCCAGAGAACCTCAGTCAAAGCATGCAGGCTCTCTGGCACCCTTCTACTTTGGCAAGAGGAAAGCTACTATCCTACGGTAGCCATGTGGACTCATTGACAGGATGCTTCCTATCACCTCTCCAGCCCTGTGTCTTTCGATCCTTACTACTGTTTATTAAAGGTATAAGGCAGACTCTGCTGTCCCCACTGCTCCTTCTCCCTGGACACCTCATTGCAGCTAGCCATGGGCTAACTGTTCTCCTCCAACCTGGGCTAAGTTAGACCTTGTCAACAAGGCTCAGCCTGATATCCTCGTGTGCTTTCTCTTGCTGTGATGAATACTCTGACCCAAAGTAACTTGCAGGAAGGAAAGGGATTATTTGGCTCATAGATTACAATCTATCACTGAGGGAAGCCACAGAAAGCGCTCAAGGCAGGAAGCTGGAAGTAGGAGCGGAAGCAGGAGCTACGGAGGAGCGCTGCTTACTGGTTTGCTTTGCCTGGCTTACTCAGCTACCTTTCTTAAACAGTCCAGGCCCACCTGCCCACTGGGATAGCAAAGGGCCCTCTTGCATCAAATAACAACTAAAATATCCCACGGACCAGTCTGATGGAAGCTATTTCGCAATTAACCTTCTCTCTTCCCAGGTGACTCTAGTTTGTACCAAGCTAATAAAAACTAACCAGTATGTCTGGAGACTACATTTTCTTCCTTTTCTTCTATTTTGTCTTCTGTTCTTCCTTCCTTTGTTTGTCCTTTTTGCTTCTTGTTTCCCTGTATATTTATTTAGTTATTCATGTATGTATGTATATATGCATGCATGCATGCATGTATATGTATGCATTTATGTGTCTGTGAGGAAGCATGAATGCCATGAAACACATGTGGCAGTCACAGAACCTCTCCCAGAAATCAGTTTGTTTTTTTCATGCCGACGTGTGGATTCTAGGGATCAAACTCAGATTGTCAGCCATGGCAGCAAAAGCCTTTCCCTGCTGATCCACCTCACCAATCCTGCTGATATTTCAACTCTTCAATTTTCCTTTCTTTTGTTGCTCCTGATTTTAAGGGAGATTCGCACAGCGTGAAACGAAGCAGCTTAATATGCACCACCCCTGACAGTGCCTTAACAGCTCGGTACTGTCATCAACACTAACTGCAATGCCTTTTCATCTCCTCCAAAGCAAACCTTGCCCATGTACCAGTCATTGCCTGTGTCTCCTTCCTCATCCTCCAAGACAAACCCTAACCCTTTGCATGTCTGCATGTCTTTGCTTAGTCTGAATATTTCATGTCAACAGAGTGATACGATATATCCCCTCGTATGTCCGGTTTCTTTCACGTAACATGATGGTTTCAAGATTCCTCCATGATGAGCACAGTTTAGTAGTCATTCCTTTTAATGGATGGATAACATTCAATGGGACATATGTAACATGATTTGATCAGCTATATATCCAGTTATAACATTTGGATTGCTTCTGCTTCACAAAAACTCTGAAATTAGTGTCATAGTGTCCTTTTTGAGTACCTGGCCCATCAACTTTAAATTGTAATATCCCCTCCATAGTCTCTATCTCCTAACTCACTTAGGCTTTCTCTGGGGCATTTGTCACTTTTGAACAATCCACTTAAGAGCTGTATTTGTTCATTTTCTGATCACCTCCCCCTGGAATATGAGCTCTAGATGGCAAGGTAATTTTGACGTTTACATTACTACATTGTCTATGTGTGAAAAAGGGCTTGTCACACAAAAAATAATTGGTTGAATGAACCAAGATAGCCAAGGAAGGAGAGTTTGGGGTCTGAAGACTCAAACCTTAGTGTATTGATCACCACAGGAGAGTGGTACCTCTGCCCAGTAATCTCAACTCTCCTGGACCACTGATTTTTCTATTCTTTCTCATGGTAGGTCAAGCCCAAGTCATGCTGGTAAGATTCATCAGGAAATCTTGGTCAAGAGAAGAGTTGCCAGCAAGAAAGAACTCTGTGGACTGAATGGAGTGGGGATAGCAGTCATGTGAAAAACTACCAGCAGTTTTAAGTGTTTGCATGTGTGCAGTGACTAAGACAGTTTAGTGGTCATTTCTTTTAATGGATGGGTAACATTCAATGGGACATATCTAACATGATTTGATCAGCTATATATCCAGTTATAACATTTGGACAAAAACTCTGAAATTAGTGTCATAGTGTCCTTTTTGAGTACCTGGCCCATCAACTTTAAATTGTAATATCCCCTTCATAGTCTCTATCTCCTAACCCACTTTAGACTTTTTCATGTGAAAAACTACCAGCAGTTTTAAGTGTTTGCATGTGTGCAGTGACTAAGACATGAATAAGAGCATTGGAGACCTCAGGGCAGTTAATGCCTTACATATCCCTCCCCATTGGACACTGGGATATGAATTTGTCATACCTTAATTGAGTTCAGGTGCCTCTTCCTTTGTGACTTTGATTTTTCCCAGCATCCGAATTGATTTTTTATTTTTAGAGTATTTAGGGGAATTCATTTGCATGAAAAGTCTAAGTATTTAGAATGTCTAAAACACTATTTCAAAAGAAAAGGAACAGAGTTGGAGAACATAAATAACCTGGAATTAAGACTTAATAAAGAGCTAAAATGACTGTAGCCGTGTGGTATCGGCACAGAGTTAGACATATAAGGGACAGGAAAGGATCACCTAGAAATAGACTGGAGTGGAGAGGGAACTGGCCTTTGATGAAAGCATACGAATAAGTATGGGGGGAAAATATAATGTGACAATGGAAAAGTTGACTGTGTGGAAAACATTCATACACAAAATAAAATCAATAGTATTTTATAAAAATCTCCATAACCTAATACAGGAAAAAATTTAAACCAGACACACACACAAATAATTTCACTGGTCGTTAAAGAAAAATGATTAACTTGAACTTTGCCAAAGTTAGACGATCTGTTCTTCAAAAGATACTAAAATGTAAATATGCTACCCCAGAGTTTCTGATAAATAAGATCCACACATCTGAAGAATGACTTGTATATCCTATAATTCATAAAATTTTCTTTTAAGCCAATGTGAAGAAAATGAAGAAGCCAATCCAAGAATGAGAAAAAGATCTAAAGTGAATTTAACAAAGGAAAAGAAAACTTCATCATTTGACAATAAACTCATGAAAATAAATATTTGGAGTTGTCAGTTGTTACAGACATAATGTAAGTAAAACATTATACAGTTCTATTTCAATTCCAGTATTTTTTTTAAATACTAGCAATGGCAAGTATTAGCAAGGCTATATTCAATCACAGCTCCCAGACACGGCACATGTATTGCTGATGAGAGTGTAAAGTCACACAGTGACTGTAATACAGTTCAGTCATTTCTGAATAAGCATTTTCTGTAGAACCCAGGAACTCCCCACCCCCACCCCATGTATTAACCTAAGAGAAATAAAAATGTATGCACACAAAAGACTGCTCCGTGAATGACCACATTGGGTTGATTTATATAACAAACACTGGACATGCAGCAATGTCCAACATGTCCATGAACAGCCGTCTGTGTTCGTGGAATACTGCTCAGCAATAAGAAAGAATAAATCACCAACTTGTGCAGCATGACTAATCCAAGAAACATTACACTGAATGAAAGAAACTACACCTTATGCCGCGTAACCAATGGATATGGTGTTTCAAAACTACAAAGGATTGGGCAGCATGGGAGATGAAGTTGGGGGGGATGCTTATCTATAAAGAAGGATGTGAGAAATACATGAAGTGACATCTTAATTGATACGAGACCCATGGTCTACAAATCTGCGGAAACTTATCAGACTTCAAGAATAAAGGGTATATGGTTTGCATATTAGATGAACTAAGATGAACAAGATAATATGGCTAAAAACATCTGCCACTTTTCTCGGTACTTTAATTTCTAGAAAATTAGATCACATGACCACAAGTGAGCCGTATCCATAATACCAAATCTGAAAATGACTCAGAACCCTATCAACAAAATTGGTGACGAAGAAGTATAGTCAGCAATAAAAAGAAGGAATTACTGGTGTAAGGGCATGATGAATTGGTGAGTCTCAAAAACAGCATGTTCTAAAAATATGGAATTGTTTCAAAGTTAAAAAATAAGTCCTTTTCCAAGATATCCCCAAAAAAGATACCAAATACGGAACTATCTTTATGTGATGCTGAGCAATGGGGATTACGATTATCAGTGTGGAAACTGGAGGCTGCATGAACATTTTGCTGGAAGGGGGGCAGGAGGCTGATGGACAAGGGTCAGTTTCCTGGGAAGAAGAGATGTAGCTTGGCTGTGCTTCATGTGGCTCAAGAGGCAGAGGCAGGGTCAAATTTCATTCAACTGATTATTTCACTATTGCTTGATTGGAGACTTTTTCTTCTCCACGTGTGACGGGAGGTCACAGTACTGGAGTCATTTCTGGGATCTGTTACAGCATGACAAAGCTCCACAGCAGCATTTTACTCCCTATCCTCACAGTCTCAGGAGGAAATGGGTGACTCTTTTAATAAAAATTCCATGAGCAAGTTGTTCTAGGATGAATGCTCTTGATTCATGTTCTTAATTTATTATCAATAGTAGAAGTAGTAGTATTATATATGGTGGCCAAAGAATACCTTTTATGGAGTTATTTATTACTTCCACCTTTACATGGGGACTGGGAATTGAACTCGGCCTGTCAGGTTGGGACAAGCTCCCTCACCTTTTGAGTTCTCTCACCAGTCCCTCTTGGTCTGTATTTTTCCTCTTCAAACCTTTGGGTAAGTTTTCCCTTACAATATTTTTTTAGTTTTTTACTTAAAATTAAGAGCAGTTTCCAGGTCTTTAGATGAAAGTAAGGATGACCAAAAAAAAATACTTGCCAGTCCACCATGCAAGTACTGACGAGGCAGAATGACAACTCTTCACAGTCAAGGACAGATCTCATACATCAGCTGACACTCAGAAGGGCACAGAAGAGACACTGTGCCTTTACTGTGTTAGAAAGCCTGCCTCCAATTCCAACCTGCTACTCTTTAGGGTCAGCTTCAAGAGGATCATATCTGTTTTCCATGTTTCATCCTACCACACTGAAGTATGGATTCTGGACTTGTGAGATCCAGTATTCGTATTTGTGGACTTGGGAAGAAAAAGAGGACACAAAGTGGGAGATGCTACATAGACAGATTCTTATCTATTAGTTCTGCAGCTCAGAAACCGCTGATACAGCTTTTATCAACAACCAAACCAATCCGACTGGAGTTGTTTCTCCTCACATTAATTTTAATGCAACTTGTAAGTCATAGACTCATTTATTTTCCTCGAGCACCTGACAATAACATAATTTTCTTCTTGCAGATCTTCCTTTCCATACCGTACCTTTAAAATGTATGCGTGCTGATTTTCTATGCCTGTTGATGTTTCTATGACCCCGATTCACTTTTTTTCTACAATTTACTTTGTTTGGGAGATGTAATGCTTGATTTGGATTAGTGATTTCAAATAGGGCATGACTAGTTTAAGAGAAAGTGGCTCATCTATTTTCACCAAGGTACCTTCCTAAATCATGTTTGTATTTTTGGTTGTGAGCCTAGCCTTTAACGGCTGAGCCTTCTCTCCAGCCCCTAATTCATGTTTGTGCCCCTCAGCATTGTGGTGGCTAATACTGACTGCCAACATTAGAAGAGCCAGAGCCAGCTAAGAACTTCGAAATACAATCTGAACACTTCCTAAATTGGGTTAAATGAGGCACAAAGACCTTCCCTAATGGAAACAAGCATTCACTTTTAATGACTCCACACATTTAAAAGTAAAATATGTAGAAATAAACATTATAACATGATTGGAGATGGCAGGAGATCAGCCACTGTAAGAGAGCCAGGTCAAGCCTATAGCTTCCAGATTTTGATGGGGTACCAAGGCAGGGTCATGGGGAGTGTTCAGAGGACTGAGAAGGACTAGTAACTCATTCGTAAGTAAGGGTTTCCATGCCGTAGCATTTTGTATAGTGAAAACTCCAACTGAGGCTTTCAAACCTTAACATGCTGAACCTCAGACTGCTACAAGGTTAGACAAGGGTCGTTGCTTCAGACACTGGAGCTACAGGAATGTACCAGACAAAACAGAGGAATACAAAACTATCTGCTGTTATAAAGTCTATGCCCTGGAAGAAAGAGATAATAAACAAATAAGTAAGACAAAGGTACTTATAAAAGATTTGATTGTGGTACATTTAAGGAGAAGGAGAAAGGGAGAAGTCGGGGGAGTATAATTTTAAAACAGATGATCTGAGAAGGCTACCTGGGAAAGTGTGCTTCAGAAAACAACACAAGCACAGCCCAGACATGAGGACCTGACCAACATGGGGCCTTACTGAAGAAAGATGTCCCAGATCTGAGAATCAGAGAGGCCCTATGGCCCCAGTGAAGCAAGGAATGCTGGAAACATAAAAACAAGTCATAGAGTTGTCAAGGCCAAACCTCTTGAGCCCTGAGCAGGTTCACACTAATTTAGTGAATGGAAACCAAAGCAGATTTTAGGCACAACTCTGTGTTTTGATGTAAGTTCTAGAATATTCTGAATGATGAAAATATTTTTAAGGACACCAAGATAAAAGAAGTAATTGGAGATGCAGGAAACATATTTGCTTTATGGTACAAAAGGAAACAATGCAGGACAATACCCAACTCACTGGCATTTAGGAAAGTATGTTTGCTTTGAAAGTCTGTTCTCTTACAGTTAGTTACAAAAAAGGATGAACAGAAAGAAAGAAGACTGTTGTTTTCTTTTGGATTGGTTTTATTTGAGGATGCTGGATATTGAACGGGTCTTCAGATATACAAAGCATGTGCTTAACCACTGAGCTGTATCCCCACTACCTAGAATATGTATTCACAAAGAGAAAAGAGCCAGCACTATAGTATTAGTACTTGAGAAGCTGAGGCAGGAGGTTCACCTATTTAAGGCCAGCCTGGGCTACATAGCATGATTCTGTCTCAATAGGAAAGGAAAGGAAAGGAAAGGAAAGGAAAGGAAAGGAAAGGAAAGGAAAGGAAAGGAAAGGAAAGGAAAGGAAAGGAAAGGAAAGCAAAGGAAAGGAAAGGAAAGGAAAGGAAAGGAAAGGGAAGGGAAGGGAAGGAAGGGAAAAAGAAGGGAAAGGGAAGGGAAGGGAATGGAAGGAAAGAAAGGAAGCGGAGAGATATGATTAGAAAAAGACAGAGAAGGAAGAAGGGGTGGGGGACAGAAGGAGAAAGGGAAGAAGTGAAGGAGGGGAGGGAAAAAGAAGGAAGGAAGGAAGGAAGGAAAGAAAGAAGGAAGAATGAAAGCAACCAAGCCACCAAGCAACCAACCAACAATGAATCAATGAACCAATGAAAACACAGCAAATAACCATCTGAACATGTCTAAGGACCAGAATCCATCCACGTACTAGCTTGTACTAGTGTGTGGTTAATAAATATTTGTTATCATTGGAGCTCTTAAAACCAGGGACACACCCCTCCTTCTCATCACTCTTTCTATAGATTTGGTTGTGTAGGCACCTAGGTAGGAAAACACGTTAGGACAAAACTTGTCCCCTCAACAACTTAATCAGAAACAGGGAGAACCCCATTCCCCTCTGGAAGACATGTAACTTTCTAATTAGCATCCCGGCACACAGATGACTGGACAAATAAATAAAGCAGGAAAGGAAAAATTACCAGGGATGAATTCTGATAGCACTTAGTGTTTACTCTTAGCACAGCACTAGGATTCTACAACCAGCTCATTTTTAGAAACCACTCCCTGAGCTTGGTGTTAGCATCACTGACATGCTGGCTTTCTAGAGAAGGAACCCAATAATTTACAAAGAGACAAGCTGCCTAGAGTCCTACAGCAAGTAAGTACAAGAACAAGGGTTAAACCTGGGGTATGGAGTGGTTCAGTGATAGAGGGCTTGATCAGCATGCATAAGGTCCTAGGTTCAACCAACCCATAACGGACAAGAAAAATGAACAGGCTGGCAAAAGTGTGGACTGTCTGTCCCAGCCACTACCCATTGATAATGGTCAAGGTGCGTCCAGATGTTCATAATGGAACTGAAGGAAGTAGTGTCCCCGTAGTCTGGCTTGAAGATGTTGTAAGAGACTTGCAGACACAGAGAAGTGCACTTCCTATCTGGTTTCTTGTTTGTGTTTAATGCCTGAAAAACTCACAATGGAAAACAGATGTCCACTGTGGGGACAGTTCGGATATATTTTTTCTGTACACACTATTCCCGACACACTAAGCGAAACAAGACAGGGGTCAACCAGGATGTAAAAGCAGGCACCAAAACAAGGGTGGGATTCCTTGGTGATTCCCCTGACACCCAGATAGATCAGTCGTCACCAGCTCAAGCCCTCACCATCCCTCACTGCGGCTGTTACATCCCCCCTCCCTACCCCACAGCCTCTCACGTAACACTTCCAGCCAGGAACACTTCATTATACCATTTCTAGAATCATGTGGCCTCCTAACCCATGCACACTGCACACTCTAGAGGTATGTTCTAAAGTTTCCTAACCTTTCACAACTTCATCCCTGCCCCACGCCTTGATACCTTAGACCAAAATGCCATCTCAAATACTAGAGTTCAGGATCACAATGTTAACTTGCCCCCCCCATTAATAACTCGTTTTCTCACAAGCAAAGGTGGTAGAAATTATTATCTTTAACCTAAATTGGTATTGGAAAAGGCTTTTCCCTTTGAGATAAACCTTTTTTATTTTTAATTTTAAAAAGACACCTCAAAGGCACTCACCATTAGCCAGTGATCCTAGGAATCTTCCTCAGCTTCCTACCACCAAAACTTCTCAACCCTAAAAGGTAACTCCTCTAATAGCTTTATGCAAATATGGTAGCCACACTATGTTTTAGAACCTCCCAGTTTTCTTATCAGTTAAGATACAGGAACCCAGTCACTGAAAGGCAGAAACTGAGTGGTAAGTAAGAAACAGCTGTTAACACTGCTGTTACCTAGTTGCTTCTCCTTTGTCCATGTGTGGAGAAACCATTTACCCCAATTTCAGACAAATCAACTCTGCAGTTGTGGGAATCATAGATAAAAGCTGAAAAGACAGCAAGCAAATGACAGCAGAACCCAACTGTGTATTTCATGGTTCCAAGTGAGTATGGCTGTATGTGAAGTCACCTACCATTTAGTCTCCAGCTAGAGTGTGGAGAAACATAAACAAGCAACCGACCACCCACTAACTGATATGCCCAACATTATGCCAGACACTCAGAGATGCACAAGGTTGAGACATATTCTTGGCCTCATATGACGAAATAGTGTACAGTTGTGTGTGGGAGGGGGCTATTTCAGTCTTTTTAAATTCAGAATGGATGTTGTAAAATTACAGTTGTGTTGGATAGGGTTTTTAGTTTTGTTTTGTTGTTTTGTTTTGTTTTTGTTAACTTGACACATGTTAGAATTATCTGGGAAGAAGAAACCTCAAATGAGAAATGCTTCCATCATTGTGGCCTGTGGACAAGCCTCTGGGGTATTTTCTCACTTAATGATTGATGTGGAAATATCCAGCACTGTGGGTACAGTTCTGGATTGTATAAGAAAGCAGTCTGAACAAACATGGAGAGAGAGCCAATAATTTTTCCATGGCCCCTGCTTCAATTCTTGTCTCCAGGTTCCTGATTGAGTTCCTGTCCTGACTTTCCCTCAATGATGTGCTGTGACAGAGAAATGTAAGATGAAATAAAGCCGTTCTTCCCCCAGAGTCTCTTTGCCATGGTGTTTAGCACTGCAACAGAGAGCAAGCAATTATAGTAGCCTTGCCTTGTGAGGGGAACTTTACCCCATCTGCTGGTGTGGTTGACCTATGGCTCTACCCTAAATCTAGATCCCTTGATATCCTTTACCATCATATAAGTGTGACAATAACAGTGTGTAAAAACGTGGCCCATCTCTGCTGTGGTTACTTATCTTCAGAATGGTCTTTATCAATCCTTCATACTTACGCATTTGCTACTAAGTAAATAGTGGTATTTCAGGGCTCTTATCAAAGTCCAGAGAGACCAAAGTTGATGTCCTCCAGGGATAGTAATTAAAGATCATGCTGCAAAGATACATGGAAACCTAAGCAGCCCTGTGTGGCTTTGATATGTGTGTATTGGTAAACACTTCGAAAAGTGTGGCTCTCAGAGACAGCTGTGTCATATCCACCTCACAGGTAGGGTCTACCAGAAGGTCTTACTTACCCCAGCCAGTAAAAAGAACTGTGCCTGTTAAAGCAAACTTTCCTTAATGAAAGGAGAAAAAATCAAAGACATTTCTGAGGCTGGTCAGACGGCTCAGTAGACACTTGTGCCCAAGCCTGACAACTTGAGTTACATCCCCAGAACCAACATGGCAGAACAAAAGAAATGACTCCTCCATGCACTATCCTCTGGCCTCCACAGGTACTCTGTTGTATGTGTACACACACACACACACACACACACACACACACACACACACACACACACCATCTTAGTATTGAAAACAAAGACACAACCCAGAAAGAAAATCAGACTTAATAGATGTTTCAAGATCAAGTGTCCTAAAGTCAAAGATGAGCCAGAAGTTGCAGGAGTTGGGGAAGAAAAAAAAGAACGTAATGAAAATTTAAGGCATGTCTGTACAAGAAAGCAAAGCAAAGTAGCATCTGTAGCAAATCATCAATTCATGACTCCCTCTCCAAGAATGTTCCACAGGGAATAAAACCTCAGCTCTCTTTGCTGCTTACAGCATAGTTAGTTCATTTGGAACGTTTACAACTCCACAACGAGGGGAAATCTTGCTGTGTTCAGGACTTGACCTGCCTTCCCTTGCCTTTCATGGATGTCCTTCCTTGCTTTAGTGAGCTCCAGTTTGCTAACTGGATCTTCAGAGGAAAAGACTGTGCTGTAATAACTTCTTCCCCCCTCTTTAGAGAGTGAAAACTTAAACTCAGGCAAGAAGTCTAGAGCTCCACCTTTCACTCTTACTCCTGAAGTTCAGAAGGCCTGTTGGATATGTGTTAACATAGGAACTTCCTGTGAGTTTTAAGGAATAGGAGCCTTGCTCAATGGACATGCTCACTTGGAGAAAATAATCTAAACCTGAAAATTCTGAGTTTTGCATTCTCTATATCTGACAGGAGTGGGAGAGAGAAGTGGAGAGGAAAGAGGAGGGGAGGAGAGGGGAGGGGAAAACATAAAGACCTCTTCAGGTTTAATGGTTTCTATGAAACTTGTAAACATTTTTCCACATTTTAGAAGACTATTGTCTGTCTATTCTTAGATAGATTAAGCTAAAGAATGAGCTCTTGGGAAACTAAGCATGAGTTCCCCAGAAAAAGTCCTTTAACGTGTGTTAGCAAGCCTCTAAGACGGTTCCAGGTGATTTCTGCTGTTTATTCCTTCTGGTCGCCTCCCCACACTGTGCCAGAGCATGTCAGTGTGATCAATACCAACTGAAATGCTCGACCACCGCAAAGCTGGGCTGTAACAATCACACAACACCATCTAGTCTCCCTCCTCTGGACTCGCTCACTCTCATAGATGCTCCATCCTGGGGTCGCAGTGGAGTGCTTGGACAAGCAGGTGCAACAGCTTCTGAGCCACAAGCTCCTCTGTGAGCAAGGATGTGAATTCTCCGGGTCCACTTAAGTCTTCAGAGATGACCCTGAGACAGAAACCCCACCTGATTCACTCTAATTCCTGACTCTTAGGTACCATGTGAGATATGAATATTTGCTGTATAAGCTGCTAAATTTTAAATGATCTACTTCATTGCAATAGCGAAGTAATTAATCCTTGTTACCATGTCAATCCATAGCTGGTTTCCTTGTGGATCTCCAATGATGTACCTGCAAGGAAGGAATGACTTGACTCCTATTTCCTTCTTACTTTTTTCCCCACTATGTTACCTTACAGTGAGGTCAGAAACTCAACTTTTACTCATACTCAGTGGGCCTTGTGACATCTATGGCATCAGGAAGCTGGCATCACTGAGGTTTCTAGTATCAGAGCTAGCTTCCGCTCTTAGCTGTTGCTCCACCACTAATCAAAGGATATCTGGCCTTTTTGATGAGATAAAGTATGTTCTTGTTATTATGTTTGTTCTATACATTTGATAGGAACAAATACATTTCATCATGGAAGGAAATATTTTATCATGCATCCCCTATCACCTGCCATACCCTTCCATGTGCTGGGATAGCAAGCTTGAGTTCTCATGCTTGGATATTATATTTATTTTTCTAAAAGGGTCAATCTACCTAAGACTAAAGTAAACGTTTTGGTTCCAATTTCAGAGCTTTGAAACAGGAGTACAAAAAATTTGAAAATTCAAAGGGAAACCAAAGGATCACAAATCACAGTTGGACATTTAACATTCATCTTTCAACAATTGACAGCTTACATAGAAAATCAGTATGGATACAGAAGATTTAAAAACACATAACTGACATTGATAGAACAAAACAAAGAATTTTCCATGTGATAATTACAGAGGGTGTCATGTGACAATAGTCAAAGTAAGTCATAGAATCAACAACATAAAAGTATATATATAAACAGAAATATTCATAAATTAGATAGCATACCTTTAACCAACAGTTAAAAGATGTCACATGGCAACAGTCAAATTGAGTCATAAAATCAATAACAAATGTATATACCAAAGGAAATATTTAGAAACTAAATAATATAGATTTAGCCAATATGCAACTTGAGAGAAGTCAGGAAGAGAATGAAGATAGGTTTTTATTCAAATTGAAATAAAAGCTACACACGTATCAAAAGTGACAAAATTCAATGAAGAGGGAAACCCACAATACTGATTCCTGGAATTAGAAGGGAATGAGAGATACAAATGAAGGATATTAATTACCACTCAAGAAAACAAGACAGAACGTGAATGAAGAAATTTCAAAAACATAAAAAGAAAGGAAATAGCATTAGTACAGAAAAAAATAAAACAGGACACAGGAAGACAATCATAAAAATCAATGGTGCCAAAAACTGACTTGTTGAGATCACTAAAGTTGATCTGTCTCCCTCTGGTCATAGTGATCGAAGAGAAAAAAAAACAGTAGAAGACACAAGTGTCCCACGTCAGGAGGAAGAACACTGAGAATATTCAGTTCCTACTGATGTCCAAAGGAGACTATCACAAGCAGTAAAGAGAACAGAGTGACACATTGATACGTGCAACACATATAAGTTTAAAAATAGCTACAGGAAATGAAAGGACCAAGTGAGGCAGAGAACATGCTGGTGTGGTGCCCTCATATAAGGCTCTGGGAAATCCTTACTTATAATGACAAAGTGCTCTCAGAAAGAGACAAGAGGGAAGGATTTCACAAAAGTGTGTGGAAACATCAGAGCAACACATGTGTTTACTATCTCTATCGTAGTGGTAGTTGCACAAGCATGTATATCTATGTCAAAACTGGCTAGATTGTACAACTTAAGAATGTGCAATGTATCGTGTCAGTTACATCTCAACAAAGCTGCCTAACTTGCAGATATTTTAAAAGGTAGTTTATGCTATGATCTTAATGTATACAATACATACACAGGTCAAGAAATGCATTATGTACAGCACATGCACACTTATATGCATGCACATGTACAGAGACATGGTAGAAAATGCCTAAAACCCAAGGATCCTAAATGTACATCAGTGTCCATCTGCAAGGGTAAGATGGTGGGTGGGTCTTTCCCTTCACTTAACTACTGTGTATTAACTGTTTCTGAAAATGGAATGTTCAGTGTATAAGCATATATTCCAGCAAATGTGTTTATACCATCGGTTTATCAGGATCTGGTATAGCCTCCACATTCCTACATGAGTTCTGTAGAATTGCAGTGATGGTCACTGCTACTGTGTCTAGGCAGAATCTAGAACACAGAAGAAGCCCCCAGCTAACACAGTATCTGGGAGATGCTCAGCAGCAGAGTGATTGCTGCACCGGTGAGACTCCCATCTGGATTCCTGGAATCCTAAACAAAGGATGCCTCCCTGCAAAAAACAACACACACTTAAAAGGTGATTCAAGACCAAGTGTCCTAAAGTCAGAGATAGGACAAAGAGAGAAGGAGGGAGATGGATGGACAGACAGGCAGACAGACAGATGGAGAAGCAGAGACAGACAGAGATTGACAGAGACAGAGATAGAGAGACAGAGAGAAGAAAGATTTTTAAGACAGGCTCAATGAGACTAATTATTGATAGGACTCTAAATTTGGCTCCAGGATTTCAAGGTGGATAGAAAGCCATGTTCCAGGTAAACACAAAGAATTCCAGGGACTGGTTAATCTAGCTCTGCCTCTTGAGTGATGGGGTCATAGGCATGTACTGTATTTCTGGCCACTTTTTTCCCACAATAACATTTAATGTAATTAAGCGGCAAGAATGATGGAGGATTATGGCATAATGTGTGCCTAAGTCTACATTCAAATGCCTATTCTTCCTGGGACAAAAATGCTTTCCCTGGCAAAGTCTTATCACCATTTATGAGAATTCCATAAACATGGTTTTCACTTTCTCTATGTAATTTTAACCCTGACTGTCTGTTGCCAGCATCCCAGATGGTCCAGGTATGAATATTGAGTCTAATTATTTAATCAGGGTGTGCAGCATCTAAACAACACATTTGCTCAACACATCCTCTTTATACTGTGTGTGTGTGTGTGTGAGTGTGTGTGTGTGTACATGTGTATATGTGTATGGAGGTCAGAAGAAGCTAACTTCAGATGTTCCTCAGGACATTGTCCACCTTGGTTTTGAGACAAGGTCTCTCTGTGGCCTGGAACTGACCAAGCAGGCTAAGACAGGCTGTCCAGTGAGGCCAGGAAGCTACCTGCTTTTCCTCCTCAGTACTGGATGACACATGTGTGCCTCCATTTGCAGATTTCTAAGTGGCTAACTCAGGCCTTCATGCTTGCTTCACCATTGAGCTATTTCCCATAATGGTGTGTTACTGTTTTTGCTTGAGAAATATTTACAAGGCACATCTTGCATTCCAAGCCGTGTCCCTGAAATTAAGACAGAGATGTGGAAATGGCAAATAACTCCTGCAAAAAGCACCAAGACAAAGAAATGTGATAAAGCATACAAGAAATCATCAAATATGTAATTTTTCCACATAATAGTTTTAAATTCTGTATGTTAACAATAATCTTACAAATAGGAACTCCCTTCTAGAATGACTTAAATAAATTCTTACATGAATTAAAGTGTATATGAAAGTAGGAGAAAAGTTCCAAACTTGTGTCAACTTTTAATACCCCTAACAAGAGGTATTAAGAGAATTTTGTCAGTAAATAGGAAAATGTATCGATAAAAAACACAATACATAAAAATCACAAATGGCCAAAAACACACAAATATTCTATATATTATGTGCCCTTATAACAAAAATGCATTTTAGACTCTCATTGTATTTATATCTGCCAAACTGATAAAAACCAGGGCTTCATGTTTAGCTTTTGAGCAAATGAATTAATTTCCCAGGTCCTATATCTGGTTAGAAGGTGAAATCAGAAAGGAATTCTGAGTCTCCTTTGCCAAAGCCCCACCAGCCTATAACCTCCCCCCTCAAGTGTGCCTGCGCTTCCAACATGTCTCCTGTCACGTGAGGCCAAAGACCGGTGTCAAACAACAGCCTGACAAAACTACAATGCTGTACTTTTTGAAAATCGGCTGATATGTTGCCAGATAAGATAAGCTTCTTGGTAACTGGTAAGGAGGGGTAGATCAGTTAGTGCAAAGTTTGCAGCAGAAGTCAGAGTTGAGACAGCTGAAGGACAAACCTGAAAGGAAGGAGCCACTTAGAGACAACGTCCATCCCCAGCTCCCTCATTTCATTGGTCGCAGAGTTGATGAGGGAGGTCAATGCAATATGGAGATCAATATACTTATTTACCAGAGAAAGAACTTACACACAAGCTGGAAGATCAGAAGTGTGGCAGGCTTCCAAGCAAGAGAGAGAGGTTTTTCTTTCTCTTTCTTTAAATATATCACCTGTACCCAAACCTCCATCCCCACCCTTTGGGGTATGCACAGTATTGTGGGCTCACCCCTACAATTCCCCTTTTAGTCTAAATAAAAGATTTAAACTTGGTACAAAACTCGAACCTATACAACATATATACATAGAAGGTGATAAGCAGGTTATGATCAACTTATATCCTAAGCTAAACACATCTATCCCATCTGAATCCTAAACCTGTCTGAAAGGGGTACCCAAGTCTGAACACGTCCTTCCAATCCCAACCCTAAAATAATTGAAAACTAACATTAACAGGTGTAAACTCTCCTGTACTATCAACAGTAGGGAAAGGGGGCATGTATTCTCTAAATTACTTCCTGCTGAAATGGGACGATGACAATCTCATGAGGACATGTGGGAAGAAAATGTTAGTGTAACAAAAGTCTTAAGTAGGTTAGGCAGTCTCTGTTTGTCAGGAGATGCTTAATTGAAGTTATTGACTGAAGTTCTAATGTTGATTGAAGCTCTTGTCTGACGCTCTGGTCAGATTGTAGAAGGTGCACTGTATCAGTTCCTTGTTCTGGAGTTGTGTCAAGTGATGTAGTTCCCTGAGAAAGTGGAATGGGGCATGTCCAAAGCCACACAGCTAATTCACAAGAAACTCAAACATGTCCAGAGACGACAAAAAGGACCTATACATAAAGTTTTTCATTTATCTTTCAGCCTGTTTCCCTCCTAGAACCACTATTCCACCCAGAAGACTTCGGTCCAGTCTTTGGGGAAATTATATCAATTCTAACTATGCCATTGGAGTTCAAGCTTGCTTGTTTCAGCCTCCTTGAGAACCATGAGAAAGTTCTGATTAAGCCCATGGAAGAGCGCATATTATCTAACAAGCTTCTGATGTCAGCCAAAAAGCACATAGAGATAGAGAAGGAAGCTGCTTGCTGCTAACAAGACTCACGTGATAGATAGTGAACCTGGCAGCTCCTTGATTTAAGGACAATGTGGGGAGCTGGTTAATTGACTCTGCTGCTCTTTTTTCTGCTTTGCCTCTTGTCTGTATATAAGCAAGGTCTAAATTAAACTTGGGGCTGGCCGTCCCATGTGCTGAGAGGCATGGACTGGGCAGTCCACCCAAATCTATCCTGTGTCTCTGTCTCTGTTTCTTTTATCTGCCTTTTCTCAATCTCATGCCCATACTCAGGTAACACAGCTGACTCGTTGGAGCAGCATCCAACAACTCATCACCACCTCTCTGCCCTTTTGCTCCTTCCTTCAATCACTCAGCTCCTGTGGAGCTTTCCTGTTGACCTGGGGAGGAGGGCATGCACCCTGTTTCAGAGCAGAGACTTTTCACATCCAGCAGCAGTGGTCTGCTTTCATATTGAACCCTCCAAGAGAAAAGCTGGAAGTGTCTCCTACAGGAAGTGCCTCTCCCTGACCACATTACACAGCACTTTCCATGCAATGCACACCATGGGACTGCTTCCTCTCAGAAGTCACCGGTAGGCTCAGAATCCTTCAGCTCAGAAAGTGTCCATTGGAACCTGAGGACTGCCACATCTCACTCCACTCTGCTGGGTGGTTTCTGTCCACAGCCCACCTCAGTTCCCAAGCCTGCTCCCACCTCTCTCGCTGCATCTTTTCCTCTCTCCCCACCTAGATAGATGTTATCATCCCACACACACACCTCCACTCACACCCCTCCAGCTGCAATGCCTGGCTCCTTTTCTTCAATCCCTTACCTCATTTTTTCAAAGTTGAGAAAAACAGCTGTCATAGTTCTCAATCATATTTTTCCCCCAATCAAAACAAAGTCATCTTTCTCATCATGAGCTTAGACCTATGCTACAATTCTAGCTGGGTACAGGAAACACAGAATAACAACTTGAGATTATGACAGAGGAGAAAATGCCTTAGTGGGTTAGAGATGGTGTTCCTTAAACCACAATGGTGAAGGATAGGTCTGAAGAAGCGACACAGTAAGTAGCCAAGTAAGTAACCAAGTCCTAGGAAACAGAAGATACCAAAAGACTTAGTGTTCAGAAGAGATGATTAGGTCTGCCACCCTGCTTCTGTGACTTAGCAGAGCGAAGCAATCTTTCCAAACCTGGATCTGCAATATAAATATGAGGGTGGTGCCTAAAGGAGTATGGATAAAGATGTAGTGACATCCTGTACAATGAACTCTTTATAATATTATAATTGTGTGGTCATAGGTGTGGTTACTACCTCACTGGCATGAATATGCAGAGTATTTTGAATGTGAAGTTACTGTATTTCTGAATGCTGTTGATTTCTTTGAATTTTGTATCTTAGTCTAGTAAAGGAGTTCACTAATCATGGTCCTCTAAACGTTTCTGGACACATATGCACTGGGGTCTACAGTACTCTGCCTTGCTGCTCATTTCCTTCCCATGTCAATGTCCCTATTCGGTTTTCCAAATGCCTCTAGGTGCCGAGGGCTTAATTGTAAGTATTCTCAAGATTGTTTAGGAGATCACTGCTGTACACAAATAGGGAAAACTGTAAGTCCTCAAAAGGTGCTCCAACCTGCTTTGTTTCCTACTTCTCCTCTTCCCAAAATGTTGTGCACAGAAAATATCACCATGTCTTCAGCCCAGTTATTCCAATAAAAGTCCATGTTTCAAATCATGCCCAGTCACTTAGGAACTACAGAACCCTACTCTACGTATTGGAGCTCCATAAACTACAGTTCTTCCATTTGAAAAATATGGATTATAACAGTACTTTTTTCATTGAGATGTGAAGAACAACCAAAGAGTGTAAGTGCCCATCACAGTGACTACCAGAATAGAAGCTTAGCTAGCCTGGAGAGGTATCTAAGAATCTGTCCTATTTCTCCAACAAAACAGCAATTTCTTCAAGAGGGTATTTATAGCTGCTTCATCTTTCTGTCTTCCCCATTCTTTAAGCTACTAAATACAATTCATTAGTTAAGAAATCCTTGTACGGGCCTTTACATTGTTTAAGTAAACAAGTCTTCTACAAATAAATTCTCAGTTATGTATAACATGCACTACAACAAGAACATTACTGGAAACAACACAAAAATAGCCATGGCCTCTTCCCTAGAGATGCTGACTGTTATGGAAAACAGATGTCAATCAATCAAGCAAACAAACACCTACTATTGTTAGATAAAAGTCCCCCAGATATCCATGTGTTAAAGGTATGGTCACTAGTTGGCTGGCAGCATGATGGAACCCTTTAAAAGGAATGGGCTGGAAGGAGGGAGTCATATCATGTAGGACATGACATGCCCCTATGGAACTGTGGGACCCTGATATACTATCCATTTCTCACTTTGTTTCCCAGGAAAATGGTGAGATGTGTGGTTATATACTGACCAGTGCGCTGTAATCAGTGGTCAGCGGCTTAGACAAATGATTGGGAAATTGATGAGAAAGACATTTGGATGAAAGGTACAAGGACAGATCTCTCCACAGGGCCAAAGGTTATAAAGTTACTTGTATGTCATATAAAAGCCATCAACCTCTTTCCCTGACCATTCCTGTCATTTCCCAGTGGACCTATGAACAAAGTAGCCATGGTGGCCAGATTGAAGGTTATGCATAGAACCAACAACATGGACTTCCACTAGCCAAGGCTGAGCAGGCTACAGTTATTGCTAAGGGCCAGATCTATCAACAGCAGAGACCAAAACTGAGCTGCTAATATGGCATCATTTCCCAGAGTGCCTAGTCAGAAACCTGGTATCAGGTTAACCCACTTCCATCAAGGAAAGTGCAATATTTTTGTCTTCACTGGCACACTTCCTCTTGGTCTGGCTTTGCCTCTCCTGTGTGTAATATGTCAGTCAAAATGACCACCCATGGATTTAACAGAGTGCCTTATCCCTTCTTTGCTATTTTCAGGCAGCATTACTCCTAAAAAAGGGGGAACTTGTTTCACAGACAAAGAAGTATAACAGTAGTCCCATGCCCACAGAATCCACCGACCTTCCTGGAGCCGCTTCTCTGAAAGAATAGTGAGATGGACTCTTAAAGATATAGTTACAGCACTGAGAAGTGGCAAAAGTCTGGAAGCTTGGGGCAGATTCTTTTTTTAAAAAAGGCTGTATATATTCTAGATCAGTGTCCTACACACGATCCAGTTTCTCCTACAACCAGGAGTGAAAATGAGAATGATACAGCCAACCACCATCCACAGGACCCATGTACAACATGTTTGCATCCTGTTCCCATTGGTATATACTTTGTAGGTCTGTATGTTTTTTATTTCAAATGGGAAACTTCTGAAAGGAGTACAACAAATATTCTATTAAACTAAAGGTTAAGACTTCAAACTTTCTTAAGCCACTTCAGGCTCCTGATAACCAAAAGTCAATCAGCTAAAAAAAAATGAGTTACATTGCTAGTAGGAGTTACTGATCCAAACTACCAGGGGGAAATTAGACTGTTTCTCCACAAAAGAATGGAGTGTAACAGATTCTTCAGGGTTTTGCCATGTCCTGTGATTAAGATCAAAGAGAAACTACAACAACCCAATCCAAGCAGGATGATAAATGTCCGACACCCCTCAGGAATTAATATGTGAGTCCCTCTTCCAGTCAGAGAACAAAGATCTGCCTACGTGCTTGCTGGGAGTAGAAAAAATACATGATAGGTAGTAAATGATGGGTTTTATAAATACCACCTAAAGCCGCAATGCAATATAGGAAGGATTTTGTTGTGTCTGTGCTTTTATACACATACATTGAGCAAATGTGTGCTTTCTCTCCTACTTCTTTATCGTGCAATGTGGCATCAATTGAGATATCAGTAGTTAACTGTTATAAATCTATTTCCTCAAAAGCCATCTGGACCAGAAAGATAGCTCCATAGATAAGAGTGTTTACTGCTCTTTCAGAGGACCCAAGTTCAATCTCCAGTATCTACAATTCCATACTATCTGTGGCTCCATTTCTAGGGGATCTGATGCCTCTTCCGACCTCCATGGGCTCCTGAACATATGTGGTGCATATACAATACACTCAGGCACACACATATGCCCATAAAAATAAATATTTTTAAAAGAGACTTTGTCCTCTGTTCTGGAAGAAGAACCATACATTTTTTGTTTATAGATAGTATTGTTATAGTAGGCAGAATTATGACTTCATTATTTTTTTTCATTTGAAAATTAAGTAAAACATACGGAAATGTTGTTGGGTAACAAGCTGACACAGGGCAGACTTGCAATGGTTAATTTTAGTTGTTAGTCTGGTTGGATATGGTATCTTGGAATATATTTCCTGGAAGGATTAACTGAAAAGTGGAGAACCTCCCTCAAATGGACAGCACCTTTCAGTAGATGTACAGAGGACTGAGAGCAGAGCTCACATTTGCTTCTTACTACTCCATCCATCAACAGTGATGCTGTTGCCAACCATTCCTGGCATGGGAACCCAGCTTCTTCAGTCTCCCTTGGAGACTGAAAACCATTGGCTCTCCAGAAATCCCCTAGGTCACTGGTTCTCAACCTGTGGGTCTTGATCCCTATGGGGTCATATATAAGATAGTCTGCCTATTAGATATTTACATTATGATTCATAACAGTAGCAAATTACAGTATGGAGTAGCACTTAAATAATTTTATGAGTGGGTGTCAATAAAACGTGAGGAACTGTATTAAAGGGTTGCAGCATTAGGAGAGTTGAGAACCACTGTTCTGAGTCTTCAACCCCAGATTGATTGGCACCGAGTGATGTATCCTTGCAGGTTCCTGAGAACCTCACCTCTCCAGACTATAAAGAGTCGTTATTAGACCACTCAGCCTGTATCACATAAGTCAATCTAATCCATCTCCTTTGTAATATACATTTTTCTATTGGTTCTATCTCTCTAGAAAACACCAACCACCATGACCTATGTATCTTCTTCTACAACATGCTCCCACACATGCAATGTGCTCTCCACCACAGCCCAAAAGCAATGGCATCAAGCAGCTATAGGTTGAATCCTTGGGAAATAGTAAGACTTTCCCCCTTAGCAATTGATATTTTGGGTATTTTGTTACAGAAACAGACACCGGATAACAAGAACCCCCAACATGTAAAAATGTATTCGTCATTCTTGATTCAATCCATTTTGTACTCTTCCAGCAGATTAATACTGCAAATGTTGAATACAAGTCACTCTGGGTCTTGTTGTAACCTTCTGAGAGAAGCATAAAATTCTGGCAACAATGACAAGATTCGTGCTGGAAATGCACATGGGACTATGAAGGATGACAAACCTGATCTTGAGAGTGTAGTCAAACAGGCCTCAGCGAAGAGGTCTGACTGATCTGGGATGGTTTGTTGGATGGATGGTCATGAGAGGAGAGCATGGTGCCGTTAGGAGAGTGGCACATAAAGGAATCGTTACGGCAGAAAGGAGCAGAGCCAATTCCGAGAACCGAAAGAAAACCAGAGCAGCTGGAGCAAGGGGTGTGGGCTGCTAGACGAGGGTAGAGACACATTGGAGAGTCCTGGGCTCACATTAGGAATTCTGATCCTGAAGCCGGGCGGTGGTGGCGCACACCTTTAATCCCAGCACTCGGGAAGCAGAGGCAGGCGGATCTCTGTGAGTTCGAGACCAGCCTGGACTACCAAGCAAGTTCCAGAACATGCAAGGCTGTTATATAAAAGACACCCTGTCTCAAAATAAAAAAAAATTTTTAAAGAGAGTTCTGATCCTTAGTCAAGAGGAGAGAGATGGACTCAGCAGTTTTAATAGAGAGGTTACTCTAGTAGGTTAAAAATATGTGAAGGTAAATGAGATATAGCCATGTGTCAGCTACTGTTGCTGCATGCCAAATTACCCCCCAAAACTCACCAAATTAGAGTAACCATTTGTATTATGACAATGCATTAAATCTTTCTTGGATGTAGACAGGCATTTGGGGCTGGAATATGGAAAAAGAAAGCAAAGGAGGTTAGGGCCACTGCCTAAGGTTGGGAGCTTCAGCTGAGGAGAATTAAAATTAGGAGTGAATGGTTTATTAAAAGTAGGATCACTGACTCACTCACTGTGCCTTGGTGACTGAATGACTAGAACTACCACCTGGGTTTTCCACTTGTGTTTCTCTATATGGCTGGGTTGTCATGGATCCCGATATGAGTAGCCCAGCAAACAAAGCTAGGCTGCCTTGCCTTAATGACCTTGCCCCAAAGACACATGGGGCTACTTCAATAGTGCTTCTTTGGCTACCAGACTGCAGTCTCTGAGATTCAAGAGAAATGGGCTGCAGACCTCAGTATTCAATGGGAAATGCATCAAAGAACATAAGGCATTATTTGAAATAATAAAATGGATGATTAAAGATCCACTGCCATGGAGATGGTAATAAGTGAAAGAGTCTTGAACTAAGAGTTTGGGAAAGGGCACTAGGAAATAAAAGTAGCAGGACTTTCTGATTAAGTTGATGGGAGAGAAAAGGCGGGTGGTAAGGTGTGATGTCTGTGCTCTGGGCTTTAAGGACAGAAAGGATGGATATGCTTGGTTCTCTGGAATGAGGAAGACTTGCCAACTGCAATTGGTGGGAAGGCTAATCTGAGTTTGGCTTGAGAACTGTTGAATTGAAACATTTAAGACATCCAAGCAAAACGTCCAGTAGGCGGCTGAACATATGACCATTTGCCATTATAGGTGTCAATGTAGAAGTCGTTACTGTTTAAAACTGTGTCAGGGAAAAAATATGAAGTGAGAGGGGGGGAAAAAACATGTGTAAGATTTGGCTCAACTTTTTCCGTCATGGGGAAGTAAGCAAAGAGGAGATGTAGACTAGAGGCGGCAGGGAGAGCAGTGAAGGAATTCGTGAATAAGCAGGGGTAGCTTCAGCTTGCACCTCAAGCTAGGGAAAAGACATTGAAAGAGGGAGATAGGCGCCTTGTCAATGCTCAGCCAGAGAAGTCAGAGGACGGCACCCTACGAGGGGCTGCGGCTCCTTTAATGTGTCTATAATAGGAAGTGAGAAATGGAGGGAGCCTGTGAAGGGGAAGCAGAGGGATATTCAATGTGTTCATTCTACCATGACCAGTGAATGAGAAGGAGAAATAAAAGGGAAGGAAACAACATGGCTGCTCCCAGGTGTGGTGGACGAGAAGGTTTATTGTACATAAAAGGGAAAGGGTAGCCAGTGGGAGGGTCTAGGGTGGACATGACCAGAATGATCCGGACCATGTGGGGAGATGGGGAGAGGAAGAGAGAAAGGGAAGAGGGGAACCAGGTGCAGCCGCCAGGAGGCCAAAGGCCCAAAAGGTGCTGATAACAAAAGTGTCTGGATTATATATAGGGAAGAGCCTCTGAGGGAAGGGCAGCCCAGTTCCCCGGGCTGGAGAGTTCAAGGTAGAGAGCAGAATGTGCCAGCCATACCTTGTAACAGGGAGGGACCCAGGGATGCAGGAAGAAGCTAGAGGTCAGGTCCACTTTGATATGTTAAATAGGCACCTCAGCCATTTGTCCTGGGTTTGAGACTTAAAAACCAGCGGGCCCCAACTTAGCTAAATCCATTGAGTGATGTATCTACTGTCATTTTATTTTATCCCCCCTTCACTAAAGACTGTAACTCTGTTTTACACTTCGTATGCTTCTGCAACCAAATATTTTCCTGGCAACTTGTATCCATTTCATTTCCTGTTTGCCTCTACCCTCCATTAACCTGTGAGTAAACCCCGTTCCTCATCCTCTCTGCAGTCCAGTTCCCTCCTGCACATGCTCGCGGGCAGTACCCAGGCATGGCCACGCTTACCTTGGGATTTCACACCTGCCTGGCAGACGCTTTCCTGAGCTCTTCTTCATTGCAGGTACTTCCCGCTCTTCCCAAGCCTCCATTTCTATCTATTTTAAAGGTGACACACACAGTTGCTTGTTGGAGCTAGCAAGTTAGCACATCCTATGCTGACTTAATTCCTACACTCTTACCGTGGTTCTCTATTTCTAGTTCCCTATGGCTCAGAAGCTGATGTCATCTTCTACTTCCTGTTATCTCCCTACTTCCTGACTCACCCACCCTGCTTCCTTTCCTGGGTACCCACACAGGGAAGCTCCCGGCATGATCCTACCATCCTATAGTCTGAGTTACCATATCTAGTGTCACACGTAATGCAATGCTAACAACCACAAACAAGGCTCCTCCATAGTACTGTCACTAAATCGGCTTCATATGTTACTGTACTACATACAGTGTGGTAGGCTGCTTAAAACAGAAAGAGGAAGACGAAAGAAAATAAAGAAACAACTAATGCAATCCCATTTGTTGCCAACTCTGATCACTTGGTGATGCTGTGTAAGTAGTCCCTGAAGCACTGTACTGAGAAAGCCTCAGGAGTCCTTGGCTTTAGAGCACCATGATTGGCCATCACTATTTGTAGTATGTTGGGAAGAATGACTGGAAACACAATTAGTAGGTCAAGATCATTCCTTGGTAACAGAATTGGATTATCAATAGGGCTGTGGTTTAATTCCAAAGAAAAACCTAAGTCATCCACACCATTCTTGAGGGTTATATGAAGCACAATTTTCCTAAGCATATATTTTAAAAAGTAATATGGTTAATGTTCCCTTTTTTCATGTTATTAATTTGGTGTTACTTTTCAGAATTACTTCTGTTACAAAGAGCTATTTAAAGGAATGTCTGAACCTAAACATCTTAATCTTTATGAATCAATTGTCATTCGCCAATACTACAAGTACCTCTTCTGGATGCTCCCATGTTTTGTCTGAATATATATATATATATATATATATATATATGCATGAATGTACACATATATACATATATATGTAGACATGGAAAGTTGAAAGTCAACTTAAAGTCAAGTGACAACCACTGATCTGTGTGACATTCAAGCTTGAGATCTGCACACTGCCTGATTTTAATTTTCCATTGAGCAACTCATGTAGAAACCAAATATTTATCTCCCTCTAAAAACTTTAGACCCAAAATGTTAAGTTTCTCTTACCCACAAAATGTATCAATGTGCCATGACAATGCTACTTTATGCACTATTCCAGTTGTTTCCTTATTTGTTTTTAAATTAAGTTTTTCCAAATATAAAATGAAACAAATAATATATGAAAATAAAAAGTGGGTATAAACCATGTCACAAAACATAACATAGGACATTTATAATAACTTCATATCAAAGAGGATATAAAACATATTGCTCTGACACCTGGTAGTGATTGTTTGAAAGAACTTAATCATGTTGATTCCTCCCACTGCCTTAGCAACTCAGCCTCTGTTAAGGGTTTAAAGTCTGTCACTCAACCTTGAAGAAGACCTAATGTGGTGAGATCCTGAGACGTGACACATCCTACTCTCTAACAAGCAGGCTCTAGAAATGACTTCTTCTGTCGCACCTGCTGAGCAGCCTGCATCCGAGAATGTAGTGAGGTGGTCGGGATAGATGACACAGAGACCAGTCAGTTGCGTTAAGAAAAACTTTATGCTCCCCAAGTCGGCTTAGGAGAACCCCCCAAGAAAAAACGCTTCCCTTTTTAAAGACTTCTGTCATCCATACACATACAATTCTCCAACCGAGCTCTCACACACCTCTCACAGCTCTCCCTCCACACTGTCATCCACTTCTCTCACAGCTCTCGGGATTGCTTTCCACACATCCATGGGAGATGCTCATCCAGCCTCGTGAATAACAGCCTCCCTCCGTGGGCTCCAAGAAGATGCAGAAATGAGAACCTGACAGTCCTCAATGGCTAGCTCTCTTAACTCGTCCAGCTTAATAGCCCAGACTCTCACTGCCTTAGCTATGATTGTCCTCCGTGGGAGAGAAAGGCAGCAGCTAATTGGAAAGTCATACTGCCTGCTTTGAAGTCAGAAAAGCTCCTGCTACATGCCCCCTCCAAAAGAGAAGAATCCAGATTTGATCCACAAATGGCTCAACCAGGGATTGGAACAGGGCAAACCAAATATATTCCTGTAACTGGGCCAGCCCAACCTCTTCCAATCTCCAATGCTGCCCAATTGCAATCTACAAACAAGGCAAAAGAAACTGAGCAACAAACCAATGACTATACAATACTATCCTATTCCCCTCAGACACTCCAACTTAAATTTCTCACACCACTAACATAGGAAGGAGAAATTAAAGTCACGTGTGAATTAAAGACCAAAATTATCTCCTCCTTGGGTTTCACTGTGACACTCAGTCAGAAGAGCCTTGAACTTCTTCAGTCCATCTTAGCCCTGCTGAGGTTACTTCCTGCAATCCCATTCTTTGTGTGTTCCATTCCTCCCCACAACTCCCAAATATTACACCATTAAACCCACTTATTTCCAGAGAAGTTAGAAGACAAATTTAGGAAACTCTTCTCCCAGCCAATTCCAGATGTTAGTCACAGCAGCTGTGTACATAAGTTACCATAACCACCAAATGACTGGATGCTGCACCATAACACCAGGGAGACATGCTGTTATTAGGGGGACTCTGAACCTTTTCACCGGATGTTCACTAAGTGGACAATATATACACTTGTTTATAGTTCATATGTACTGTTACTTCCTTAGCATTGGATTTGAAACCACACGAACTATGCATTCTCTCCATGAGGCAGGCTGTTGCTTAGGAACACTAGACAGCACTCGATGCTACTTGAATGAACCAGCATCACCACCAGCAACAAAAAGCACTAAAATGCAAATAAAATAAAACAAAGTTAGCGTGAGAAGGAATTGTTTACTCCATTAAGCTGATACTAGGCTCAGGGACTTTCTCAGACTAGGCTGTGAATGCGTGCAGAGTGATCAGCTCGGATTGCTTGTCGTGCTCCTTGCCTGTGCATAGCCATAGAAAGCCCTGATGTGAGGGTTATAAAAAAATTGCACACTCTTAAATATGGAAGCCATGAATAAAGAGGATCAACTCCCAGAGCCAGGAGCCCGCACATTCCAAACACACACCTTCCAAAAGCCTCAGGAAATTGTTCACTTGAAGGAAGGAATGTGGAAAGAAAATGCGAAAAGTGACCATCTCTTGCTAAGACACCAGTGTTGATGACCCTTACTCTCTACCATCAGCCTCTGAGCTTCACTTTAAGAGGAGGTTTTTCTGTAGAGGGTGATTATGATATGGCAATTATCACAATCTGGAGGAGTGGGAATCCAAATTTGTATCTTGCCTTTGAACTCAGAGCAAAGCGCTAGCAGTCGTGTAGATCACAAACTATGTCAAACAAACAGACAAAAAATCTGCTAGACAAGTGACAAGTGGGATGTTGGAGAGACAAAGACCATCATGGCGACAGCATGGCCTGGATACGTGGACCCCCAGGAACCCACACCTCATAGGTGTCATCTTTAAACTTCGTTCTGGGAGACCACGCAATCCAAAATCAGTAGAATGTGTGACCTGCAAGCACCTCAAAATGCTGTAGCCTGCTCCCCCACCTAGGGATCACAGGACAAAGCCTAAGATCACCAACGTGAGAGACTTGGGGCGAGAACCCATTTACTTTTTTCTTAATTCTGAGTCTCATCTATGGGTAGTTATGAGTGCCAGAGGACACCAGTCTTTCTGCTCCATCATAGCAGTGGATGGGGCAGGAGATAAGAGCAGATGGTACTGGGTGTCCCGCCCATACTCTGAGCCTCTGTGTAATAGGAAAGGAGGACTTCCTGTTGGGAGATGACTTTAGGGTTTCAGTGCCCTGCTGAGAGGACCGGCTCTGCCTTGCAGCCTTATGTTGTGCTAGACCACCAACTGCATAATTTCTGGTAAAGATTGGTTTCAGGAACCCATCCTGTGGGCTCCGCCCCTGGGGGCGGTTGATCTTTTATCTCAGAACAGATAAAGAGTTTGATGACATTATCACATAATAAATCACCTATCTTTTAGGGTCAAACAAAAGAAGCATACAAGAGGGGGGGGAAAAACATCAGCTAGAACTCAAAAGGCAATTGTAAAAGACCTGCACTGCTTCTTAGAATGCCTGCTAGCCTGGAGACTAGGAAACTATGGTACTTGTTAAGCAAGGTCAAAATCAATAAATAAGGCAATGACAATACCCAATTGATACGTTGCTAGCCTTTCCAGTACAGGGACTTGAGCTAGATCCCCAGAACTCATGTAAAAATTAAAAAATCATTTGCTGACACAGACTTGTAATCCCAGAACTCAAAAGCCTCGTAGAGTCCTGGTACTCAGATTGCCAGCCTAACCAGTTGACTGGCTACAGGCTAATGAGAAATTCTGTCTCAAAAAAACAAAAATTGGACATTCTTTGATGAAATAAACCTAAGGCTGTCCTCTGCCTTTTACATGCATGTTGATACAAGTACCCAACTCCATACCCACCAACACACAAACATACATATGCATGTACAAATAAATAAACATAAATAAGTGGTGGGTAGCTTTGGAAAATGGTTTATGGCCCTGTGGTCAGTAGAGGTATAAATAGCAGGCTTTATAGGGGAGGATCAATCTTTATAACAGATAAAGGAAGATGCATCAGTCCTAGCTGAACAGGATCTTGGTGCCAAGACAGTGAAGAAAGAGAAATGAAGACTCAAGAAAGACAGACAGCTACCATGCAAAGACCTCAGTGCCGAGAATGCCCGGAGACTCTCTCCTCAACCAAAGCATACCATGTCTGGGAAGTTTCTGCTTAAAGCTGTAGCAGGTAACTATAGTACCTGTGGTGATCTTTTGAGTAAGGAAATACAATAGATGATTTTTAGTGCCTCTATTAGTTTCATGGTCTCTGAGACGGCAGACTTGATCATGTACTCTGAACATGCCCAGAAGCTGTGGATGAGGATTTCCAAAGCCCCTAGGAGGGAGAAACAAACCCCCAAGTGTGAAGGAGAACATCCAGCCCTGAACCACAAAGGTGAGATTGTTGCCTTTGAGAATGTATATTTAGCAAAAACCCAAGGAAGGCGGGTATGTTTCAACACAATAGACATTTTCCTAGAATACACAGCATAGCAACAACAAAGTATGGATAAAAAGGAAGCACAACTAGAATTCCTCAGGCCACCCCTGTTGGTGCCTCTAAGTACAGGAATGACACCTCTTTAGTACAGGTGTGCTAAAGATGAAACACAGACTTCGAGTCATGTTAGTTCCACTTTACTCGAAGCTGATAAGTGTATGCATGTTGGTATGGATTCATTTTAGTACTTTTAAGGCAGCTTTTACAATGCTAGTTGGAAAAATGCTTAGAGAAGTTGAGCCCAGGTACCAAAGACTTAAATTCTGTCACTGCCCATAAGAGCAGAGTAAAGCCTTCAGGGGACCAAAATGTCTTCTTGAAAAGGTAGACATGCTCTTCCTTTGAATGTACCCGGTGGTACCGACACTCTGCATGAAGCACCAGTTAGCTCTGCTCCAGACTGACAGTTTTGTTTCTGTAGTTGCTTTATCAACCCCAAGGTAGCTGTTTTACCTATGTAGAGCAAGGAAGGCTTTTTTTTTTTTTTTTTTTTGCTTTTCTTTTCAGATCTGATATTCTTTAGGCTGCCCAGAGCTATGCAAATTCTATTACATCATCTTCAGTTCTCTGACCTAACTCTGAGTTAACCTGCACGAAGGGAATCTTCTGAAGATTAGAACAGGAAATTTCTAAGAACAGGTAAGAACAGGAAATATCTACAGGAACTAGAGCTCTTGACCACACTCAGCAGGAGCTAGCAAGCCAGTCAGTCAAATGACCTGTGCTAGAAACTCACCAGGGCTTACAAGAGGTATAATTATGATCTCTGACAAGTTATTCAGTTCTCTAGACCTCTGTTTCCTTCTCTCTACAATGGCCATCACCACTATGACCACGCAAGGTTATCACAGTGATACGTGAGGAAATGTGTGCAAAAACGTTCAGTCTGTAATGAAAAGTGGCACCAACAGGAACTGCTCTGTTTAATGCAACAGGAAGATTGTTAACCCTGAGATGTTTTCAATAAGTCTTCACCCAAATACCTGAGGCCAAGTAATTAATGAAGCATAGATGCTTATTTAGCTAAAATTTTAGAAGTCTGAGGATAGGCATAATACTTGTGTCTGCAGAACAGGAGCTCAAGGGAGGTGCCAATCTCTCTACAACAGCCTGTGCTGACAGCAAGAATCTTGTCCCACAAGGGTGAGAACTCCCTTGAGAAAACATTGATCCTTTCAAAATATCTGATCACCCCTCTTAAAGACCCCACTGCCTCAGTACCACCACAGAGAAGTTGTACGAATGGGAGTTTTGGTGGCGATGAACTCAAAACTCTAGCACAGTCTAACCTCTACTATAGAATAAACAGTCCTAGGAAGCAGGGGAAGCCATATATTCTCTTATATTTTTGGTTGTGAGCCTAGCCTTTAACGGCTGAGCCATCTCTCCAGCCCGAAGCCATATATTCTCAAAGCTACAGTTTGAGTTCCCCAAACAGCACCACCACCTGGGACCAAATCTTCAAATACTTGGGCCTTTGGGAAATATTTCTCTTTCATGGCGCCACACTATACTGATTTTGCAGAGGCATCCGGTTCCACCGAGGAGAGTTCCCTTTTACATTGATTCACCATGCTTTCAGCTACATTCCAAGAGCTCTCTGCAGCAGCCAAACACCAGTGTCAGATTACTGAACCAACCAAATAACCGTGATGGGCATGACGGTTGTACATAGCACCCTGAGACTGGCAAGTCTATGTGTCAGACTGAGGACACCAGTAACAGGACTGAAGAACTCTATCTCCAGAAAGCAAATGGGGCATCGAAAGCTGAACTAATGTTGATATTCTTCAACATTAGTTCACACTCAACAAGTAGAGTCAGTTTCGGAGATTTATTAATGGCTGATATTTATTTATTGAAAGTAGATTGAGAATTTATAGGGATGAAAGATGAGAGTACAGGCTTCTTTCTGGCACATTTTAAATTTCTACTGAGTAGCAAGAATCTTTCTAGGAACTGAGGGGACAGAATGGCAGATTTTAGAAAACGCGCTTTAACATTGATGATGAGCAGCATCAGAACACAGTACTGTGAAATTATACTTGGGCATGCTAAACATTTTGGGTGATAAGAAACTAGAAAGCCTTAGAGACTGACTACCTTGGGGTCCAGGTATGCAGGCCTCTCTAACCTTGTCTTGTTTCTCTTCTATCCCATCCCCAAAGCACAGAGAGCAGTTGTCTCCAAGGATACTTTGTGTGACATACAAAATTCTGGAAGAGAAGGAGGGATACAGACAGAAAGAGAGTAAAAGAGGAAGAAGAGAAAAGATATGAAGGGAGGAAGGGAGAAAATGGAGAGAGGGAGGGAAGAGGAGAGGGATAAAACAGAAGAGAAGGAAAGGAAATTTAAAGTCATATTTTCATTAAACACTGAGTGGTCAGACAGATCTAATCTTCAATTCTATTCATTTCCTCCAAAATAATTCTCTGCATTTCTAAGTTGCCTACAGCCCCTTCTTTCCCTTTTGCCTTTCCTTTGGATAAGGTGAGTAAAATAGCACAGCGGGGTCCATCTAAAGAATGTCTATATATCAGTTCCAGTCTGGAATTGGTAGAGGGCTTGTGGTTCTCTGCTACAGTCACTCACAGTGGCCTTCTCTCCTGTTGGAGCCTTCCCTTCATTGTTCTGGGGCTGTTGGAGCAGGGATTTAGTCCTCTTCGCTTAACTTTTGGGAACACCATGATTGATGAGCCTATACTGTTAGCTGCAGATTCTCACAGTTAGTGCTTTGATCTCTGTTGTCTATTAGAGTAAGCATCTTCATCTTTTGATGATGCTTGCTTTCCATGGCTGTGGTGAAAATGCTAACCAAAACCAGTGACTGACTTGGGGGAGACTGAATTGGGTTTATTTGGCTTACAGCTTCCAGTCCCTCATGGAGGGAAGCCAGAGCAGGAACTCAAGGCGGGTGCCTGGAGGCAAAACTCAAGCAAAGTCCATGGAGGAATGTTGCTTACTCGCTTGTTGTACATGGCTCAATTAACTTTTTTATAGCCCAAATCACCTGCACAGGGTGGTACTGCCCACAGTGGACAGGATCCTCCAGCGTCAATCATTGATCAAGAAAATACCCCCATAGACATGACCACAGGTCAGTAAGATGGAGAGCATTCCTCAGCCAAGGTTTCCCTCTTCCCAGATATCTCCAGTTTGTGTCAAGTTGGCAAAATTAACATGCACACCCTTCTTTTGGTGAGTAATGGCTGCCCTTTGTCTCTGTCACTTGGGAATCATCAGTTAAGGTTCCCAAATGAGTAGTTGTCCCTTCTGTAATTGCCTCACACAGAAAAGCAGTAGCGTAAATCATTTATCAGGCTGGTGCCATCCTCATAGCTCATTCTTCTAGCAATGGACAAGGGCATATTTTCTGGACCATCCTATGATGCAAGACTGGGTTTTACACAACCAATCCACTCCAATTTTCTTGAGATTTATTTATTTATTCATTCATTCACTTGAGTTAGGGTCTCATTATGTAGCTCTGGCTGGCCTAGAACTCACTATGTAGATCAGGACAGCCTTTAATGTACAAACATCCACTTGCCTCTGTTTCCCATAAGACAGGATTAAAGGTGAGTACCACTGTACCAAGACACAACTTATCATCACCATCATCATCAGGGTGCACCCATACTTGTCTATCCCAAGATACAGAATCCTGTTCTCTGAATCAGTGCCCTCCCTTTAACTGAAGTCAGTCCTAAGTCTGAACCTTAAATTACATCATTAAGTCAGTCAAGCGTATGCTGAGGCTGGCAGAAGAAAAGACCCTCTCTCAGAGCACACATGGAGATTTTAATGGGTCCCTGTGTATTTGCACCTGGGAAATTGCATCTCTGAGATCATTCTTCTCCTTTATCACTTTACTCACAGATGCTACAAGCAACCATCCAGCAGCATTATAGCCCACAGTTTTCTATAAATGTTTGAAAAGTGTTGTATAGAGTAGTGGATGCATTCATCTTGTGAAATACTTTGAACAGTTCACCCTATGGCTTACCAGTAGTTTCCATATTACCAGAAAAATATACAGCAACTTTGGGTATAAAATAGAGCCAGCCCCAGATACCACAAGCCCACTAGAAACATTCATCCTTAAATTCTGTTTCTCTAGAAATTCAGCTTATATCAAAATCAGAGCTCTCCAGAAGAAATGAACTAGTAAAGTGTGTATGTGTGTGTGTGTGTGTGTGAGAGAGAGAGAGAGAGAGACAGAGAGACAGAGAGAGAGAGAGAGAGTGCTTGTTAAAAGGGTGATTTATTTGGATTGACTTCTACAGTAAGGGCTGAGTAGAATCACAGAGCTTCTCAGTCCACAAAGCACTGAATTCCAAGAATCTCCTGGATTGCTGCTGTTATTCAGCCCAAGTCAAAAGTAGATGTGGAGTCCAATATCATTAGAAGATGGAGACAACAATGACACAAGCATGCACTCAGAAAGTAGAGAAGGCAGGCTGCCGTAACACTGCTCTTTCCTGAGTCCTTTAGATCTGAACCTCCCACTAGAAAATACCACACATGGATGATAGAATCTTATCCCTTGAGTTACTCCCCTCGGGAGAAATATAATCTTGCCCAAAGATGTAGCACCTAATTTAATTAGAAGTACATCCAAGTGGACAGTGAAGATAAGCCACCACAATGATCATTCTTCGGTATTGACAGGGCTGTGGGGTGGTTGTTCCAGGGCTTACACAGATGCCCAAACCTGTGGATTCTCAAGTATGTATATGTATATATATACATATCCCTATGTACCTTAAAACATCTCTAGAGTATTTCTAAAACAATGGAAAACAACATTTCACTTAGACAACAACGACAAGAATATATTTTGTACCGAAGCATGTGGATGTGTGTGCAAGCATGCATGCGTGCGTGCGTGCGTGCGTGCTTGCGTACGTGTGTGCATGTTCTAAACTGGCTGATCAAGTATTGTCCTGGCTCTGTCTCTCCAGTACTAAACACAACATGCAGCTTTTCTTAAATGAGTCTAGAAGATTAAACTCAGATCCTCAGGATTTTGTGACAAGCACTTTACTGACTGAGCCATATCCTTAAGTCTCAGGTGTAGTTTTCTGATGCCTTGAAATCTGCAGTCACTGTCTAGGTTTCCAAGTAAAACATAGGTGATAAAGTTCAGACTTTAGGGGAACAAATTCACCCATCTACTCATCAGCTCTTCTATCCACTTGTCTGCTATTTATCCATTCTTCTGTCTGTCTGTCCATTCATCTGCCCATTCTACCACTCACTTTCTGTCCTTCCATCTCTGTGTACCTGCTTATCTGCCCACCCATCCACACATCCATTTATCTATCCATCTGCTCACCCGGCCCTCCACTCATCCACTCAACTACTTGTATAACTCCATCTGATCCTTTGCTTTGTGGTGTGTGTGTGTGTGTGTGTGTGTGTGTGTGTGTGTGTGTGTGTGTGTGTGCGCGTGTGTGTGTGTGTGTGTATGTGTGTGTGCGAGAGCATGTGTGTGACCTGAGGATGACATATTTTAAACAAAGTAGCCAGAGAATAAGGAAGTATTTGAGCACAACCAAAGAATGTAGGGGAGCATGCTGGACTATCCGTGGACTATCCATGAGGGCAAGTACAAATGGCAAATGCAGAGGGTTGGCATTCCAGTCACTGCGACGTTCAACATGCAAAAAGAAGTCCTCAGAGGATGGAGGTATTTCTGTTTTAAGTATTTTAACATGTGGTGACTTGCACCTATAGGTGGGAAACCTACACAGTCACTGACTGAGGTTCCAGATGGAACATATGAGATTGAGTTCAGACCTTGGCACAAGGAGAGAGGGAGAGAAAATAACTGCATCTGAATCTGGGATGGGTACAGCAGGGAAGCCCTTGCTTAATAAGAATTTTAATAATTTTGTTTCTGTTGGATGGGCACCTTTAGAGATTTGGGAAGTATGACATAAATCTTACCTACTAAAAAGATCACATTGATTCAACAATCCAGAGATCAGTAGGGAGGCCCGGAACTCTAACTTTAGGAGTTATTGTGATATTGATTCTGTAAGTCATAAAACTACATGAGATCATCAGGATGGAGAAAGTGGTGACAGAAATGGTCCTGGGGCTCTCAGAAGGAAAGGAAATAGCAATGAAATCAAAGACAGACCACTGAAACGGGAAGAAACTTCGCAATGTATAGAATCTAGAAACCAAGTAAAAAAATAACATAGTCAGGCAGGGATGGCCAACCATAGCAGGCCGTGCCAGCAATTCAAACAGACTTGGAATAAACTTTGAATTCATCAACACAGATATTTTTGGCAAACTTGGGGAACCAGATTTTGTGAAATGGCTGGGGCAAAACCTGTCTACATTAAGTTTAGGGAAAGAGGGAGAATAATTTAAAATGGCAAGTATATGATGCTGTCTGAGACCCATGGTCAGGGATTCCCCAGGCCCCAGGTGTGAACACACCATCATTTAACCAAATGGGCACAGTGTCAAACTGCCCTCTGAATTCCTTTCCCTCTCCCTGATGCCCCACCTCTCTGCCCAACATTAGTGCCGCTCTCAGACCTCATCAAAAAAGTCTCTCTGTAGGGTGGTCAGTGGTTAAGGCAGAAACACACACTGGCCAAAGCGCAGAATGTGGGTGTCTGTGGAGTGCTCAGCCACAAATGAGACAACTAGGTCACCCCCTTCCCACTTCCCACTTCCTGGCCTTGAAGTGAACAATTCTGTGGGATGGCACACATTCCTGCAATGATCTACTGCCACACCTCCAAGGGAAGCAGGGACTAGCGTATCATGGGCGAAACCATCAAAACTGTGACAGGATTAGTTTTGTAAGTTAGCTACCACAGGCATGTGCTATAGGAACAAAGAGATAACATGTCATACAACCCCTGTGTTACTTACCAATGATGCCAAACAGTATGAGTAGTGGCCTGGCAATTTGCATACACCTACGAGAGACTGGAAAGTTAACTTCTCTGAAGAGAAAATGTGAAAATGTTCAAGGAAAAAAAAGCAAATGTTGAGTTAGCTACGAGCTACGGTAAATTGTTGTCAACCTTTTATTGCGCCTAATTTGGTAAATACACTAATAATAAGAATAGCCGCCTATGAGGGGCTAAAGGCATGGGTCAGTGGTTAAGAGCACTGGCTGTTCTTGTAGAAGAAGTGGGTTCGGTTCCTAGCACCTACATGGGATTTTAGAAACTCCTGTAATTCCAGTTCCAGGATATCTGATGTTTTCTTCTGGTCTCCAAAGGATCCTGCATGCCCTTGGGAAATAATGGGACCCTAGGGATGTGTAAGAACAATGGAAGGCTACATGATGACACAGGGAGAAAGTAGCCACCTCCAAACAGAGATGAGGGGGCAGAAACAGCCTGTCCCTTAAAATCCTCAGGAGGAGCCAACCCGGTCAGCTCTTTGATTTTGAACTTCCATCCTCCAAGGCCATGACCAAATGATTCTGTTATGTAAGTCACCCAATCTGTGATGAATCGTTTTAGCAACCCAAGAAGACAAGCAAATATGGTCTCTGTGACAACAGATGGGAACTCCGGTCACATTCTGGCCTCTCCCCATTTGCCACCTCTCCCAAGTCTTAGTCGTGGCAGAGAGGACAGTGTTTACTACCTTCTGCATTCATGTGCATTTGTAGGGAGGGGTGTAGGATTCAAGGCAGACCTCGAGACAGCCAATGGATAGTTTTTGGAAGTCTTGCTTCTACTGTGGCAGCACAGCAGCCATTGGCAACATGGCTTCCATTGCTTTCATGCCTTCTGTGGACCCACTCCTTGTCACCACATCATCCAAGTTCTCATAAGCAGCAAAGCCACAAAAACATGCTACCTTAGTCATTGCGAATCATTTCTCGCCATCCTGCTGTCTTGGGGCAGGGCACAGAAATCACAGGCATCACAGAGAAAGTGACATAGCATGAGAAATGCACTTCTGTCACCTAGAAGGAAAGTCACAAGTCTCATGAAAGTCACAAGCGAGCCTCTCCAACCACGGGCAGGGAGTAACTGTATACTTGTTCACACTTGACACCATCACTTGCAAGTGCCGTCCTCATGCATAACTCTTGCTTTTCAGAAAAACAGGTGGAAGAATTGTGCCTCTGGGATGAGCAGGAAAGTGGACGGCCTTGGGGGGTGTTCAGAAAGTTAGACGGGTAAGTAAGGCAGACTAGTGGGCTCAGAAGGAAGGCAGCCGAGAAAGGTAGACCCGCTCATCCAGACAGGAAATGACAGGATCCTACAATTGCTTACAGGAACCTCACTGGGTAAATGACACCCCAAAAGGGATCTTGGAAACATATAGCCAAATCCAGAAAAACCAGAGCCAGGGTGAGAATTTCCCCAAATGAGGGGATGAGATGCAGTAGTTCTCATGACAGCTGAGCTCAGGAAAATATCCACTGTATTGGTGAGCCAGATCCCCAAGACAGATGTTCCCATCAAAGCACAGCTCCTGGGCAGGGAGGAGGTCTTCATTCTTCAAAGACCAGAAGATAAATGGAGGTAGGGTGAGAGAGTAGACAAGGCCCAGGAAATAAAAAATTGTAGAATAGAAATTAAAGGTGAATAAAAAACTAAGAGGCAAAAATCTTCTTAGCAAAAAGGGGAGTCGAGAAAAAAAGTTACAGCCCCTAATAAAGGCTGGTCCCCAATGGAAGACTGTGGATGTCTCACACTTGCCCCTGCCCACAATCTATCCAAGTCCAAATACTTGGTCATGCAAACCCCATCCGCAGTGATAGTAATAGTCTACACAAATGGGGTTCTGCACAGTCTGCACACAGCTTAAAGAAAAAGAAAACAAAGAGAATCGAGTGGGGATTGCAATGTTTTCTGTCTTCATCTTTTGAAGGGCTAGCAGGGCGAGGTAATGAACATCACTGGCCAAAGGGTCTTATGTTTATCAGTGTGTCTGGGTAGGGTTCCCTTTTTGCCTTGTGTCTTGCCTCTCTCTGCTCTTGTTTTCTCTACCATCAGCTAAACGAATACTGGCTAGACTTTGATTTTGCCAGCCAGCACAATTATGAAATGTATTTATTAAGTAGAAGAGCAGAGCTCTGAGCAAGTACTTCATCCTGTCATGGAGATGTGGTGTTAATGGAACGGCACACGAAATAACTCTTCTTTCTCTCCAAGCAGAACCTAGAGACTCAGGGTAGTCAGCTGTACTGAGGATGGGGTGTGGACAGACCACAGACAAACCCTTTGACTTACCATTGTCTCCTTTCCCATTATTGAGAATCTTTCCAGATGTTCTGTTCAGCCCAGATGTGAAAACTCAAGGCACTTGCTAGGAGTCACTGACCTCCATTCCTAGCTGAGAAAAAAGAACATCATTGGGCTTTTCATCATCCTCTCTTAGAGAGAGACAGACGTGTCTCCCTTTTCACATTTAGTTCCTCCACTTGTATAATAGATGTGACCCCTCAATCTGCCAGACTGCAAGGCAGTCTTACCTGTTAAAGGAGACCTAGTGTTAGTGACTATCTGCTTCCCATGTGTAGTCGCTATAGATGGTCTAGGGCCAGTCCCCTCCCCACCATAACTAAAACTATATCTGTCCTTCACTATCATGTGACACTTTGACCTCCTCGGTACTTCCTTACATGGTTTTTGACAGAGGAACTAGGCACGCAACTGCCCTTTGGAGCCTTAGGTCAAACTACTGTGAAAGAACTGAAATATTCACCAAAAAGAACAAAATATTTCCTACAACGTTGCTAGCAAAACATTCTGTTCTCGGTTCTCCACTGGTACCCTTTGTCACTGTGACCACTTCCTCCCTGATGCTCCATTCTTGGAGCCCCACTCTTGTTTCCATCACCCCCTCCCCTGTCCCCTCTGCTTGGTTTTCTTCTCATCAGTCCGGTTGCTCCCTGGAGCTTCTTCATTGGTTCCTCCTGCAAATGTAAGCCTTCTTCTGAGATCTGGTCCTGTTTCATTCCTGAGGGTTCTCACAGATTCTCACAACTTCGGCTATCAATAAATGTTGATTGTTTCCAGATCCATTTCAAGTGGACCTTTTTCTCGCCACTCTTCAAGTTATTCCATGAGCAAATTCATTTATAGCACAACAGACTCTGCATCGCATCGAGCTTGCCATTTTTCTTCATCTCATTTACCTGTCTCGTCATCTCTCACCAGGACTCTAATAACATTCTAATGGTCCTCCATGTACATCCTCATCTCAGCGAAGTCAGTTTAGCTTCTTTCTCAAAGAGCAGCAACCAGTGGTTCATGCAGCCCCTAGAGAAATGCCCAGATTCACTGCTTAACGCTCTTTATTCTAAACCCTTGGCACTGCACCGAAGGAGTTGAGTTTGGGAAATGGTTTGCCTTCTCTGTGACTTTGTGTCTCCAGTTGTTCAGGTTGCATATGGATGGAGTATGGTGTGCCCAGCTGCTACAGTAGAAATTAACACCCAACCCATCCTCCAATCACTGTCAGCTCCATTCTCTGGGCAGAGAGTGAGTCTGGTCAGAGGAGAAGGCATCTTCCCCTGCCGCACACAAAGGCAGAGTAAGCGCTGGCACTTCTCCGAATGTCTCCCTAAACACACTGCTCCCTTTATTTGTCACTGTTACCCAATATAATTTGCCGTGTGCGTTAACAACCCAGTGCATGTATTTCTGCTGGCTCTACCTAAAGAAATCTCTTATTCTCACTTTGGAAGACCATTGCATTCTCTAGCACCTATTGGTCAGGCTCTGTACCCTTCACTTGCTAGGAATATTTCCCCCATGTTTATTATTATGGTGCTAGAGATGGGTCCGAGGGTCTCAAGCACATTGAGTATTGCTTCACCGTGAAGGTTCATCCCCAGGCCTGGAATTTCTCCCGTATGTCATCCCATATCTGGTGACAAATTTATTGAACATGTGTTCCTTTGGTTGGGCCTGCACCTTACATTTGCGATCTGTTTCTTCCATTTGCTTAGGGTGACCTGAAAGGAAGATGCCATGTGTAGCCCACTGTTCCAGCTCAGAATTGCAAAGCACCGATTTGTAGCCAAGTTCTTTCACCTGGAGTGTGGAAAATGAATGGCTCACAGGGAAGTCTAAAGAATAAGGAAAATGTAGCACAAGTAATTGTTTTCTTTTTAGAAAACAAAATAGCCCAGCTATGAATTAAATCACTTTTCATTAGCTACAGAATGTTTTAACCTCCGGGCTCTGGCATGCCTTAACGGAAGTTTTGTATTGGGTTGAGATTGTAGTCAAATCAGGCTGAAGGTGTCTCTAGAATGACCCAGACTAGAGAATGATTTTAAATAGACATAATTAAAGCAATGTTACATAGCAGCCACTAAAAAAATAGGATGAGTCAGGGGAAGAAATCAAAATGACTTCCCATTTTCCTACTTCAATAATGTTACATGATCATTATTTTGCTCTATCGCCCTGCAAATGTAGATTTTATTCCCCCCCAAAAAGTAATTATTTTATTTTGTGTTTTCCCTATAGGGCATCAGGAGCATTTTCCATGGATTCCCTTGTTATAGCATGTGCTTCTTTGGCACTATTAATTTAATGATGGTATAGGATGGCATTGCAATGATTGCACCCTCATTGTTCAGACATTCCCAGATCCTCATTTCTCTATATATTCATCATCATAAACAAATATTTGATAAATTACAATTACCCCTCTGAATCCATGAAATATTTGTTCCAGGATTCCCAAAAGGTATCAAATACCATCCATGCTCAAGTCTTATATAAAATAACCTAACACATGTTCATAACCTATGAACATGCTCCCATACACTTCAAATCATCTCCAGATTCTTACAATATTTAAGAAACTCAAACGATCCGCAAGCAGTTGTTTCTGCGGTGATGGGAGATTAATGACAAGAAATAGTCGGTGTGTGCTCAGTGCAAATGTGTTTCCCATGAATACATTTATCTATAATAGGCAGAATCCATCGATGCATACAAATACAGAAAAACAATTGCAATTAAAATAGCAAGGGGGCTGGGGAGATGGGTCAGCAGTTAGGAGCACTTTTTGCTCTTGCAGAAGACCCAAGTTCAGCTCCCAGTATGAAATGGTGGTGAACAACTGCCTGTAACTCCAGCTCCTGGGGGATCCCTAGCCCTCTCTGGCCTCTGTGGGCAATGCATGCATGTGATGCATATACATGCACACAGGCAAACACTTGCATGCATAAAATAAAAATAAATATTTTTGAAAAAGTAAATAGCGAGGGTGCAGAGTGTGGTGATGGACTTATGTAAGTTTGGAGGTTGGAAGGCTAGAAGGATGATGCCCAACTTGAGACCAGGCTGAGCTATACAACAAATTCCTATCTGAAAAGAATATTATGAATGGATAAATTATACAAATATGACTGTTGGGTCAAAGGTTAGCCATCACCCACTGAGGATCTGTCAGAAGGCAGAATGTCAACAATAGCAACAACCTAGAAGATTATCTGTGCCCATAGTCTCATACTTGCTGCCACTGGACCCGATCCAGTGTCATGTGTTTTCTTAAACTCTTCACATTACTCTGTGCAACAGTCTCAAGAAGCAACAATAAAGTCCAAACTGTATCAGAGGAAACTACAGGTTAGAGATGGTGACCAACAGAAGAACAAAAACTGGAATATGCACAAAAGAAAATTTAGATGAAAATTAAGCTGCATTTGTCTACAGTTAACTATCAACAAGAAAACTGGATATTAATGGTTAACATCCTATTCTTACTACACAAACTCAAGCCAAAAGAAAGGAAAGGAAAAAAGAAGCAAACTCTATTTTATTCAAAGCAATAACTCTCAGAAAGTCAATTCATACACATTTGTTCAGTTTTTAAAATTGTACCTTCTTTTAAAATATTTTTATTAGCTGGGCGGTGGTGGTGCACTCCTTTAATCCAAGCACTCGGGAGGCAGAGGCAGGCAGATCTCTGTGAGTTCGAGGCCAGGCTGGACCGAAAGCCTCCAAAACAATACAGAGAAACCCTGTCTCGTAAAAACCAAAAAAAATATTTTTATTAGGTAAGGACATGTTTTATTGGGTAAGGAAATCACACAGATCCATACATGAGCCAAGCATTCGGGCATTTGAAAAGAAAGCCAACCCTAGTGGTATAGGTCCAACAACTGCTCCTCGATGAGAAAAAGAAAAAGATATCCCCATTGCAAACTAAAATATTCTTTTGTGGGCATGTGGGCACAAAGTCCTTTACCTAGTAGTGACAGCTACTGGGAGACAGAGGGTCTTTTCTTTAAGAGTGTTGCCCGATGCCACACTCCAGCAGAAGGCTATGCACACAAGAACAAAATGGACTTGATTGGTGAATAAAGAAGAGGACACACAATTGGATGGCTAGGGAAGACAGCATAAATCTGGGAAGAGTGAAGAGAGGTGGATATGATCAAAACACATGGTATGAAATTCTAAAAAAAATACTAATAAAGATACTCTCTTATAACAACATTGTACACAACCTTCTGGCTTGGCTCTAAGACACTCTAGTGAATGAAGAATTTGATATTTATCAGAAATGACACTATTTTACATAAAAGAAAAAATGATCCAAACATAAGCACATGCACAATACACTTGCATGTTCCGTTACCGTGTGTGTGTGTGTGTGTGTGTGTGTATGTGTGTGTGTGTGTGTGTGTGTATAATGGAGAGGAACCTAAGGAAGCTGAGGAGCTGAGGATCAGCATCTACAGTTGCATGTCTTCTAGAGAGCAGCTGAACTAGCAATTGTGACCAATGATTGTTTTTTTTTCTTTTTTTACCACTTTACAAGAAAAAGTGATTTTCATGCTTTTTTTCTCAGAAAGGAAGCAAAAGCTTTTCACCTTGTTCTTTGAAGCTCTCAAGAGATGCACCCGATGTGGTTTTGAAAGTCTAACTGCCTGTCACTAAATCTACCTTAGCACTGCCAGGTGTGAAAACGTGTAGTCATTTCTCTAGTCTTGGTGGACGGATGGGGGATTCTGTAGGTGAGCTTGACAACACAGGCTCTCTGTTATCAAATGCTCTGAGTTCAGAGGGAAGAAGCTACAGGTGACTCTCTCCATGGAGTCTTTACTACTCCAGGTAATTAGATAGTCTCTTAATTGTCACCAGGTTGGGTGTTGAACTCGGGTTATTTTTATTACTCCTTATTTGACAGGTGTAAAACTAATAATGGGTAGGGACATTTCTGAGCACAGTAAGATGTGAAAATTACAGAATGAGCCAAAATGAGTGGACTTCCTAAACACAAGTGACATTCTTCCCATAGGTATTGATACTGGTTTTGAGCAAGAATGTGAAGATTAGAGAAAGAGTATTCCACGATGGTGTTGTGGACCCAAAATGATATTAAAGGATACCAATTAGAAAAGCAGCTAAAGTCTAGGCTAGAAGCTCAAAGGTATGTGACTATTGGTGGGCTTAACAGAACAAGTCTGGAATGTTTATTTGTTAATGTGTAGTGAACGACTCTACCAGACAGACATCCAGCCATAAAATGAACTTGAAGATCCCACCATATGAGGATAAGGCATCATTTGATGGTCTCTGATGCTCCATCTTTGTTCATATTCGTTTGAGTCATGGGCAGTATCTTCCTTAAAAGAGTTGAGGCGAAGGAGATAAGAGCAGATACTGTCCAGTCAGGAGTTAGCTGGGAGTTGAGTCCTCATAGAGGTTATGGATAATGGCCGGGAAATAAAGGCAGACAGGAGCACAAGCCAGGAGCTGGCCTGATTAAGCATTCACTATGGATGCCATGAAAGCATCATCAACCTCTCCAATAACATTCTGGGCTTGCCCTCCTCCAATTCTTTACTTGTATGGGTGCCATATCACCTACCTGAAATTTAAACCCCTCTTCCATTCTCTCCTTGGCTCTTTTCCCAAAGAATATGAACCATCACTACTTACACTACAGTCTTTAATGTTAGTTCCCCAAATCCCAACCATCCCGTGGCCCTGGTGTGATCACACACTTGTTCTTCTTGAGTAGTGAGAGGAACAGAGACATTAGAAGTGAAGTCCTGTTCATCTCTGGCCCCTGGCAACAGCCATGTGACCATACTTAGGCTTGTGTCCCAAGTATGCTTAGCTCAGCCTGGTCCTGTATACTTACTTGGTGAATTAAGAATATATAAATCATACATGAAACTAAATGAGGGAACTTATATCTTGCCTATTATGTTACTTGAACAATGACAACTGTGCCAAGGTATTGTTTAACTTCATGTTACATTATGATTGGTAGAGGATTTATTTTCAATTCATGGCACAATAAAGCTAGGTAGAAATAATTTTTGAAGTTATATTCAAAGAAACTGAGCCAGCGGGATAAGCAAGTGGTGCCAACATTGACTAAAAGTAAAATCAGAAATAAAATTAAATTGTTCATGCCCCAATATAAATCTGATTAAAACAAGAATATCAATTGTCAAACTGCTATGGTCACATTAGAGAGTCACTTACGGGAAAAGTAGTTCCTTCTGGTCAAGGGCGTGGGATCTGTCCAGTTTGGTGGAGCCCTGACATTCTAAGCTACACAAAACACAAGAGTTAATACAGTTGGACTAGTCAACTCCCTAGCTAAGGAATCAGCCTTCTGGAAGGGATTTCACAGCAGGTCATGCTGAAGAGCTGGGAGAAATAACCATCCCTTTAATGAGATAAATATTTAATCTCTCATTCTCACAAACCCAACCCGATAAAGCCACTACAGAGTCACTGTCAGACTCTGCTAGGTCTCTTTGACTTTCTAAGTACTGAACTCAAAAGACAACTATTCCGTTGCATTTTTTCTATGTCTTTCACATGCTGCCCAGAGCCCAAGTATGCTTTGTCTGACACTTTTCCCGGCTTTTTCTTGTCATTAAAATTTCCAACTTTAATTTAAAAGGTTTCTATATCCTAAATGTGATAAAAGATGAAGCCCCTTCTCTTCTGCCATGTGGCTGCTTGCTTATGAACCGCCACCCCTAACTCAAGAGACATGGCCTTCTCTCTCCCTCTTCTCCATCACCCTCAGTCACAGCCCTGTGATTATTCTTTAAACTCTTAGAAAATCGTCCTAAAGCTTCCTCTTGACTCCGTTCTTAAATCATTTTGTAGTAAAAGTAAGACTAAGAATCCCAAGAGGAGACACTAATCTCTCCAGTAACAGAACCTCTAGGATTCATCCAACATTGTGCTGTAGAGCAATTTGAATTCAGACAAGTAAAGTATCTTAATAAGGTGGTTAAGTCCTTACCTGGGAACCCAGGAAACACTCAGCAATCACAAATAAACAAGAACAAACAAAAACAGGAATGACTTGAAGACTAAAAAGGAAATTAACTGTCAGTGAATAAATGTGTGTGGTGATAAATCTAAGTAGAATAAGTGACGGGCAGTGAAATATGGGCATTAACCGGGTTAAATCACATGCGAGAAATGAAAGCAAAAGTCAATAAAGTGAGAGACCAATTAAGAACAAGAGTGTACACTTTTAGGCTATCAAATACTTTCATGATTGCTTTATATCTCAATGTGGGATGAACGTGAGAGTCAGAATAAATGCATAACATCCAGATAGTTGTAAATGATTAAAGAAGAAAAAGCCCAAGTCAACCACTGGCTGTGATAGAAATGAAGAAAACTTGAGAATCTCAGCTCCCGACTCCTAACTTGGTTTTAGTGTTTATACATAACTATAGGGAAGAGCGGTGAGCAAGCAGCCTGTGTGGATACCTTTCATCACAGTCCATTAGGACAGAAAGCCTCGGGGATCAAGATATGGCTCAGAACTTAAGAGGCTGCGCTACTCTTCCAGAGGACCCAAGTTCGAATTCTACCACACACATAGCAGCTCACATCCATCTGTAAGTGGCTCATTGCATGTGACTCCAGATCTGACAACCCTGGCCTCAGTGGGCACACAGAGAGAGAGAGAGAGAGAGAGAGAGAGAGAGAGAGAGAGAGAGAGAGAGAGAGAGAGAATGCATCTACTCACACAGACACACATACACATATAATTAAAACTAAAATAAGTCTTTAAGACAGGAAACTTTGTGACTCCTAATAATGCAGCAACATATCTACAAGACATTTAGAAAGGTCAATTTCACTTGCAAATGAAGTTCAAGTTACCAATGAAATGCATACCGGAAATATACGGAAAGGCACAAGGCATGCGTATACTGTACACACAGAGGTGTGTGGAGGGGAATAAACTGGCCCTTGGTAGACCTGGGGGTGGAGCAGCTCAGAGGCCAGAGCAGGATGTCAGGTGACCTGCTCTATCACTCTCCACCAGTCACTTGAGCTGGGGCAACTCACTGAACCCAGATCTAGGCTGATGGCAGCAAGCCCCAGCAATCACAGTGCTGGGATTTCAGACAAACACCCAGTGATGCCTAGCCTTTTCCAGGGGTGCCAGAGATTCAAATGTGAGTCTTGATGCTCATGAGATGAGCACTGTTACCCACGGAACCATCTTTCCAGGACCTCACTTTGTTTTCAACCTTTTGTCTTCCTCCAGATGCAGGAAGTCAGCAAGCACAGCTTGGTCCAAGTATTCTGGCTAGGATTCTGGTAATGGCACCCTCGCTCTGGGTTTTGGCGCCTTGGGGCATTGGAACTACAGCCATGCACTGCCCAGCGTATTCCATACAGGTTGCAGTGAGATGAACGTCAGGCTAGTCCATATGTGTTTATATGGAAGGACATTCTGTTACAAATCTACTGGTGCTGCTCTCAATACAATAATAGCCCACGGCACTATCACAGCGCCACCCTATGGGAAGGATACAAAACCTACCAGTGCTTTGAAGTTTCTGTTCTCCATCTCCACCCATACCACTGTCACCAGCTCCGTCTCATTCTAGCATGTACCAAAGTCAATATTCTTCAGAAAACTCTCTCTGTATCCCGTGCCCCTCTTTCCTCACTCTTCCTACATTATACAGAAATTATACCAAAAGAAGAATGAGATGAAAGAAAATAAAAGAGAGTGGAGATGGCATTTCACTGGGAAAGGGTGTATATTTTGTTTTGTTTTCTTGTTGCTGTTGTTGCTGTTTTTCTACTTATTTCTCCATTGGGTTATTTTTTCCAATGTTCATGCCTTAATCATATTTGGAACCCTAGATGTAAAACCAGGAGAGAGGGCGGAAGGGATGGCCCGGAGGTTAAGAGCACATACTGCTTTGCAGAGGACCTCAGTTCCTCCCCTGTGCCAGTGTTAAGCTGTTCATAACTGCTTGTAACTCTAGCCTTAGGGGACCAACGCACACTTCTGGTCTCTGATGTCACCAGTATTCACAAACACATACTATACACAAACACATTAAGAACAAAAATGTTGCAGCAGCTTATGGGTTTCAAGTCATGATATTTGAAATAAACGGGTCAATTCTACTAGGGATGTTTGCAGTTTTGCTCCGCAGTCAGATTCCATTCACCTGCAAACAAAACATGACATTAAGTAACATGGAATGGGGTATGTAGAGAGTTGGGGAGTCGGGAAAGGAGGGCCTGACTTTCAAAGGCTGGCCTTTCATTAAGGAAAAACAACTCCCAGCTGACTTGTCATAGACCTTGAGGTGAAAGGAGCCAACAGTAGCAGCATGCGGGTGGCTATTTCCATCCAGGGAGGATACACACTCTGGTTACACATGAACCTTGTAGCTCCACTGAGTGCAAACAATCACTATGTAAGCTCTCTTAGAGCATCACCAGCCCTATGTTAGTAAAGGAAGGGTACACCCAAGTGCCTACAGGTCTACAAGCACACCCCCCACAGCACATGCCAGTGGTCCCCCAAACTGCATGTTCACACACAAGGCCTCCAGGGGGAGAGAGCACCCAGAAGCTCATGTCATCCTGACTTGCCCTCATCTTCCACAAAAGCTCCAGAGAGCTCAAGGTTCAGGGTGACGGCTTCTCTGATGTCTCAACCTTTCCCCTGCAAGGTGCTTTCACATCAGTAAGAGCTGGCTTAACCTTTCTTCTACTCTCTGCCCCCACATCCTTTGCTTGAGGAAACATCCTAACCTTAGCCACCTGACTCATGGACCACGGTGGTAACACTTCTAAAACAAACATTCTGTGAAGTGTTCCTAAGAAGGGCCTCTATTTACATGTCGGGCAGACATCTGGTGCCAACAGTGGCCTTTCTAAGCACACTTTAATGTTGAGAATCTCTTCTAGAAGACCTCCTGTATGGACCTGCCATCACAATACCTCCCACTTCTCAGGTCTTCAAGATTTTCCTCTGAACTCTTTCAGTGGTATCTTGTGGCATGTTTTTTTCCCTTCCACAATACTTTCTTGTTGGTTTTATTTTATTTACTAGTTTGGCAAAGGAAAACACCTTATTGTGAGCCATGAAACCAAGGAAGTGAGAAGAAAACAGTATCAACCTTTTGTTTAGAAACCATGAGAAAGCAAACTCACCTTTGCGGTGTGTGAATTATTCACACATGCTCGTGATGGTCAGGTCAGGGCTTCCTGGCTAGAAGAAAGAAGACCAAGGAGGCAAAACTGAGCATCAGGCATGATAGCATACACTGTGATAGTTTCAGATCTTCATCAACTCATTTTGGCCCTGAGTTTCCAGGATCTTATCTCTTTGTGATGAATTGCGGAGAGACATGTGGATAGGAATGGAAAAGGAAATGGTTCACTAAAGGAAAGATATAGAGGAATACAGAGGTGCGCCACATCTCACCCTGACTCCAAGGTGGCAAAGAGGAAACAAAGGGGGCAAATATAGGGGTTCCCAGTGACCTTTTATGGCCGTTGGTGCCTGCCTCCCCTGACTTTGTATATCTGGGGCTTTTCTGATCATGCCCCTTGACTGAATGAAATCCAGGTAGACTATGGCAGCTAGCCTTCCCAGGGATGCACCCCTCATGTGTGAACCCCTGGAATCTCCCCCTCTGTTGTTTCCTTGCTTATGCAATCCCAAAGCACAGTGATTTGTGAGGCCCTAGGCTGGGCTACATGTGAGACTGTGGAGTGCTCTGCCCTAAATGAAGTATCTTTATCACATTTCCTGCCCCTAGGCTCGGGGATCATCACAGAAGGGGGCAAAAAGAGTGTAAGAGCCAGAGGAAACCAATGTCTGCAGTGAAGCTGTATTGGTCGATCCTGACAGCACAACTGCACACACGAAGAACTCACTGATCCTGGGACTGATGCCTGAAACTTACACAATATCAGGCCAGAAGGACTCCCAGCACGGTGCAAGAAGTCCCATCCATAGTTAAAGTGGATGGCTCTTGGGGGGGGGGGATAATCAGTTTTCTTCAAGGATGAAGGAGCTTTAGTAGATGTCTGAACCCACAGTAATGCAAGCAACACTAAGTGGACTCACTGACTTATTTGTGTTTGATTGCTTTTAAAAAGCACACAAAGTTGGAAAGATGAGTGATAGGGGTATAGGGAAGAAACTATAAGTGAAGGACACGAGATAGCTTTGATAAAAGCACATCACATGCAGTAATACGTTCTCGAACAATAAAAAATTTAAAGACACACACAACTAAATAGATAAATAAGAGTGTGGTCAGGAAGGGGTGGTGGAGGAAGGCGGGAAAGAGGAGAGAATGCTAAAAGTGAGAGAGGGAGAAAGAGAAATGGGTGGAGAGAGCAAGAGAGAGGGAGAGAATGGAAAGGGGGAGAAGGAGTGGAGGGAAAACAGAAAAAGGAAGCACATAGTTCCAGTTAAAATAATTTTTCATGTGTCCCAGAGAAACATATCCACAACTTCTCCAACAACCTGAGCACCCCAGGAAACCAACAAAGCACCAAATCACAACTCTATCATTACAACAAATAATAACTTTAATTCACTAGGCTTGTGAGATAGTCTGTTTTTCATTACTGTAAGGAAATACTTGAGACTAGGCATCTTTATAAAGAAAGGGGGTTATTCCTCACAGTTCAGCAGATTCCATGGCATGTTGCCAGCATCAACTCTGCTCTGGTGACAACCTGATGGTAGATGGTGCCATGATTGATGGAAAGACCAAATCACCAGACAGGAACAGAAGAGAGAATCAATGGTGAGCATTACTCTTGTAATTACTCACACTCACAAAACTCCAGGGGTCTCTTGAGAACGTCATTAATCCTTTCCTAATCAGGTCCTTCAGTGAGTTTCCATTTCCTGAAGGCTCCACAATCTTTCGTGGCCAAGAAGGGACCCAGATCTCAACAGGTGAGCCATGCAGGGACAGTCCTTCAAACCTACCCAAACCACAGCACACTGGGAAATGATCTCATCAGTTTGTTTGAATGGGAAGCAAGCCTGACTGGTGTCAAGACTGTCTTTGATCAGGATCTGGATGCTTATCTTCCAAATAGATGAGGATGGAGGACCATATACTGTCAAATACCCATTTCAACTCAACCAGTAGCTGTGGTTGGTTTGTATTTTGAGGACTGTCTGTACCACACTGAGGGAAACTGCTGCCTTGAAGGGCTATGCGAATCAATGGTGTATACAATGGCAGTCCTGCATCTCCTCCCTCCATCTCTCTCTCTCTCTCTCTCTCTCTCTCTCTCTCTCTCTCTCTCTCTCTCTCTCTCTCTCTCTCTCTCTCTCTCTCTCTCTCTCTCTCTCTCTCTCTCTCTCTCTCTCTCTCCCTCTTCCTCCCTCCCTTTCCCAGCCCACAGAAGAGACCTGCTGTTCTCTCAACTGCATTCAGACATTCAGAGCAAGGGTCATCATGTCTACCCAGGGCTAGTGTTTCTGCATGTGTGGAGGGGCTCAGTGAAGAGAGTATTGCTTTGCCATCTATAGCTAAGGCTTGTGCTTCTGGAGATGCAGAAGATGCCAGTAGAGAGAGCAGCTCATCACACTCTTCAACTTTAGCTTTCCTGACAACAGACAGCATTTGCTAGCTACAGCAAGTAGATGCATTAAAAGTTGCTTCTAGGACTGAAGAGGTTAAAAGTACTTGATGCTCTCACAGAGGACCCAGGTTTGGTTCCCAGCAGCCATATTGGATGGCTCACAACCACCTGCAACTCTTATGGTTCCATTCAGTTTTAGGGGCTCTAACTCACTCTCCTGGCCAATGCAGGCACTGACCCACAGGTGATGCATATACAGACAAGCAGACACACAAAAGTAAACAAATATTTTATACAAGTTCCTTTTTTTGTTTTTATGAGACAGGGTTTCTCTGTATTGTTTTGGAGGCTATCGGTCCATTCTGGCCTTGAACTCACAGAAATCTGCCTGCCTCTGCCTCCCGAGTGCTGGGATTAAAGGTGTGCGTATACAAGTTTCTAATGAGCTATTTCATAATTTAAATCAATTGTGCTTATCCTAGCAACCCAATCTTCGTGTGACTCTTTAATCTCTTTTCCATGTGAAAAACATCATAGGATTATTTTATAGAAAACATGCACATTGCATCAATATCCCTTTCTATGTGTGATAAGCCAGAATAAAATAAACTGTAGGGAAGGGGACCATTTCCAGCCCAGTACCTCCTGAGGTGATGCTGGAAAGAGCAGTGGACACAGGAACCTAACTCTTACACCATGGGTGCTGAGCATGCCTCTTCCTCGTGGAAGATGGATGACAAAAGATGGTGACATCCGTGTGTTTCCTCAGCTGAGGTCGAAGCCCTAGCGAAGCCCAGGCTCAGGCTCAATGACATCCCACAAGAACCGATCCTCCCCAGCAACGACCACCAGCCTAGCCCGATAGCCATCACGACTCCTCTGGGGAGCTCAAGGGTTTTCCTCAGGCTCTTCATCAGTGTTTAATGCACGACAGAATGCATCAGGCCACCTAACCAGGCCAAACAAAGAACAGTGAATCCCTAAGAGAAATTTTCCTAGAACTGAGCGCCAGGAAGAAAGAGGAACTGGGTAACTCCGGCTTTGTGTCAGCTCAGCTGGTGGGTTTGCTCGACAAACCCTGTGTCTCCAAAATAGAGAACAGTAAACTTCAAAAAAAGGGGGTGCCGGAGCCCTGCCCAGGGCATGGGACATGGGCGTAGGCAACTGCTCACACCTGCTCATAAACTTCTCTGGTTTCTGAAAAGGAAGGAATCGGATTCTGAGTGTACTGGTGTAACTGAGAGTAGACCAATGCAGGAAGCTCGATCAGGAACTTCTGGTACACAGAACTGAACTGGGTCGGGGGGGGGGCGGGGGGAGATCAGCTGTTTGCAGCACTGCTACCATAAAAGCAAATGTTAGGGTTAAACAGCAAGGCCAGAAACCCTGGGGAAAGTAAAGAAGAGAGCGGGCGTGAGCTAGCCAAGCTAGCTAGCTAAGAGAAAGGACGGGCTCTGAGAAAACAGCAAAGCCGGTCTCAGCAGGCTCAGGCTGCCCACTAGAAAGCCCTTTGCACTCGCTAGCTTCTCAACTCTGCAGACTGTTACACCTTAATGCACCGAGTTTTAGCTAATGAACCTAACGGTAACGGATTGAACGGTGGGAAAAGGCAGCCTATTCCAGGAAGGATAACATCTCACCCCATCTCAGAGGTGGGAAAGGGGGAAATGGCTAAGAAGTATGAGTCCAGATCCTAGATGTAGCTGGTTGCCATCGCCGCAGCTCCCCCCACTCACCCTTCTGGAAGGTGCACTTCCCACGTCTGCCTTCTTAACTGCTCGAAATAATCCTTGGCTGCTTGCTCGCTCTACCTGCTCCCTAAGTGAATTCTTCTCTTTGGGAAGCACAAGAACCAAGATGGCTGCCGCAGTTAGCACTAGAGGTGTCTCCTCCCCTGTAACCGTGGGGCCACCCACAGCGTGCCAGCCTAAGCACAGACATACAGCGTCCGCCAGAGTTCTGTGCCGATGCCATTTCATCTAAGGATATGAAGGTGTCCCGAAATTCCGCCCGGCATCCTTGGCAGTGAACTGGGGTAGCAGCTAAGAGTATCCAATGCTGGCACCATGTGTAGTTGAGAGCCCAGACTTCTTTCCGCTCTCCCATGGCTCTACGTGGAGAAGAAGAAAAGGAGGAAAAGAATCTAGATACGCAAAACACCCCATTCACCTTCATTTCAAGTACAGTGTCCCTGACAGTAGCAGGAAAGGGGCAACCCAGGATCAAACTACTGAAGTCTAAACGTTGCAGAGTTGCAACCTCTGAACCCAAATGACTCTTCCTACTCCAAAAAAGTGGCTTCAAATCTACAAAACACGGGTGAAATCTCACCAAGGGAACTTCTGCATATCGAGAAGGGGTTTGGTACCAGGATTAGGAGCTGATTTATAATTGGCTGCATCCAGGGCAACTCCTTAGCTACAATGTTGTTTTATTGTAAACTTTTCTAAAACCGTGATTGTCTTATCCATCCAATCATTGGAGTTTGAAGTTAAGTGCTGTGTCAATAGGATTTGTGCAAGCCAAAGAGACGTGTAAAGTCATAGTGCCCATCAGCTTCAGAGTGTGTGTTCCCTGCTTTCTGCCAAGTCAAGTTTATATGTTCTTCTTTTTAATTGTTTAAGAATTTCATACATGCGTATTTTGTGTTTTGATAAAATCTGCCCCTCATTCTGTCACTCCCAAATTGTCCCCCAGGTCCTACTGCTAGCTTTTCCTCACAAATTCAAGTGATCTTTCCTTTTAAAACCCACCACACCACCCTGGTGCTTCATGTATGTGCACAGAAGTAGGCCTGTCCACTACAGCATGACTACAACGGTAACCCACAAAGGACACATCCTTGAAGAAAACAATCTCTCCCTCTCCCAGCAGCCATCAATTACTAACAGCTCTTCAGCTAGGGGTGGAGTTTCATAAGCTCCTCCCCATCTAGGCTGGGATTTTGTTTGGCTGGATCTTGTATGGGTTTTATTCATTCACTCCCAGCCACTGTTTGTCAACAGCCCTGCTTTGTCTGGGAAAAATACTGTCTCACTGCAAGTGTCCACTCTCTCTAGCTCTGAAGTCTTTCTGTACCCTCTTCCATTACAATCCCTTGATCCTTGGGGGGAGAAGGTGTGATGTAGATGTCTCATTTAAAGCCAAACATTCCACAATCTCTTATTCTCTGTATATCGACCAGTTGAGAGTTTCTGGATTTATCATTGTCTATTGCAAAAAGTAGCTTCTCTAATGAGGGTTGACCAATGCACCAATCTATGGGTTTAAAGTACTTAAAGGGCAGTTTAATATCAAGATCATTTAGAAGAATAATAGCAGTATGTTCATTTCTAGGGGTCATGAGCAATTCACTACCGAGCCATGTGCTATAGGCCCAGTTAAGTGTACTGGGCCTGAGTTCTGACTTAAATACATCCAGAAAGTGGTTGATTACTCCTGTAGTATTCATGCCAATATTGCCATCTTGCTGGTCCAGTCAGTACTGTAGGTCACAGAGTTCACAGCTGAGTAAGACTAATGATTAATTTTCTCCCCCAGTCGTGTGCATGGCACCTTCCAGCACTTTGCAAGCTAGCCTAGTTTTAAACAGCTTCTATTCAGAAAGAGAAGGCAAAGCACCAGGGTGCCCTCTGCAGGACAACAGAAAGAATCCCGTGCACCTGGGAATCATGGATTTGGAACCTACCAACTGCACTTCTTCTGCTGGAGCTTTAAAGTCTCAGACTTGACATTAAAATTAAACTTGAACACAACCCCAAACTAATACAGAAGGGTTAACAATATGGCAAATAAAACCACAAGAGCTGGAGGGGTGAAGTGGTCACAACTGTCCGAAGGACAAGTCAGTACTCACCATTTAGTTTTCATTCTTGGCAATGCAGGAGCCTCAGCCCTAGGTAAGCCACCAAACACCTGTTCCACAGGTGACCAGGAAGCACCAAACATGCTCACTGTGCTCACTCTAGACCCATTTCACCAGATGGCAATTGTTCCAACATCAAGGAGAAAATTATTTTAAGTGACTTATTCAGCATTTCCATGAATGCTTTGGTGGAGTTACTGTTGGTTATAACAGAAGCCAACAGCTCGCCTGCCAGAAAACAAAATATCGTTTGTGGCTACAGGTCTTTCCCACGCTCTTGCTTCATGGGTTGGGGAGCCAGACCACCATTAGGCCCCTCTATCAAAGTCACAGAGGTGTTGCTGGCCCTGACAGAAGGAGGCCACACGAGTCAGATACAACTGTGGCTACTGTTGTGTGTTTTAAAAGATGGGAGGTAGAGACATCAAATTGTTTCTCTCCCATAGTTATCTCCAGTCCCCTCTGATGTGGGATGCCCCTCACTATGCTCTGAATATGTTTTATTGCCATTTGTTAATAAAGAAGTTGATTTGACCAATAGCCAGGCAGCATATAGCTAGGTGGGAAATCCAAACAGAGATAGAGAGAATGAAAGTGAAGTCAGGGAGATGACAGCAGCCACTGGAGAAACAAGACATGAGGGAATGAGCCACAAACCTCATGGCGATATACAGATTCATAGAAATGGGAAATGTAAAAGCTAGTTAATAATAAGCCTTAGCTAATAGGCCAAACAGTTTGTAATTAATATTAAGCCTCTGAGTGGTTACTTGGGAACTGGCAGGTGGGAGAGAAATGTCTGGCTACACCCCCTCCTCTCTTGCCACTTGAGTCAGTCTTCCGTCCCCTTTCTTGTGACATTCTCAAGGCTGCTTTGGCTGATGCACACCATCAGTGCAACTTCCACAGCCACTCTTCTATCCAAGTAGGAGAGACATCTGGTCAGCGGGCATTAGATGATGACAGTGACACTCAGAAAAGCCATTCTGGAGCATTTGCCAAAACTAAACTGATTGTCTTAGGGTTTCTATAGCTGTGAAGAGACGCCATGACTAGCAACTCTTATAAAGGAAAACATTTAATTGGGGCTGCCTTATAGTTCAGAGGTTTAGTCCATTGCCATCATGGTAGGAGACATGGCAACATGCAGACAGACATGGTGCTGGAGAAGGAAATGAGAGTTCTACATCCTGGTTGGCAGGCACCAGAGAGAGACTGTCCACCACACTGGGCAACGCTTTAGCATGTAAGACCTCAAAGCCCACCCCCACAGTGACACACTACCTCCAACAAGGTCACATCTACTCCAACAAGGCCACACCTCCTAATATTGCTACTCCCTACAGGCCAAGCATTCAAAGGCATGTGTTTATGGGGGCCGTTCTATTCAAACCACCGCACTGATCACACAAGGATGCAAGGATGCCTTCTCACCTCCAGGGTGTATGTGCTTTGGCTTCTTGAACTGTGGGTGGAGTGACACAAGGTGGAGGTCAGAGAATATGGCAGCACAAATGTGTCTGGACGCACAAGGAACAAATTTCAGCCTCTGCTCTGACCATGCAGCACGCATACTCTGTGCTGTGCAGATCGTGTCCGCACACAAGGGCAATGGACACCATCTGGAACACCTCAGCTCGGACTGCAGTGTCTTTAGAGTCCACACAAAGTCTCTGCTCTTATTCTGCTCTTACAGGAGCAAGATGGCCGAACCACAGCAAGCCCAGCATGGCCTTGGGAGTGTGGTTCCTCTTTTGCGGTGTCTGTTCCAGCTTTCAAGGCTGTGCCTTGAGATGGAGACTCCAAATGGCACCTTCGGCTTGAGTTCCCTGAAACTCTGTCTCTACGGAGGGACAGCTGGGGATTCTGAAAGTCGAACTCCATACTTTCTCCTTCCAAACTGAAGAGAAGTGTCATGTGCTGTAAATCAGATTTCCTTCAGTCTCTGCTTCGACCTCTTTAGGCCTGAGAAAACTTTACCCTGTCCTAAGTATTTAGGTACATAAAAAGAACTATATAAACCCAAAGTCTACTGCTAATGAGCCATAAAGAAATCCATTGTAAAGCAATTCCACTGGCATACATATAACTTCGCCGTTTCCTAATGATGGAGGCACAGTCGTGTGTGAATGGGAAGAATATGCTTGTTTATCTTCACATTAGCAATGAAGTCTTGGCTTAGTGTCTGACACACAGAGCATGGGCGTCTGCAGTGCTTCTCAGACTCGACTGATACTTTGGTTTTACAATAAAGAAAAATGCTGACAATTTTGCGCAAGCACCAAGTACAAAATGGGAGTGTGTTTACGGCCATTCCAGAAAATTTTGGAAACTCTGTCTTAATCTCAAGCCAAATTCATTACATTTTTTTAAAAGAAACTCAACTCATTCATTCAAACAGCATTTTTAGAAAGTGAAATATTCTAACATAATACACCCTGAAGATACACTGATTTGACGCACGCTGGGGAGTAACAGGAGGGAAATATTAAAGCTGGGTTTCTTGTGATTCGGCCATCTTGCTCCTGTAAGAGCAGAATAAGAGCAGAGACTTTGTGTGGACTCTAAAGACGCTGCAGTCCGAGCTGAGGTGTTCCGGACGGTGTCCATTGCCCTTGTGTGCGGACACGACCTGTACAGCACAGAGTATGCGTGCTGCATGGTCAGAGCCGAGGCTAAAATTTTACTGCGGCCTCCATTTTCTGACCTCCGCATTCTGTCACTCCGCCCACAGTTTAAGAAGCCGCAGTGCGAACGCTCTGGAGGTGAGGAGGTCTCCCGGTGTAGTCCCGTTAGTATGTTTCCCCAGATGTCCCAGAATGGCTCTCCCGAGTGTCACTGTCATCTTCTAACACCCACCGAAGATGTCCTTCCTACCTGGATGGGAAGAGTGACTGTGAACACCGCTGTGCACCGGTCAAAGTCACACTGAGAAGGACACAAGCGAGGGGACAGAAGACAGATTCAAGGGGGCAGAGAAGAGGGTGGGAGCTGGAGACGACCATGGGAGAGACAAAATGTGATGTCTCTGCCTCTTGTCTTTTAAAATAACACAACAGCAGCCACAAATGTGACTGACTCAAGCGTGGCCTCCCTGCGTCAGGGCCAGCAACACCTCTGTGGTTTTGGTAGCGGGGCCCAGCGGTGGTCTGGCTCCCCGACCCGTGAAGCAAGAGCGTGGGAAAGACCTGAAGCCACAGACCATGTTTTGTTTTCTGGCAGGCGAGCTGTTGGCTTCTGTTATGGCCACACTAACAACACCAAAGCATTTATTTCCAAAGATGCTGGATAAGTCATTTAAAACCATTTTCCCGTTGGTGTTGGGACAATTGCCACCTGGTGAAATAGGTCTAGGGTGAGCACGGGGAGCATGTTTGGGGCTTCCTGGTCACCTGTGGAACAGATGTTTGGTGTCTTACCTAGGGCTGAGGCTCCTGCATTGTCAATAAATGGCGAATACTGACTTGTCCTTTGGACAGCTGTGACCACCTCACCCCTTCAGCGCTTTGTAGGTATGTTTGCCATGTTGTGAACCTGTAGTACTGTAGTTCACAACTACAGAATCTGTCAACAGATACTGGAGTTAAAGCTGAAGATCACATGATAAGAAATCCCAACGAGCTGAGCATATATATCAAACATAAAAAAAAAAAAAATCTCATCGGGCCTCACCCTCCCTGGGGGAATGAGGGGATAAGGGGGGGGATGGGGGGAGGGCACGGGAGGAGGGGAGGGAAAGGGAGAGGGACCTCGTACTGACTTGTGAAGCAACCTTGTTTCTTATCTAAATTTAAAATGGAAAATAAAAAAAATATTAATAAAAAGAAAAAAATCTCATCAGACTTGCGTCCCAGCACAAGGTATCCATTATGCATATTTAAATATTTTGAGGCCCACGCCCAAAGATCAGAAAGCTTAAATAGGTATGATCCCAAGTATCTTGCACAAAGTCTACCTTATTTGTGATAGCAACATGCGGGCATTCATTGAGGTCTCACTAGAACATTTTCTACATGTCTCTTAAATGTGGTGTGGTTTTAACAGAGGCAGTGTGGCTTGCCTGAGAAGAAGTCCAGCTTAGCTTAGAAACGGTGACTCATCAGCAGTCCGAGAACCTTGTAGAAGCGGTGTGTTCTGCCTGTCCACCTACCAGCCCAGAGGAGCCCATCCTGATGGGTGAAGGACTCAGGAGGAGCGGGAACGGAAGCATTTCCATAATCGCCACGAGAGGGCGCCGCGGCGCCGTAGGGTGATGCCAAGTGGAATCCTCGCTCTGTTTTGCAAAATTCAAGCATGATTTTCTCCCTGGCTTCTTGGCTTCTCTTTCTTAAGGCTCTTCGCCCACAGGACTGTTTTCTTTTCCTCTTGATGTCATCCTTTTACACGGCAGGAAATTGTGTTCATTGGAAACAAAGCTGACTGGCACCCAGTCAGATAACTAAAACGTTACAAGTAACACATCGGAAATCAAGAGTTGTTCACTAAAACAAAATAGAACAGGGAACACAAAATCAATTTCTTTTTCTTTTCCTTTTTTTTAACGTACCGTGTTTGCATGGATAAACCAAGTTCAAAATAAAATGCTTATATTTCCCAAGCGTTTCTTCACAGTTTAAAAACTGTAAAGGCCCTCATGAACGGTTGGTGCCAGTCTGTGATCCCAAAACTTGGAGTCTGGATTCTCTGCCCCTCCACACCGTCTTGCTTGTGGCAATTGTTAAGAAAAAAATTGAAGATTCTGTCTGTAGCCTCACTGCCTATGATTTTTGAACAATTACCCAACTCTTCCTCATCTTAAATGGCTTCATATTTTCTGTTTTGTGTATTTTTTCCAGAGTGACACTAATTACCTTGCTGAGGGAGAGAGAAAAATCTGAATTATAGCAATAAAGAGAAAGGAAAGAAATAAGGGGCTCCGATCCACTAGAAGTTAGGAGATTGAGCCTGAAGTGTCCCCAGGTACACAGCAATAGGAATAAATCCAGCTATGGATATCAGTGTGAAAAACAATCCAGTCAGGTAGAAAGGTTTGCAATGCAGAGCAACCTCACTGTTTCCTCACTTCCTGATTAGTCTGTAATAATCATGGGAAACAATGGAATTCTCTACGACACCCTCATTGTATAGGTTATGTACATTAACCGCAGTATCTTCCCCTTACTCGCCTGTGACCACACCCTAATTCCCTTTGAAAGAAATGAGTCATCAGGGTGCGTTTGCAGAGTGATGTTCCCTCGGAGATCCTCAGAGAATCTCGGACAAGCAGGGGCTGCTAGGATCCTGTCTTGCTTTCCTGACAGCGGGAACCTGTTTGGGTGGGGTTCATCCTAGGGTTGAGAAATCACAGGAAGTCTGCTACGTGAATTAGCTCTCACACCAGAAAAGGAGGGAAAGTCAAATGCCAGGATATAATTAGATTGCTACCCTGAAAAGATAGGACGGGAAGGGGGACAATGCTAGACACTGTGAAGGTAACTTATCCCTGAACAACTCAGAGACATAAACACCACTGTTCTGCGCCAAGTCGGCGGGCCACCATTTTTGCTTTTCTCTTGGCTGATGCCCAACTTTGCAGGGCTGTGGGATGCTCTGGTTCAGTGTCACTACCCTGGACCTCCTGGATTCCTATTATGAAGCCAGGGTCACGTTTCCCTCGCCTTCATCTTCCCACGTAGTCACCTCTCTGCTTCGTATCCGCCTGCAAACCCAAGGTCCCATAGGAGAGAAATCTCCATGATACTTGTCTTTCTCTGTCTAGCTGCCTCCTGAACACTGCAATCTCCAGTCCCATCCATTTCCTGCAAACAGCATAATCCAGTTCTTCTCTGTGGCCCCTTGAAACTGTTACATGCACAGTGTAACCATTCTGGCAGGTGACAGATGCCTGGCGCCTCCTCTGCTGCTCTGATGTGGATTCCTACAAGTCTGCATCCATCCGGCATTGCCCTTACATCTTCCGGTAACTACTCACATTGTGAGTCTTGCCAAGCTTTTAAGGTGACACCACCCCCAAGGAAGTAAAGCCCACCTGAAAAGGGATCTGAATGTCCACAAACTGGTTTCTTGCTTGGGGTAGAAAATGGTTCTCACTTGCCAGGCTGACAAAGAAAAAAAAATTATGACTTTGTGATTTTTTTTCACACGGGTGCCAATCAAACCACACCATAATTTTTTTGCTTCCAAATGTGAGTATAGAACCTTATTTCAGGGACATCTGTCATCTCTCAAAGTTGCAGTTTAATTTTTCATTGAGGAAGAGTAGGGGAAGGTAACAACAACTCAGTCCCAGCCCACGTGCTGCCTCCACCTGCCACCCGGTCGGGCCAGAGGATTTGGGCTATGCGGTCAATGGCGGGAACCAAGATGAGCTGCATGTCCATACTCCAAACCCAGCCTCCCTGCAGCAGGAAACGGCACACAGGAGAAAGGGGAGGGGATAACACAAGGTGTGTGCAAACGAGTGTACAGTCACTTGTGCCCATCTCTGCTGCTGGCTCAGCTGCAGTCCGACCCAGGGAAGGAGATGCAGAGTCCCTTCCTGGGGTTCTTGGAGGCAGAGCTGCACACACAGCTCAGGATGAGAGGGGGAATTCTGCTACCCAATCTAAACCCTCCGACAGGCACCTCCTGGCCTCCCTTTCTTATGAGATGTCCTCTCAGGAGTGGTTAGGCAACCGCGTTAGGCTAAACAGCAGCAGCTGAGTGAGAGTCACCGAAGGGGAGAAACCCAGGTAGTTGGGGTCCTTCCCAAATTAGGAATCTGCCCTGGATAACCAAAGGGCCGTGAAGTCCTTGCATCAGGACAACTAGCAGGCTCTCCAGATGCATTCTGGGTATGTGAGGCTCAGAGTGAGCACTCAATGTTCCAACTTTCAACGGCACAGAAAAACTAACTATGTTTGTTTGGGCTGAGGGCCGTTGGCCGTTGAGCTCCACCACGTGGCAGCATTCAGTGCCGGGATATGAAGAGGAATTTGCGTATTTGCCATCCAAAGAACAGAAAGGAATTTTCCACTCTCTTCATCTTTAAACACATCCTGTACTCACTCACCAGACAAGCATGTGTTGGGAGAAAGTTTGTAAATGGGAAGCAGGGCCAAGAGCTGAGGAGAGGTCAGTCGTGACACCGCAGAAAGCCATCTGAGTCACTGCAAGTTCCCACACATGGGGAGAAGAAACTCAGATTTGGCCCCCACCTCTAGTTCCCCCCTTGTCTCCCCGAGACAGCCTGGGGTCAACCAAGAGTTTTCACGTAAGTATCTTCACTTGTCTATTGCTTGCTCTCTCAAGACAGGGCCTCACTATGTAGCCACCTTGAGCTCACAATCCTCCTGCCTCAGTCTCTCCGTCTGCCCCATCCCACTCAGCTTGCACATAGCATACATTATTTTTTTAGCCCAATTAGTCTTCTGGTGAAAGATCAAACTTGCCTGGACCCCCTATGGGATGTGCCTCAGTCTCTCCTCAAGTCATTTTCACTGACAAACCATGGTGAACAGACCACAAGAAAATGGGGTTTGTGGCTGAGTTAGTCACTGAAGAGTACCACAGGGCTCAGCACCTGTATTTCACCTTCTCTTGGACATGCTCGCCCCTCTCAGCCCCTCCTCCGGGTCAGCTCTGGACACACAGCAGCACAGACACACTGTAGATCTGTACCAGGTCCCTCTGGCCTGGCCTAGTATGTAGGAATCATCATTGTCTCTCCCCTTCGCACACCCTGCTCTCGTGTAATGTCTATGAAATACATGGCCTCTCTTTCTTATGGACAGAGAAACCAGCTCCTGGTAAGCAGATACACTGCATAGTCACCTGTCAAACTGTATTTCAGTGGCAAAGCCAAACAAACTCAAGTGTTTTCTTTCTGCCCCATCGTATCCTGCTACTGTGCTGTCAAAAATTAGCAGAAATGCCAAACATGAATATTCTGCCGTGAAATGGAAGACGGCATGGAAATTTCTGAGCACAGAAAATGGCAACCAATTGGTGTGAGCTTTGTACTTCTCCTTCCTGCTCTCTAAGACAGGTATGTAGGGGTGTGTGTGTGTGTGTGTGTGTGTGTGTGTGTGTATACCCAATGTGTCTAATGTGTGGTGTTAGGGCATGTGTGTGTGTGTGTGTGTGCACGCATGCACGTGCACGTGTGTAGCAGTCACAGGACACCTTTGCAGAGATGGTTCTCTCCCTCCATCTCACAGAGTGCTGGCGGTACACTCAGGTCACCAGGTTTGCACACAAATGACTTTACCCCCTGATTTGCCCAGTCCCACGTTTTCATCTTTAGCATCTTGCTATGCGTTTAATTGCTGAAAGGGGCTTTTCAACTAATTTTTGGTTAGCAAGCAAAATAATGAGTTTTACTATGACATTTTCATACATGCATATCTTTAAACTTTTCTCATATTCACCATCTGGGATTGTCTTCTGTCTCCCCTCCTCTGCCGGCTTGTCACACTGAAAATAGTCCCTCTTGTGACTCTATGTCATACATATGGTGTATATAAGAGAATTATAGACTCCCCCATCCTTACCCTCTCTTATTCACCCATGCCCACACCCTCTGGAGGCCCCCTTCTACTTTCATGGCTTCTGTTCCTAAAATGTGATTTCTGCATGTGAAAGAAAGCATGTGCCGCATGTCCTTCTGGGTCTGAATCATTTTGCAAAGCATGAGAATTTGCAGTTTTACCCATTTTCCTGCAGATGACGTGAATAAAGCTTCTCTAGGAAGGTGCCACTTATTCTTTCCTCTCTCTTCACGGTCATTGAGGTTGCTTCTGGGCTGCGCAACCACAAACAGGGAGGTACCAGTGTCTCTGGAGTGTGCTAGCAGAGATTTCCTTGTGTATATACCCAAGAGCGGGACAGCCGGGTCATGTGGTGGGCCTGTTTGGTTTTAGCTGTTGTTTGCTTGCCGATTTCCATGGTCATTGCACAAGTTTGCATCCTCACCAGATGTGCATAAGGGCCCCTTCTCTACACTCTCAGAACTATCTGAGGTACAAGATTAAAAGAATATGCACTGAGGTGCTTGGTGGTGGCTCACACCTTTAATCCCAGCACTTGAGAGGCAGAGGCAGGCAGATCTCTGTGAGTTCAAGGCCAGTCTGGCCTACAGAGCGAGTGCCAGGAGAGGCTCCAAAGCCACACAGAGAAACTGTCTTGAACCCACCCCCCAAAAAACAAAAATATCAAACAGAAAAGAATGTGCACTGAATAGCAGAATGGTGTGGTCTAATAACTGACTTGTAGGCATAGTGGAGTGATGGAGTAGCTTGAATGCAAAGAATTCCCAGGCCTCTCCAACCAGTGCTCCTCTAGGCTTCAGCATAGCTTTTGATGTGTAACTGACGATCTCTCTATTCTAGGTGTAGGGCTATAAGTATCCTTACCCATAAGAGATGCATCCTAGTCTCCATTGGGTGTCTGCAACTGAGAATAATACCAAACCGTATGCATCCATACATTTGTATGTATTTATATTTATACACTTTCCTATATAAACATACCTACGATTCAGTTTAACTTAAAATTTTTGATACAGTAAGAGATTAATAACAATACCTGACAGTCAAGTAGAACAATTTATAAAATATACTACAACCAAAGTCTGATGAGATGATACAGGAAGAATCTGAATTACCTACATGACTATGCCGGCATTTTGGAGCCATCACTAAGTGAAATAAGAGTTACAAGAATTCAAGCCGTTGAGCGTCTAACTAACTGACGGGTAGCATATACGGTGCGGATACTTTAGACAAAGAGGTGGTTCCTGCCCTTAGTAGAGCAGCGCAAGATTCCATTACCATACTAAGAATGGCATGAAGTTTAACGACTTACTAACCCTATACTTCCGGCGTTTTCCGTTTGATTGTTTCAGAACGCAGTGACTGAAACCAAGAAGAGAGAGTCATCAATGAGAACAGGCCACTCTATGAGTGCTACTTAGAGCTTTTCTCTACCACCACCAACCCCAAACAAGGAAGCCTCTGAATCCCTGCTACAGAAACTCTGGAGGCACCTTAGTCTTACAGGGAAATTGCCAGAACTGCCCTTCAAAACTCTGTAACTTCTTCCTCTCCAGAAAAAAGATCAAGCAAGCAGAGGAGTTCTGAGGTTTAGTTGCTCAGTGAACTGAGGCCTGGGAATCCTCACGTCAGCACAGATTGACAAGTGCCTTCAGAAGGATAAGCTGGAAGAAAAGATAGAGTCCATGCTCACACATAGTTTATGACAGTATATATTGCTAGGAATGTTTGATTTTGTTCTCGCTGTTGTTTATCTGTTTCTAAAGTATGCATTAAAGACATATTTATAGCCGGGCGTTGGTGGCACACAGCTTTAATCCCAGCACTCAGGAGGCAAAGACACATGGATCTCTGTGAGTTCGAGGCCAGCCTGACATACAGAGTGAGTTCCAGGATAGGCTCCAAAGCTACACAGAGAAACCTTGTCTCAAAAAGCCAAAAAAGAAAAATATATATTTATATATTAAACATATATTAAATATGTAAATGTTTATGTATATATGAAAATGTGGCATACACTGAGTTCAACACTATCCAGTTTGACTCACCCACTGGGATTCTTGAACCAACTCCACTGTAGATAATGGGGGATGCTGTACCCCAGTAGACTTGGAACTCATTGGTGACACACTAAAATTCCTAAAATTCGTGGGCAAGGGAGTGTCAAGGAACCTCATAGAGAAGGCACGGAGCAATATGGCTCCATTCCTGGCACAGCCTCAGCCACTGTCTCCCTGATTCTTCCAGAGGGAAGTAACCAGGAAGTGAGAGTCTTGAGAGTCCAAATCTAAATGGGGAGAGATGCTCCCCAAGTCCTCGCTAACAGACCAGTTGTTGATGACTTACCTAAAAATACCAAGTTTGTACTGCCTGGAAATCTTGCAGGCAGATCTGATACCATCTATGCATAGAGGGGCCACCTGGTGTGTGTGTCTGGGATCCACTGGGCAGGCACTGTGTCCTGGGCTCCACACAAGAAAGACTGAGCCCCATTAGTCAGCCTGGTCCCTAGGTCCTCCAGTATTGCTGGAAATCTCCAGGAACCCAGCAGAAGCAAAGACCCATGGAAAGTGATGGAGACATAGAGACAGAATGAAGGACCAGTCAGCGACATCTCTTGGAAGCAACAAATACCTGGGACCAGAAAATCATCTGTAGGAAGTTATGATTCCCATGGTGCAAAGAGAAGCTGAAAAAGCAAAATATCACAAGCACGTGGCTAGAGGGAGCCTCGGCGAGCTCGTCACTCTGAGGGCATTCGGAAGCATCTATGCTCCTCTCGGTGCACCTTTGAAGATGAGAGAAAAATGTAAAGAGGAAGAGAAAGACAGACTAGCGATAATGATGAAACAAAAAGTGGATCTCATGGATGAACCTTGAGGGCACTGTGATATATAGAAAGCAGCCAGTCATAAAATGAGAAATACCGCATGATGTCTGTCATCTGAAGTTCCTAGAATAGTCAGATTCACAGGGATGGAGGTGGAATGGTGGTTTCCAGGGGCTAGGGAGGACGGAAGCAGGGAGAAGTTACTCACTGAGAACAGAGGTTCAGTTTGCTGTGCTCAAAAGGTTTCTGGGGAGGATGGCGACGATGGTCATATCAACACGAATACACTGAATGGCTTTGAGTAACAGCTCAACTTAAAAATGACTAGTGAGGTGGGGAGATGGTGGGGGAGATGGGATTAGTATGTAAAATAAGATTGTTTTAAAAATAAAAATAGTGGTAAATGTGGTGTCCACATATCTTACCAAAATTAATTTTTAACAAAACACATTCAAGTGAAGTCCGGTGTCAAGTCACGATATGAGTGCTATGATGCCAGCCTGCTTGGTGGATTCTCACAGTAGCCAGATGAACTTCCCATGAGGCCTTCCACTCTCCTAGCTCTCCTTCCTGTTACCTCTCCTCCCAGGCCCTTCCATCCTGCCTCTGGCCTAGCTGTCCCTCCCACTCCCTCCTCAATAAGGAGTTATGCAGTTATCTCCTCCAAGCTTCTGAAACTTCCCTTCTGGGTAGGTTCCTCGGTCCTCTGGAATCCCAGAAAAAGAGTCACAAGACCCCTCCTGATCCGTGGCTGTAGAAGCAGAAACAGCCTCTAGGAGAGGAAACAGTGGCTGTGTCGGGAATACTTCACAGGGCTCTAGGAATTCAATTGTCTTTAAGTTGTCACCATGCTGAGTGGGCTTTTCCATGATACAGTTGTCTTCAAGTCACACATGATCATGTAACTAACTCCTCACCCATATTTCTTCAAGAAGCCCCAAGAAAAATCACTGGTTCATTAATCTAGACTTACATGGAATTGTTTTCATGGTTTGTGTCCAGTGTTGTATCTGGGTAAGTAGACATGTGTTAATGCTTCCCCCAAGAAGTCACACATGTGTTAACCATAACTTGACAGGGTTGAATTGGAGCTGATTTTTTTTCCAGGTTGGGCCTTGGGAAATATTAATAGTGGTTGGCAGCTCTGGTTAGCATTATAACACTGGGAGAACTATGCAGTCATAAATTGCCCTGTAATAAGGATTCACTTGCTAGCCAAATCTCACATAGATTTACTGGGGTTAGAATGGTATCACCTTAGAGCTGTAATTCGTGTCTCTCAAATGTGCCTTAGAAGTCTGGCAGATAATGCATCTTTAAAAAGTAGAAAATCTCTTTTTTAATTTATTTTGACAGATTATCATGCAAAGCTTGGAGTGACAGCTAAGTGACTTCCAGGAGCATCATGCTAGCTATGGTTAGTTATCTAACTACAGTGGGAATGTGAAGGAAATTCAGATACCATCTATACCACCTGGGGACCAAAGCCTGGTCGACACTGGACAAGCATAGAAATCATGCTTCTGTCCTTGCTGGCCTTCCCCAAACTTCTCCACTTGGCATCTCAGACTGCCAAGCCTCCCATCCCAGACATGGACCAAACATCCGTGCCACCTGATCTGTCATCTTGACCACCTACTGTATTCCACTGGCATGGAGGCCCAGGGTTGTAGGTACCCCATGCTCAGGGGAGCATATGGGTGTTCAGGAGTCATGAAACAAACAGAGGTACTAAAGAATCTGGTCTCATTAAAAGCATCCAAAACGAAACCAAAATCAACAAGGACAAGAACAAGGTCACCCAGAATAAAAGAGCAACAAGCTGCAGGGGTAGACAACCCAAAGACGATGTACCTGTGAGCCACCAAACACCAACAGCTCTTGCCAGGAAGTTTTGGGCCCTATGGCAGCATTCCATTTGCTTAATGTGCTGTGTCAGCATCCCATTTGCCTGATGTGCAGTTGCAGGGCGTGTGCCTCAGCAGCTGGACTGAGGAAGATGGCGGATACCTTCTAGGTGGCATATGGTATCTTACTTTCTTCCAGAACTTGGTCTTGGCACACTGCGACTTCTCTGTAAAGTCCCCATCCCACCGGATGGCCCCGTGCTTCTGGCGGATGTACTGAATGGACTCGGGCATGCCTCTATAGTCCTTGATTTTCTCCAGCTCAATCAGAATGACCTTCATGCCATCCTGGATGAGGGCGTTGTAGACAGCGATCTGTTCTTCTGACATGTGCTTGAGAAAGCCAAAGCTGGGTGACTCTGGTACCACCAGGACAATCAGTCTCCTACACAGCTTAATGTTTTCATCAATGACGTTGGCCACCGCTGAAAGGGAGAAGGAAGATTCAGAAGATCGAGCATGAGGACAGCAAGGCTGTTAACACTGCCAGAAATGGGGGAAATGGGCACAGGGAAAGGAAAGGGACTTTCAAGTAGACAAGACTGAGGCACAGGTGGGCTAGCATTCATTACCGACTGTTCTGTGCAGGGTTTATGCTCCAGTCCTCTGAATCATCATTGTTTCATTTGGTGGTTGCAGTATGTTCTGTTATCTATTGTTGTGTCTCTTTCCCCAAGACTGTCTTGTTGTCCTACAGTAGCAGGCAGTCTCGTGTATGCTGTATGATATGCATGTTTTAAAACCGATTTTTAAAGAGCAGGAAACCTTTCTTTGTGTTCTTTATAGTTATTTAAATGATCAGGGTTAATATAATTAATTTTGAAGCCAAATAGCACACCATGATGGTTTCTTGGGAAGGGGAGGGACGATCCCACTGAATATTAACTCTACACAGTCTGTTTGGCCTGAGTTGACTCCTGTGAGGTGCAAGAAGGCAGTGCTGACTCTAAGGACAGGTTCTTTTTCAGTTTGCTTATTTTTGTATTTCTACTGTATAAACTGTCCAGTATCTAGAGATAGCCAATACATATTCTTTAAATAACATTAAAAAGTATGTTTCCAAGTAAGAAGAAAGGGGTGCTTATTTTAGTACTCAACTACTTTGCTGTGTGGCCTTCCAAGACAGAGAACAAAGAGGACAAGGAGGGGATTTTGTGTAGGATGGGCCCTGTAGTGGCGTTTACCCAGGCCAGTCTCCCAGATAAACCAGGGAGGCATTATCATCTGTTTCATCCGAGCCAACCCTGGTGTTCATAAACTGCCCTAAACCACATGCCTAGAACACACCTAGGATACAGAAGTAAACAAACAAACAAACAAAATACCCTATCCATCTTATTTAGATCGAGGATGCTGTAGTTTTAGTATGAAATGTCTCCCGTGGGCTCTTCCATATGAACACTGGTCCTTACCTGGTGGCATTGTTTGGTATAATCATGGACACTTGAGGATGTGGACCCTTCATGGAGGAAATAAGTTATTGGGAGTGGGCTTTGAGGCTTTAGCCTGGCCCCATGTCCTGTTCTTTCTGTCTCTGTTTCCCATGCAAGTATGAAACATGATCCTCTGCTTCCCGACTGCCAGGCCAGCATCTCACTCCAGCTGCCATGCCCTCCCCACCATGAGGGACTGCAAACCCTTTTACCCCTTTTACTTGCGTTTGGTGGGTGTTTCAACACAGCAATCAAAAAGTCTCTTACACAGGGGAAGAGATGGTATAAATTATCGTTTATAAAAATCTGTTGTGGAATGTTATTTTAACTAGGTGAAGATATGTTACATCGTTTATGCTGTAGGATATTACTATAACTGTGCAAAGGTGTGCAACATTTGTTTCTGCTGCCTTTGTTAATGATGTAAACAGGTGTTACATTTGTTTCTGCTATATTTGCTTAAATATGTAAAGATATGTATCATTTGTTTCACCTTGCCTGCCTAAGGCACTTGATTGGTCTAATACAAAGCTGAAGGCCCAATAGCTAGGCAGGAGAGAGATAGGAGGTGATGGAGGGCAAGAAGAATAAATAGGAAAGCAAAGAAAAGTAGAAGAGATTGCAGGAGAAAGAGAGGGACAGACCTGGGGCTAGAAGCCAGGCAGCTGACAGTCAGACATGAACATAGCAGGAAAGTAAGACATACAGAAGGAAAGGAAGGAAGGAAAGAAGGAAGGAAGGGAGGGAGAGAGGGAGGGAGGGTGGGTGGGAGGGAAGAAAAAAAAGCCCTGAGGCAAAATGTAGATGAAGAGAAACAGGTTAAATTATAAGAACTAGTGTGACAAGCATAAGATAAAGCCGAGCATTCATAACTAATAAGAGGTCTCCATGTCATGATTTGGGAGCTGGTTCGTGGCTCAAAATAAACAGCCTGGTACAAAAATCAACTTTGAACATCATGGTATTTGCAGGTTCAAACTAATGAGAAAACAGACCATAGTTTCAGTGACAGTAAAGTTAATGACCACTTGACTACTTCCAGATTTTTCGGTTTTGACCAAGACTGCTGCTTGTTCCCATGACTGAGTTAACTGCATCCCTAGGCTGAAGAGACTCCTATTACTGAACCAGGACTCCCTAACATTGTGTTGTAGCAATAAGCCTAATGAAGCAAAGGACTAACATGAATATGGGACTAGGAGGCTCTGTGCACAGACTTTTGACAGTTCTGTGTCTTCAGGAGATATTTGTAACATTAAATAGAGGTAGGGAGAGGAGGGGATGGGAGAAGACGGGAGAGGAGAGGTCTCCTTTTTTGTTATTGATTGAGATACGGTCTCTACATCCAACCCCAACTGGCTCTGTATTCACATTCATCCTGCCTCAGCCTCCCTAGTGCTAGGATTACAGGCATTGCTCTTTTTTTTTTCTTTTGTTGTCTGATGCCTCAGTTAAAAACATACCTTGTCCAGGGAATTCATCCCTGCCAAAAATAAACAACTTATATCCACACTGCTTCTCCAGCACCTCAGGCAGGGTCTTCCACACCATCGTGTCCATATCATGGCCCTGGCTTTCTCTTGGGCACTTGGGGTATAAGACATAGGCATCATACATCTTCTCATCTGAAAGGGAAAAGAGACAAGCTCACAGAAGGACTCCATCAGATCCCTCAAGGAAACAAAGTCAATCTTGGGTCACTCCTGTGATACACCTAACCCTGACTTCAGTGACCTCCATGTGCCCCGCTGGCTATCATGCTGCGATCTGGTGACTGACCCATGAGAGACATGTCTCATCCTCACTACCGGGGAACAAACTCTAGACCCAGCAGGTGCAACCATTTCTGCAGTTCCTAATTGCTTCTCAAGTCTCCCACTGCCTGTGGTGGAGCTGAAAAAATGTGACTTCAGCGTCTGGGATTCATTAATTGCAGATTTGGGCAATGGAGATCTGTACTAACCATGCCAAGCAAAAATGGCTTGAGTCCCTCCTAATCTAGCACACGGGAAAATTCATCATAGCTTGGTGCTCTGTGCACAGCAGGGAGCATCCTCCGTAGAAAATGCAGTTCCCAGGTTGGTACCCAAATCTATAACTCCCAAGCCCAGGCATAGCCTGTGGCATCTCTCCTCTCATGGCCTCTCATTCTCCTGCCACTGGATTTACTTAAAAAGCAAACGTAAGAAGCTACATTTGCCAGATGTTTTCTGCTTTGACAGAGTCCCAGTTCTCTTTTGAAACAAGGCATCTAAGGACACAAGTCCTCCTCGGTCTCCAACTCACTGCCCTTGGAACAAATGGAGAGGGATCTGGTGGCACGAAGTCTCATGTGTTTTGAAAACTCAGAACAAAGCAAGCCCCCAGTGTTTACGTCTTTGTTTCTAAGCTCGTTTTCTTTCCGTGCTGGAGACCAAACCCAGGGTGGCGCGTGTGCTTGACCGGTGAGTTAGCTGCATCAATAACCCTCAGACCAAGATCTGGAGCAAAAGCATTATTTACAGACTTGTTCTCCACATGCACTGGGCTTTCACCACCCATTTGAAATCCACATCTGCCTTTCTGTTCCAGCTGCCCCACCTTTTAAAGTCACTCTTATTTTATTTCATACATGGAGTGGGCATGTGGCCTGTGTTTGTGTACCACATGCCTGCAGTGCCCGAGGAGGCCAGAAGAGGGCAGCGGACCCCTGGAATTGAAGATTATCGACAGTTGTCCCCTGAAGTGTGGGTTCAGGGAGGGGATCAAACCAGGGCCTTCTGGAAGAGCAGCCACTGCTGTTACTCACTGAGTCATCTCTCCAGCCCTGAGTCCTCTGATGCTTGAAGAACAAGATCAGACAGTAACACCAGGTACTTCCTGCCTGTGAGAGACACACTTGAACCCTACCATCCTGAGAAGGAAGCTGAGGGAGGAAGGGCTCCGTGACTTCTCAAAGGTGCACACAATTTTCTAAGCCCAGGTTGCCCATTTCCTCTGATGTAGCCAAACAGAACTCTGAATCAGAAAACCCAGGACAGATTTCTCCATGCCTCCACCTATCCAGCTCCGTCAGCGTGTATTCTACAAGAAGACAAACACTTCTGGTTGATCGGGTTTTGTTCTGTTCTATTCTGTTTTGTTTGTTTTCAGAAATATGCTGTCTCCCCACAAAGAAGTGATGTGTAATTCCTTTAGAACTGGGTAGTTTTCCAAAGCTGTGTGTGATGAACCTGACACACACACACACACACACACACACACACACACACACACACACACACAAAACTCAGATCTAGGAAACACACGGAAACAAGGGTTTGGCCTATCTCCAAAAGGCCAGCATTATACTTCCAGGAAGCCCACGTCTGCCACCAAGAGGTATCCTTGTAGAAAGGCGCCATGGAAAAGGTGACCGCTAGTCATCCAGAAGAGATCTCAGACACCCCACTGTGGTCTTCTGCACAGCCCACAATGCACACAAGCATAACGGACGGCTGTTGTGCTCAGTGAAGTTCCAAAGTGACTTGTTTCCCAGCCATAATTACGTGAATAGCAGCGCAGGGCAAACAGCGATAGAGAACAGTAGTTGATGTGTTGGTTACCTCCCAGAATTTCTAGAATTTCTAGTGGCTGTTCTAAGGAGATTCCACTGTACTGGTTGCTGTTCCCAATACCCACCTCTCCCAAAAGTAAAGGTGGCAATGTATTTCTGTCCTAGCCAATCTCTTCTATTTTCTGAGGCCATTTCACCATTCATTCAATTCAAAGCATCTGCACATGCCTCTGTGGCTGTTTCTAAAGCTCAAACAAGGTCATCTTTATAGGCTGATTGTTGTGAAGGAATGCCTAACGTTTCTTCAGTTCTCTTCTCTCTCTCAGTTCGATGCTGGCAAGTGTTATGTCTGCCAAGCTCAGAGCAGTGGCAAAATCAAGCAGAGTTAACAGATGAAACTTGAATTTTAAAGCTATTCTATGTAAGGTCCTTTACTGAGTAGCCTAAGGACTGGTACATCTACCCCTAGCAGGCATAGAAGACACTAAAACACGTGATCGTGTTTACTTCAGGAATACTCAAAGCCGGGATTCCTTACATGGTGTTAGCTTCTGTAAATGGGGACTCTCCAGAGGAAGCCATCTTTGGAAATGAGCCCCAGAATGATCTATGCTCTTTCGAGAACCACAGGAACATTTGTGCAAAAAGCCAGAATTAATTGACTTGGCTTTAGGTACAAAAGCAAATTTACCTCTAGAGACCAAGACCTCTCCTCAACTCTGCAGGTTGCTTAGTTTATCTTTCTGGCCTCTGTTTCCCTGTGCACGTGCTGGGTTGGTTCTAAGCAATCTATTCCATGAGCACACTGCTCATTGGTCCAGATGGAACAAAACAGAACAGGCATACACATAGTTCTCAAGTGACCTGTCACTGACTGACCTTTCTAGTCTTGCAGATACCGGCACACCTAACAGGATAGTTCTAAAAGCAGCCATGACTGCATGGAAATGCAGAACTCCCCGACTTCCAAGTTCATGAACAGCTGTCATATTGTAACTCATAGGTGAATTACCTTTCTCTTGACAAAGCCTACCTAACCATGTTACAGTAAACTTTGGCAAGGACAATCTCTCTCTCTTCCACATTCATATGTACTATACTGCATGTGTTTCAGAAAATACTCTCAAGAGAGCCCAAGCTCTCAGTAGGATTCAGAATCAACCTCAGAGATTCCTCTCCTGCTCATTTTAGAGCCACTATTCAAAGTTCCCATTCAAGGTGGTTTAAAAAGAAAGAGATACGAGAATATTGACACACACACTTCAGAATTAAAACATAACAAAGAAAAACATGAGGCCCCCTGGTGGTCTGTCAGCTTCAATGTCCAAAACCACCACCCCCTGGCTGTGCAGAGTCTGGGCTGTGCTGTTCTCGGGGAGGGTGAGGTCCTGATGTGTCATCTGCTGGGTTCCCCTGTTCTGCTGAGGTGAGTCATTCTTCCTTCCGTCTCTTTCTGTCAAACTCAACCTTTCTAGCGGCCAGCTTCACCGTGCTATCTGTGCACCGTGCTATCTGTACACCGTAAGTCACAGCTGTAGTCACACTCCTGGGAGTTACAGTGAGTCAGAGACACAAACACCAAGGGGCCAAAGGGAAAGGGACTAGAGCTTCCAGAAAGACCACATGAAATAATGTCACGCTCTCTGAGTCAACCCAGGAGGTAGCAAGCCATTCCTATCTGTGTCAGAAGAAACAAGTGGTGTGTGGGGCTTAGCCCTCTCCTCACAGAGACTGCCAGGGGGACAGTCACGGGGGGGCGCAGTGTCAAGAGGGCTTCTGTCATAACCTTGCCTAGCCTGAAGATCTACAGGGCTTTGAACACCTCAAGTTGTATTGGGCTGACTAGGCAATGGCCATGGTCACATTGCATCGTCACCACTGGGGTACACCCCAGCCTCTGGGTTACCAACTTAGAACTCTGACATTTGGTTAAATACAGTCTGAATTACAGCATCTGTGTTTTATCAGACATGTAGACGATGGTTTGTGCGGTGGCTTTGATGCACGCTGCTTAGAATAAATAGCATTTTTCATGGACTCCCCACTCATGGATGTGTTCAGACCACTCTCTTGCTCCTGTTCAAGACAAATGTCTATCCTAGAAAGGCACGTCACTTGTGTAGATTATTTTACCTTTTTATTAATTTGTATAGGAAAATAAGGGACCTCAGAGAAAATTGGGATATTTTTAGGCCCTTACTAGATCACATTCATTCTGAGACAACAACAACAATAATGATAATAATTGCATTGTCTTTGGAACACACCTTTCTGTGTCAAAAAAAAAAGTGACAAGACACAGACACCACTAAGGGCACAGAGCAGAACACAGAAAGGCTGATTTTAGCCTCCAAAGGAGCAATGCAGGGAGGGCCTGTGCCTCTGGCTCCTGCTGAGTGCTTTCTTCAACCTCAGCTGGGTGACTCCTTCAGGAAGGCCAGAAACAGTTCCTTTCCTTTCCCTTTATTCCCCCTCCCTCTCCTCTCTTCCTCCCTCCCTCCCTCTCCTCTCTTCCTCCCTCCCTCCCTCTCTATGACACTCCTTCTGTGGCTGAAAGAAAGAAGAAAATACCTTTCTAGTCTCATCCAGAGATGTAAATTACTTCAGGGTCAGAGAGAGGAGATGGCCCCCTTTCTTAGTGTATATCCTGCTGAGCTTTGGGGGTGCCATGCATGTCATAACAGAAAGACTTGCAGACCCAGAAAATGGGACCCTTTCCTACACCCCCACACCGGCACATCAAGGACTACTGCCACCTACTGCTGCTGCCTAGTAGCTGTTTCCTGGCCACTACCCGCCTTCTAGCTTATTTGGCAAAGGAGGCCTATAATTGTAAAAACCATTTCTCTGAAGCACACGGAGTCCTGCGGAGACTCTGCATGCTAGATTTTCCAGCCAGGAAAAAGACTCGCTTATAACAACATGAGAAGAGTGTTTAAAGGGTGACTCGGATGAGTGGGCAGCACTTTGGAGACGTTTCGGTTTTCTCAAAGGCCACACATACTCACCATCTGGAGCCTGGGCATTGTGGAAGGCACTTCTATACCAAAGCTTAATGTCAATCTTAAAACTGTTGTAGATGCACAGGATAGATACAACCAAAAGCAGGAACGCCATAAGCCCTCCTACGAGGTAAGCCCGGAAGTCTGGAGCTACAAGTGACAGGGAAAAACCAAAGGCAGAAGGTTAGCTTTATCCTCCCTGTCAAAGCCAGGTAGGAACCGTGAGGACACTGCTTGAACACACCTCAAGGTTTCCTGGATAATTTCAATGGGGACTGTGGAGTTTGGGAACAAATGTGGTCTTTGAAAACCAGGAAGCCCTAAATAGGGACGCAGGAGCAACAAGACTCCAGACTCCAGTTGCATGGGGACTGTTTCAGAGCCTGTGGGCCAGGTGCCTTCTTGGGGTACAGTCTGACCACAACTAGAATGTCCCCCAGGGGTTCCCCTGGGATTCTGGGTTACAATATGCTCCTCCAGACCCTCAGAGCTGAGCAGAGGGACTTCTGGTAAAAATGGAGCTATTGGCCCTCTGCCCAGAGACCAGCTGTACCGGATCCACAAGATGAGCGGTGAGACAGGTCTCATGCAGCCCTTTCCAGGGCTCCTGAAGTCAGGGCTGGTGTCTGTCTGGTAGTTCCTGACACAGTACACAGTGCCTGCTCTGTGTACTGCAGAGAATTTCTGACAACAGGCAAGTGGGCAGACAGCTGGAGGAAGAACCAGTTACTCCAAAAGGGAAGTCCCAGTGGCTTCCAGAACAGCTCCGGAACACCAAGAAGAGGAAACATGCAGCACCCTACCTTGCCACAACCCAAACGGGTGCTGCCAGAGGAGGGCTGCCTGGGAATGAGGGAAGAGAATAAGGGAATCCACCTCCCCAGCCACTGCCTTCATTAGCCCAGTCAGATTGTCAACACAACCTAGAAGAGGGTTGGTGGGTCGGGGGCAGGGCCAGGGGGAGAGGGGGTGTGAAGAGGAGGCACCTTTGTTTGGGTCTTCCAGAACAAGCTCTTTCAGTTTATAAAATCTTCATGAAGGATCTGATCAAATCCTCCCTGGACCACACACACAGTTAACATCCGAGGCCTAAGACTTCCTGTATATTTTCAAATGTCTTTAGATGCAACAGCACACTCAAGCACAATGACAGAAAGCACACGAGGTACCACCCACACCCCAAATCAGTCTACTGAGTAAGCCCCAGTGGAGCTAGTGGAGACTGCGCCACACCCTGTTGCCCCATCTGGTCCTGCCCCTTCTTTAGAACCTTGCCATCTGCCTTCTAACTATGAGATGGAGTCTCCCCTCCTGCCCACCCTCTCCTTATCTTTGCCAGTTCTTATCACAGTTGTATGAGTAACCATCTCTCCCTTTGGGAGGATCTAGTCTGGGAGAGTCAAAGTCTATGACAGAGATCTTGGACTTGCAGACCATGATATGACTATCCCATGACTAAGCCGGCAAGACTTAATGAGATTCAAAGAGCTCTTGGCAATCAGAGAGCAGCCTGAACCTCTCCAGTTCACCATTCCTTGCACTGAGTAGTGTTGGAATGCTCTGCTCTGCAAATGTGCTCAAAGATGATGATGTTGAAATTGTCTCATTAAAGAAGAAGCTCAAATGAGTGAAAATAGAAAGAAGTAGAAATAAATCACCGCTAATATACCAGATTATTAAGAATGTGATTTAGCCAGGTGGTGGTGGCACACGCCTTTAATGCCAGCACTTGGGAGGCAGAGGCAGTCGGATCTCTGTGAGTTCAAAACCAGCCTGGTCTACAAGAGTTAGTTCTAGGACAGGCTCCAAAGCCACAGAGAAACCCTGCCTTGAACATTGAAAAACAAAAAAAAAAAGAAAGAAAGAAAGAAAGAAAGAAAGAAAGAAAGAAAGAAAGAAAGAAAGAATGTGATTCGTCTGGGCTGGAGAGATGGCTCAGTGGTTAAGAGCACTGGTTACTCTTTCAAAGGACCTGGGTTCAATTTCCAACAGCCACATGGCAGCTCACAACTCCCTGCAACTCCAGTTCCGGGAGATCTGATGCTCTCTTCTGACTCCCAAGGGCACTAGGAATATATATGTGACGCACACACATACATACACCCAAGCAAATAAAACAAAATATGAAAAAAAAGAGAATGATTTGTTATTTGAGTTCACGTAGCTGCTATAGCAGCCTTCTGATGAGATTAGAGTGGAGGGCAAGCGAGTAAAAGACACAGGAGGAAGGCAGGGACAGAGGGAGGGAGGGAGGGAGGGAGGGAGGGAGGGAGGGAGGGAGGGAGGGAGGGAGGGAGGGAGGGAGGGAGGGAGGGAGGGAAGGCAGGGACAGAGGGAGGGAGGGAGGGAAGGGAGGGAGGGAGGGAGAGAAGGAGGGAAGGGAGGGAGGGAGGAAAAAATTTCATAGGAAAGACAGCTTTCCCATGATCTTGCTTCAGATGAACCAATAAGAATCAAATCTGGAAGAATCTTCAGAAAAAAATGAGGAAGTAAAATGAAGAAGCTGCCACCAAACACACCAAGGAGTTTAGATTTAAGAGGGTGAGGTTCATAAGAACTCAAGGTGATCAGAACAAGGTAGACACAACCCACCAAAAAGCCACTGTGTGTGGGCTGTGGAGGGAGCACTTGGAGAAACCAAGAGAAGTTTAGAAAAGTTTCCTACATATCAGTCCAAACTAACTGAATAAATAATCCCTCCTACACCCACATGACTGGCAGGGATTAATTCCTTAGCTGGTAACATTAGCCCTACGAGCCTGGGCCTCAAAGTTCTTCTGAGTATAATGCTTCCAGGTAGTCAGTATGAATAAAGTCTATATTGACCATCTTGGGGCTAGGTAGCTAAACGGTCAAACTTATATGTTAAGTTAGATGGAAACTGAAACCATGTTAGGTGTCAGGGATTCCATAAGGTGTGTCAGGTCCTAGAGCGAGCCTTTCCCTTTTCTCTGGGGTCACACTCTCTGGCCTATCGAAGCCAAGGCTCTTTTACTGCTGGAAGCTATGGGGGTGTCTTCAGGTTCTTCTCTGTTCCTTGGCTGAGAAAACATACTCTCACTGGATTATTAAAATCGGCTCCTTCATCAAAATAGGGGGCCTTTGGAAGGGGATTCTTTGCTGGTCTGACTGCACTCTGCAGGTCAGACAACAGAAATGGATGAAAAGTAACTGGGAAGAGGTGGGCCACCAAGGCCAAGAATGCCAAGCCGAGAGTATCTGTTCTATCTCAGGGGGAGACAAGTGCATTAATATCCCGTCCGGGGATGCTGGGGATTCCGACATCCTTGGAGAAATAACTTATACTAGACCAAAGAAAGTTCTCCAAGCAAAGACATCATTTGGAAAACTGATATAATCATGCAAATAGCATGTAATAGCCCAGGCCATTATAGTAATCCAATGTCTTAGATCGCACTGAATGTCAGGCTCCATGTTGCTTTGCAAAGTTGATCAACTCTGACTCTCTCATACTCTACTCTGAGGGGCGTGAGAATGAACGGGCACAGTCGCCATGTGGAATGATGTGGTATTTTATAGTAAAGCTGATGACAGAGGTTCAATTAGCAATTCTGCTCTCAAAAATATATCATAAGGAATGCTTCCACATGGGGACCAGGGTACACAGACAGGAACTTCCATAGTGTCATTACATGGTAACTGTCCTAATCTGGAAACAGCCCAAATAACCACTTATTTTTCATGTAATTGATGAAAGGTGACCTGGCTGTGGAGTAGAATGGGTTTCTAGAATTCAGATGAAAAAGGAGCTACTTGCTACATTATCAGTGAACCAACACATGCCAGGTATCTAAGAAAAGAAGAAATAATACCATCTCATACTCTTAATATACAAACCCTAAAATGGCAAAAATAAACTATTTTTAGAAAGATTACCAAATATCACAAAGCAGAGAAATGACTTTCCTAAAAGTAAGAGGTGTCCAGGTCAAAGTAGGAAAGACATGTTTTATCCAGAAATAGCACGTGGGCCTTTCTGTCTCACAATGTTTATCTGTTGTCCCTAATGAAGATATGGTAGCTTCACTTGTATTTAATTGCAATATAACTGTTATGTGGTATGCACATTTTCTGTGTGCATTATATTTGCCAATAAAACAGAAAAGTCCAATTTGTTCTCAGGACCTTTTCTCCACAATAGTGTGGAAGGTGCTCTCATGATTCTCAACTCACAGACAAGTGAACTCAGATACCAGGTGGCCATGCATCTGCGCAATGCTAAGGCCAGGACTTAAACGAGGAAGCTTTAATGGTCAAGTCCTAGGTGTGCAGCACCCCACCATCTAGCTAATTAGTAGAATGGACAAGCCTGGTAGAAGTAGCAGACAGACCTAAGGGAGACTATAAATCTGGCAAGTTAGTCAGTCATTGTCATGAGATATGACATCAGACTTTGGATATAAAGTATATGAAAAATATTTAGCAAAGGTAGGAAAACAAGGTGTAAGAGATTAAATAGATTTGGAATTGTTTTGCCATTGTATCTGCAGACTAGTATATAGCAGGAAAGGTAAAGCTGCCATGAAGGAAGAGAGAACGCAGTTGGATATGTGGAATGTGTTTGCATCTGCCTTAGGGTAATAACTGAAGCCATGGAGAACAGAAGGCTGCAGGAGTAGAGGATTCAGGACTCAAAGGAGAGCTGCTAGGGCCTCGAGAGCCTCCAAATGGAATGACAGGTACAGAAGATCAAGAGGCAGGAAAGGTGATCAAAAATGACTCTCCTTGAAAGCCAGTGCAGGATAAGGAGCTAGTGGACACATATGAGCCCACTGTTCCTTCCATCCAACCAAGCTGTGCAGGTCCCCAAGAGTCCAAGACAAAGAAGCAGGTGCTGCATGGCCACTCACAGTTAGCATAACTAGGGACAGAGTGAGCCTAACCCCAGGTCATCAAAGTGAGGGGGGAAAGCATGTCCATTCAGAACTGTATACTGCCTTAGACATGTTCCTACTTGTATCTACTCTAAGGGAAGTGATGTACATCCCCTAAGATCAGAATTCAACAGTGACAAAGCCACACTGGTCAAGTTCTAGAGAAAACTGTCCATTGGGCTTTACCTTGATGCATGTGATTAACTGATATTTTGTTTGTTTGCTTGTCTGTTTGTAGAAACAGGGTTTCTGTGAGTATCCATGAATGTCCTGGAACTTACTCTGCAGACAAAGCTGACCTCAAACTCAGAAATCCACCTGCATCTGCCTCCCGAGTGCTGGAATTAGAGGCGTGTACCACCACTGCCCACTTTGTGATTGTGGTTAATTGATTATCAATGTATTCTCATGAATTCAAGCCCTCTCTTATGGCTATAGCTCTACACACACACACACACACACACACACACACACACACACACACACAGAGCATTTCACAAGGTCTCTGGTAACTCCCTTAGGCATGTTCTGAGTTTCCAGTTACTCTCAAGGTCTGCTTTTACCCTGCCCTCTGCTGTGTGGCTTTCCATCAAAATGACAGGAAAGCAGGAGGCAGGCAGACCAGTTAGGAATTAGGGAGTGAGCAAGAGCAAGAGACAGATCAGAGGGGGTCACGAGGGACAGCACACAATCTCAGCACAGTCTATCCATGTGTAAGGATGACAAAAGTGAAAGAAAAAAATTTAAAAGAGCTCTTTAGTCACTAAAAATGATCAAGAAAAAAAAAGTCCTGTGCATTTGAAAGTCCTTGTGTTCAGACATCAGATGTATAGACAATGTCACAAAGTTACAGGTTAAAAACATTAAATACAAGCATTCTATTTGTACAGCAAATTATGTTTGACAGACTAAAAGTTGAAAGTCACAAATAAATGATTATGAGCATTGAGCAATTTGGTTAAAAAAGGAAAACTCTATTTTCTGGAATTTTGAGGCATAAAATCTCAATGTCTATAAAGATGACCCAGGCAAAAATACTCTGATAGAATTTCAGCTTTATCCCAAGGCATCCATCAGACACGGCACCATCTTTCACTAAATGGTACTCCTGAGTTCTCCATTTTGTGCCTCCTGTTGCCACCTACTGAATGTATGACACAGCCTTCCCTGGCCATCACTTCCAATGATCTGCTGGACATTACCTGGGAGCTTCAACATGATGTAGGCTGTAGACACTCCAGCATGGCACATGAAAGGAAGGCCATAGTCTTCCATCTTCACTTCTAAGAATGTGATGTTCACGGTGTAAAAAATGTGATCTTTGAAGGAAACATTGGTTCTGGAAAGAAAGAGTCAGCCATTAACATGTAAGCCAGGTTTATGCAACATAAAGTGTAGCCTATCTTCTAGAAATAGTGTGTGGGCTTTTTGTTTTGTTTTGTTGTTTTGTTTTTCCTAGAGAACTCCCTGGGCCATATTTTACTCTTGAGATACTTACTAGGGTTACTTAATATATGGATATTCTATAGTCATGAGTTTTCATTTTCATCTGGAGAGTCATTAAAAAATGTGGCTCTGCTGACTACTGTCCCAGGCACAGCCCTAATTGTCATGCCCCCCACCAGATTATATAATAATGTATGCACACAGCAGGGTTCACCACGATCATTAGTCCTGATTCCATTTATATCACAAATCACAGCACCAGAAGTTGAGTTTGAACACCATTGCCTGTGCACCGTCTCCCACAAGAAATCCTGCACTGGTCTTCACTGTGCTAACTCCACATTGAAGGCCAGCAGCTCATAATGTAACTGAATGGGATAGGCTGGGTCTGAGTGACAGTTGGCACATACAGATGTTGTTTCTCTAAGGTACAGCTCGTGTTTCTCTGACACTGATTTGGTGGAAAACATAAGCATCTTGCATTTGTCAGAGCTAGATGCCCAGCTGCACACAGCACATAATCATTATTAGAAGACAAAGTCAAGAGCAGAAATGAAAAGGCCAGTGGCACTGTCTATCAAAAGCAAGGATAGCAGCATATTGATGTCTATGGAGTAACCATTGCTTGCTTTCAGAGAAGTCCCCATGTCAGCACCTACTCAATTCCTTCCCGGATGCGCTTGGAATCGTTGTAGTAGTCATCCACCAGGGTTCCGTTGATTCTCCAGCAACGCAGGTTTGTATTCTCCTTGGTGTCCGTTATATTGCAGTCCACAATAAGGGTGGAGCCTGAAGCAATAAGATTTATAAACACTGAAAGTGCTACAGATTCCCAAGCTGTCACCCTGGTTGGTAATCTAGTTAACAAATAAACCTTGCTTTTGAGCCTGGAATGTATTAATTGCCACAAACATCCCCCAGGTTGGTGTCCATGTGCTTGATCCTCTTTCTGCATATAAGGCAGGATGGCAAGAAGCCTTCCAGCCCGTGTTGTGAAGAGATCTGCACACACTCCCCAACAGCGACATCTCTGAAGAGAGTCTCCCACAATGTGAGACATAAGCACTACTCCACCTATTCCTACTGATGTTAGCAAAGTCCTTTCCAGTCTACAGAGTGCTTCCTAGTCATCCTCCAACCCCCAAGACTGTGCATCTTTGAAATAATTCAGCAAAGAAAAGTGGGCAGCATTCCTCTAGGGACAAATGAAAATCTTAAATTCAGACAGACTGAGTGGCTTGCTCTAGGTGACACATGCATTGTAGGAAGACACGAGACACAAGCTCTAGTTTCCTCTTCTCACTGGATATCCCTACTTTAACAGATGTGGCCCCTGTTCCTATTCCCTTACCCTGTGTCCACACACAACCAAATCATATTTAGTAAATCTATATTTCAATTTATCTTGTTCTTCAGTCCAATATGGCCTACTTTACTTTTCAAAGGGTGTTCTTCATTCTATGTGGTATTTTACATTTTATTGTATAATGCAAACAATAATAAACAACACGGAGTACAGTGCATTAAAATAAACTTCTGTATCACCTTCTCTCCATGAAGAAAACAGTGTAGTTCCCAAACTCCAAAGTTTCCCACATTCCTTCATTTTTATTGCACCGATTGCGTATTTATCACCAGATCTGGCTTCTGTTGCTTAACATGTACTTTGGGGGCTTATCTGTGCTATTGCATGTGTTATAAAGTGGGATATACTTCTGTCTATTTATTTCTTCTAAAATCACTATGTATTCATTCCTGCTTTATGTGTTTCTGATATTTCCTAGGTGAGTCTTCTAGGAACTTTCCTGTGTATGTTTCCTGAGGCACACATGAACCCATTTCATATAAATGCATATGATCCATGTATATAATAGGAACATATAGCTTCTTCAACATTAGCATTGACAGCATATAATACTCAACTTCACAAGGTTGTGATGGACTGTTTCCTAGAGGGTTGATTCAAACTGTATCTCTACCAGCGCTGTATAAGCTTCTTGGTGCTTCATATACTCAATGATACTAATGGTCAGACCATTTTATTATAGATGCTCATGCTCTGAATCTAATTTGTATTTCCTTACACTGCACATGAACAAACAGCCACCTTCTATTTTATTGGTCATGTGGACGGTACTGATTGAACATTGTTCATTTTCCCTCCTCTACAGATGGTGCTGTTAAATACATTGCTTCAATCTTTGGGTTCTCACTTGTCTAATAAACCTGCCAAAGATTCAGTATATCAGAATTTCCCATTATATGGACACAAGTGTTCTGGACTGGAGAGATGGCTCAGCGGTTAAGAGCACTGACTGTTCTTCCAGCAGTCCTGAGTTCAATTCCCGGCAACCACATGGTGGCTCACTCACAAGTGTTCTGCCTTGCTGTATTATTCCTATATTTCTAAGACTTTTAGCCTTACTGGAAAGTGGTGATGCATGCCTTTAATTGCAGTATGTGGGAGGCAGAGGAAAGAAAAGAGTTGGAGACCAGCCTGGTCTACAGAGTGAGTTCCAGGACAACCAGGACTGTTACACAAAGAAATCTTGTCTTTAAAAAAAAAAAAAGGACTTTTAGCCTTATGTATTTGATTCATGGTGACATAAAAACTGTATTTTTCTAGGCCTAGTGGAGCAGTAACTGAAGCTAAATCAGGAAATTAGAAATTCAAGAACTGCCTGGAATAGAGAGTAAGTTAAATTTAATTAAACCCTATCTCAAAATAAGAAATAAAAAGACTTTGGAATATAACCCAATGGTTATATTGCTCTTCCAGTATGTGTGTGTGTGTGTGTGTGTGTGTGTGTGTGTGTGTGTGTGTGTGTGTGTGAAGCCCTAGGCTCAATCACCAGTATCAACAACAACAAAAAACTACTTTGAAAAGCTTTGCAGTTTTAATTTGAATAAAGTGACTCAATTGGTTATTTAACATTTTGGATCTTGAAAGATCCTGATTTTTATGATAATTTTTTCAAATGATACTTTGCCAGTGCAGTTATTTTTAATCTTTTGGATCATGTACTTTTACATGTCTTTTTTTTTAAAGCATACTATTGGACAGATAAAAACCTAAATGAAGTATGATTTTGGCTGAATCTGAAGAGCTTCCTTTTAATAAAGACTTGGTTTAATTGCTTTTTCCCCCCAGACAGTGCTCACTCTGTTTATTTTATTGGTAACACCTCTACATAAGAAAAAGTGAGCCCCTTTTCTGGGACATTGGGACATTGATTTTTGGTCTTTTACTGTGTGAATGATGGATATACTATAGTCATTTCCCTTATTTCTTGAATGCATATTCTTGTATGAGATAAAATAATACAGAATTCCTGATCCAGGTTATTTAATAGCAGTAGTTTTACATTTATGTAATTGTGTTTATGCTGTCATTGCTTTTGCACAAACAAAGTCACAGAAGTCACCAAGACTCGCAGTATTCAGTGCCAGTACATCGACACCATAGTACCCCAAGTTGAGGTTCTTGGTTTTCACTTTGATACATGTCCTGTTGAGCCCAGGCACACCAAGAGTTGGAAATTAGACATGTGCTGGGTTGTCTCCACCTTGAACATTCAATGCATCCACTAAAACAAGTGGATGGAATGAACTCTACCCATAGTAACCAGGAGGGTTCCAGCACCTTTACTTACCGAGTTGAACTTCGATGGAGTTGTTTTTTGGATACGTGATATTAGGAATCCTTCCTCCAGACACAACTTCCTCTGATAAGAAATCACACCCATTAGAACTGCAAAAAAATTACACACTCCCCCCCAGAAACCTAATGTAATGGCATGAAGTGCAGCGAGAGAAAAGCTTCATAAACACTGGTCAAGAAAACTCAAAACTCAAAAGTATGACATTTAGGACGACCATAGTATTGCTGCATTCCGTAAGCCCTTCACTTCATGAAGTGGATATCAGTGAAAATCACCATCAGCTAGTCAATGATCTAATCTACTAAGTCACACACATATCAAATCTGGAGGTCATCCTAGTCAACAGCTTTCTCAACACCCCCTTCAAATTCTTCACCACACAGCCCAACACGTTACCTCCTAACTTCTCAAAGTCATGGACTCTGTCTTCACTTCACGACCATCTCTTTTCTATTCTCTACTCTTTTTAGACCAGCTTACCCACTCACATCTTTAATTGCCATTTAAAGTCCAATGCCCAGAAAGTCTTAACTCTAGGATTCCCTGTGAGTTCCAGACCCACAGAGGTTATGACCTATTCTATTTTTTCTCTTGCATGCCTCATGCTCAACTTGCCAAAGACCAAATCTCTCCTACACATATTTTCTTCTTGAGTTGTCTTGTTGATTAATGTCACCGTCCACCCAGCAGCGTATGCCCAAAGGCCCAGAATTTATGACTCCTTCCTTCCTCTCTATACAAATAGCTCTAAGAGGTGCATTTTCCCCCTTTGGAGACACAGTGCATGTGTCTACACCTCTCCATCATCCATGTTACCATGGTGACTGTGCATGCATGATGTCTCACATGTACTTTGGCGTCTGCTTCCTAACCACTGTCCTGTTCCTGGAGGCAGCATCAGCACAGTGGCCAGTCAACTTCTTTATAAATGAAAAAGCACCACCCAAGCTGTTCTCATGGAATCAACACCACTGGCTGCTTACCATTGTTCTGAGAATCTATGCTGCCCCATTTGGAATTCGAGTTTCACCAACCCCTCACTCCTGATTGATTCTCTAACCACATCACCTGTCATAATCTCATCAACCCAGTTCAACTTGCCTGTTTTCCATCTCTCATACACAACATGGCTCCTCTTGTTCTGGTGCCTGCACAGCTTTTTAGTCTTCTATCTGTAAAGACCTTGGTCATGCTATCAACCTATGAGCTGTTTCCTGCCTATCAGCATGCATGCATGGCCCCTGTAATGACACATCTCATACTGGATTATCATCTGTTTCTGCCTCCACTGCCTCTCAGGCTTCAAACTTTATCATAGCAGTACCCAGATGTTTCTTTCCCTCATCATCATTTTCTCAATGGCTAGCATAGGGCCTGGCATCTCTTATGCCCTCAGTGAAGAGTTACTGAATGAATAATCACTGCACCCAAGCAGAGACTGTCAACACTCTTCTGGATGTCACGGTGTTATTCTAGGTGGTCTCAGGACTCAAGGCTTGCTTCAACCGCTCCTGCTTCTAACCATCCTGGGGCCAGCTTCTCCCATTACATAGCAGCCTCTTAACACTGCACTCACATCCTTCAGTCTGATGAAGGCCACAGATGGGTGGCCACTTGAACTTATTCCCAACTTGAACTCAGCTCCCAACTCTCCTCTTCCCTGACACACTTATGTTGTAAGGAAATTTTCTATGGATCCAACAAGAAACACAATGTCTGGTACTGTGGCACTTGCCTTATCTGTGGCCCTTCTCATTTTCCTTTATGATTTAAAGATCCATTCATCTATCAGAATCCCACAGAGAACTCATTTCCTCTTGGAAGTCTGTCCAGTTTGTTTGTTGGCCACTTTTCTAATTCCTTCTGATTGTTTTTGTTCCTTTAGAACATGAGTTATAATTGCAATTTTTGCACAGGATGCCCAAATAATCCACTTGTAGCTCTCAGCTCACTACCCATGAATCTGAGGCCTCCCAATAGAAGAATTACATGTTCAATTTTTTAATTACAAGGTTTAAACATAGTTCTAAGCATATAACAGACTGTGGATAAATATTGATTCTCCTAATGTGGCTCGAGGACTCTTAGACCCAGTAACTTCCTAGAAGTTTAGCCCTTTAAGAAATTTCCTCAGCTGCTCATGTAACACTAAATGCAGCATTGTGGCTGTCAGTTATTCAATGAATGGATCTATTCCTAACAGAGAGTGGGGATCCAAATATGAACAAGATGAGGGGGCCACTCACAGGAGACACCATCAGCAGGAAAGTCCAAGAGCAGGACACTCACAAAACAGACTGCAATTTGTTTTCTTAAAAAAAGGTAGAAAATTAAAATTGAAGACCATCCAAAAATATGTAAGTAAATGTAAAGTAATATGTAAGTAATTTCAACAAAGAACGGTGCAAGACAAGGCAGGAAGAGCCATGTGGGGAAGAACAAGTCTTAGATGTATAGAATAGCCAGGTGGCTGTAATGGAGAGTCCGCCCTGAGTTACCCAGGAGCAGTCCCAGGTGGGCAGCAGGAAGTCATCATGGGAGCAGATAACCCAAGAACACAACTCCGTTAAAGAGAAAGAAAAACAAATAAGCTATCTTGTGGCTGGAGAGATTGTAAGATGCTAAGGAGTTAAGACACCTACTGATAGACCCCAGGTTTAGCTCCCAGCTCCGGCATGATGGCTCACAACCATCTGTAACTCCAGTTCCAAGGGAATATGACACCTCCTCCGGCCTCTTTGGTCAGAAGGCACATGGATGGTATGCAGACATGCATGCAGGCAAACATCCTTACATACAAAATAAAACTCAATCTGAAAGAAAAAGGAAGCTGCATTTCCTTAGATACAGTAGCAAATATGAATGCCCTAAGGGAAGAAACACCTGAAGAAGGCAGACCAATTCTTCATTCAGTGTGTACAGAAGGAAAAAATATTGACCTGAACACTGAAGGTCACAGTTCTGACCCTGAGTGTGGTTCTAACCAACCCTGTGAACATATGCACGATAATGCTTGAGCTGAATATTTGAGGCTTTTTTTTCCGTCTAATCTAAGATGTTGCCTTACAGTCTGCAGATTATCATACGTTTCAGGACACTGAGTGCCAGTGAAATAGCAGTTAGCACGGCTGCTTCCAGAAGGACTGACTACTCTGACTTGAGACCCAACACAGAACAAACAGTGGGTAATCTGGGAAACACACTCTGCAGAAGCTGAAACTAGGAGGCAGCACCAAGCCTGGAAAGGTCCTCCTCAATACACACAACAGTGAAGACGATGGGGAAAGGGAGGTAAACCTAACGCTGTCTACCATGGATGCCTACACTTTGCTAAGCACCCAGAAAATTCCCCTATTATACAGCCTCTTTGAATGTTCTCCAAGAGTTTTGAATATTGTGCTTTTAAAGTTTGGAAAATTAAGCTGCTTGTCTCCTTTTTTTCTCAATTTCTGACTCTCTGATCCAATAATGACATGTTTGAGGGTCTGTTATCCTTCAACAAAATCAAGGTCCAGTCTCCAAAGCCTGAAGTCATTCAGCTCCCATGAAGCTGAAAAGCAGACAACAGTGTTTAAGTAAACTTACTGATGCTCACAGCAATGTAGTTTCTAACCATGAACTGTCTCCCCAAGTATGTGAGTCTGGCCGTGCACGCATAGCTCCCACCGTCCTCTGCAGCAACATTGTTCACAAGAAGCTTTGTTCCTGAAACAGCATACTTCTTCCCTGCTTTAAGTTCTTCACAACCCTAAAGACACACACACACACACAAGAACTGAATGAGTACTGGGAAATGCTAGTAACTTTGCTAGTTAGCATTATCCTAGGTGCCATGGGGAGACAACTTCCATATCCACATGGTCACCTACAATCTAACTAGAAGACATTGCGTAATATATGCTAGCTAGATGCCAGATGGGTGGATGGAGGATGGATAGATGGATTGACGGACAGACAGATGATGGATAGACAGACATATAGAGAAGATACATAGGTAGGTAGGTAGATAGATAGATAGATAGATAGATTCACTTTGATAAAAAAACACTTGACATAAACAACTTAAAGACTCTTAATGAACTTGTGTCTTCAGAGATTTTACCCATTCATGTTGAGAAGTGTGTGGAGGAGCACTGGAGAGCATACTATGGAGGCCAGGGAGTAGACAGAAAGTCTGCAGTTGCAGTTTCTCGTTTTCCTGTTTATTTCATCTGGAACACAGACTATGGGATGGTACCACCCACATCCAGAGCGGGGTACTTTCCTCTTAATTAATCTTCACTGGAAATGTGCTGACAGACACACCCAGAGGTATTCTTTAAATTCTTAAGCATTTCTCAATCAGATTAAGGTGACAATCAACATAGAGAGAAACAGAGAGGGGTGGACAGTCATCTCTTAGTCCCCCTTCCCTCCCCGCCCCCTCTCTCTCGTGTGTATGGAGCATGTGTGTGATCTTCCTTGGCTGCTGCCCATCTTGTTTTTTGAGACAGTCAGGGACTTGGCTGGCCGGCCAACAAACCCCAGAAATCTGAATCTGCCAGTCTCTGATGCACCACCACTCCCAGCCTTTTTACATGTGTTTATGGGGATCAAACTAAGTCCTAGTGTTTTTAAGACAAACATCTTACCAAGGAAGCCACCTTCCTCACTCCCAAAGCTCCTTTTATCAAGCTAATCACCTTCACCTCATGAACCCACTTCCGGAATCTTGCCCAGGACTATTCCCCCTTCTCTGAGAAACCCCACTCCACAGAGAGGCTGCTTGGCTAATTGAGTCCATTTTTTTCTATTCAAATATTTAAGTTTCTGTCTTTCCCACACTGTGAGAGACTTCAGCCATGGGGGAATTAGACATAGTCACTGTCCTCATGAAACTCACAAACTAATAGATAAAATCCTAATTCAACAAATGTAACCAACTTGGTGTTGCATTGTCTCCAGACTTAACCAGCCACAGGGGGAGTCAGTCCTTACTCTCCACCCCAGAACAAGGAGAATAAATCTACTTTGCATGCAAAATTCAATAAATAATGTACATAATAAGTACATATATTTATAATGTACAACATGTCTTTCTAGATTTCTTTTTGCTGTTGTTGTTGTTTTTGTCTTTTTGAGACAGGGTTTCTCTGTGTAACTTTGGAGCCTGTCTCTCTCTGTAGGCCAGGCTGGCCTTGAACTCATAATTGCTGGGATTAAAGGTGTGCACCACCAAAGCCCTGCTGTCTTTCTAGATTTCTTACATTGTTCCAGTTGATACTCTGTGAGGGAACTCCAGTAATCACTTGGCAATTGTTCTCTGATAGATGGGAGCTACTATTAAGGATTGGATGGATAACAGCATCACCCCTCATTGTTATGAAGACCCATTGTTATGATGAAAATATATTCTAAGACATTGGACCTCTTTTGCTTTTAGGCATACAGCCAAGTTATTAATGCACCTTAAGATCTCTTAAGATTATGTCTTACTGTGCAGTCAGCCTGTCTGTTTAACTTGCGTTTAAGAGAACAATGTAACAACCAACCTTACCTGCCTTTGATTTCCCATGTATCAGCTTTTACAGCATAATCTAATACATAGTTGCAATTTAAAGTTATGTACTCTTCCACACCCCTGGCCCAGAAAGGATTCGGTGCATATATGCATGTTAAGGTAGTAAATGCTGGAAACATCAAACATGTGTAAAGAGACCTTGTGTAACAATTATCTAACATAAACATTGGAAATAGCATACAGATATAAGTTGACGATGGTACGCATTCAGTACTGAGTGCTTTAGGGTGAGCTGGAGTCAGTGACCTAGTCCCTTGTAAAACTGTTAAGGATTTCTGTAAAGTATCCTTCACTCCTTCCCCACCTAATGCTATAATGTTCAATAAAGAAAGAACAGAGCTCTTTGCTGGATACACACAGCAAGAGACAGTAAGACATCAAACAGGCATAGATAGACACAGACCCAAGGATGAATTCAGATCAACAACAACAGACTAACGACAACCCTGAAACCACAAAGTGAAACAGACAGAAGACACAAGGGGAAAAGAGAATTCAAATTTGAATTTTCTCTTGGTTAAATTAATCCAAGGGTAAGTGCTGAATATTTTAGTACCTCTGAATATATCCTTAATGCATTTAACTAATGCAGGTTGTAAATAAGCTAGGCTCTAGGGGGATCATGTAAATTTAGGTGTCTTATCTAGTCATAGTTCATTGAATAATGCTGTCTATGAAATACTAGTATGCACCAACATGCATTCAACTGCATTTTCTACTTCTGACTCAGCAAGTATAATATTTTGTAGACACAAAAATATCCCAAAATATGCACTAGGTATAAAAGTCTGATGAAGTTGAAACCAGTGAGATGGGCAGGAGTCTGATCATCAAAAATGATGGCAAAAGAAAGAAGAGTTGAAATGTTACTAGCAAAGAAACAAGATGGTCACAATGGTTTCCGAGGGCTGAAATGGACCATTGCCAAAACAAGGCAGAAACAGAGACAGGAAGAAAGCCAAAATCAATGACGTAGTTTAGATTTGAAACAGACAAGTTCCACGCCCTCAACTTGATCTCAATTAAGAGAAATGGAAGGCACGAAGGAAAACCAAGTAATAAAATTATCAGACAGAGACTTCGAACTAGTGACGTTTAAGTTGACTGGTTTAGCAGCAGCACTGGGAACTTCAAACATGTATAGGTGAGTGACGAGAAAGGAAGAACGCAAATCACAGATCTGGGGCTGAGCAGATGGCTTGGTAGTTAAGGTGCTTGTTGTGCAAGCTTGAGCCTTGGAATTTGGATCCACAGGAAACCAGCTAAATGCCAGGTGGGTGTGGCCGTCCTCTGGATTCCAGCTTCAGAAGGCAGAGACAGGGAATCTTTAATAGTTAGCTCACTAGCAAGGTTAGCCACATAGGTTAAGTGCTGGGTTTGAGGAAAAGACTCTCCCTCGTTGAATAATACAGAAGAGCAATGGAGGATGAATCTTGACACCGACTTCCTGTACACATGCCCAGGTGCACTCACACACATGCAAAAACATACATGTAAAAAGGAAAAAAATAGATAGATAACTGAAAATTACAATATCTGCACTGGGGAGTTTAGTGGAAGGTTTTACAAACCTGAGAATAAAAGGAGTATGCTAGAAAACAAGCTAGGAAGACTTGCCCGCTGAGGCATATGTACACGGTATGAGAACAGGAGAATGCATGTGAGATGTAAAAGCACATTGAAAACAATGGGTTAAATACATACTTAATTAGAGTTCTAAAGGAGACAAAAAGAAAATAACTTGAGAAAACACTGAAGGAACTAGTAACTAAGAAATAATGGAGCAAATGCATAATAAGCTATAATTGCAAAAGGTGTGTGCAGAATAGATAGGAAGTCTCTGTCTCAGCTCACTGGAGTCACACTACTAAACTCCAAAGTCAGGGATAGTGTTTTCAAGAAATTCAGAGATTGGAACCTATCACCTTCAAAAGGGACAGAAATCCAAGAATAAGAAAGGTGATCCTGTCCATGAAGCATGAAAAATACTGGATACCACAAACCATCGAATAATATGTTTAAAATGCAGAGTGAAAATAAGTGCCAATCCATGAAGAATAGTATACCAACAATGATAATAATAAACATTTTTAATTATATAATTTACACTAATAAAATTCATGAAATGTTAGTTGGACACATATATATTACATAGAATTATTCCAGGGACTGGAGATATGGATCTGTATAAGGGTTAGGAAAACTTGTTGCTTTTTCAGGGGACCTAGTTTAGTTCCCAGATCCTACAAGTGAACACACAAGCATTTATAACTCCAGTTCCAGGGGATCTGATACCCTCTTCTGGTTTCTGTAGGTACTGTATGTGGTATACACAGAGTCAGTCAAAACACTGACACATGAACTTTAAATAAAGAAAACTTTCAGACACAAGTTCAGAGATACTGATTAGATTATAAATGAGGATAAAGTTCAATGTGTGGGGAAATTCTAAAAGAATTTCATACTACATGGCAATAATTCAAGGCTAATCAGCCAATGATTGTTGAATATGTCCACTATGAAATTCATAAAAATAAAGATAGCTAATAAATGCTTGATTTTAACAAAAAAAGTAAAAAAAGAAAGGCAGTAAGTTTAGAATCAGAATAGTAAATGAAAACCACCAACAAAGGAGGTTTGAAGGTAACACATCAGGAATCACAGAAAACATGAGGAGTAAAAATCCAGCCTAGAGCTTTTAAGGGCCCAGATACCTGCTATTTAAAAAGCATCCCCTGAAAGGAGACAAGTGCAGAAGGATAAAAGTGGAAATATAGAAAAGCACCAGCTGCCACAATAAAACTAGTGTTGTTGTACCAACACCAAAGGGAGGCAAATGTCAAGAAAGAAAAAGAAAAAGGCACACCGCAAAAACTCAATGAAGCAGGAAGCCGAAGCAGCTTAAAATATTTCTGTAGATAATATCTTGAAAGTATAACACAAACATTAATAAAGTCAGTTGTACAGCAAAATCACACAAAGTTGTGTTAACAAGTCTAAGTTAAACTAAAAGAGAACAGGGAAGGATAACAGAATCCACAAGCTCAAATTCCTATGTTTACTCTCCCTTCAATACACAAGGACATTGACGGAGGTTGAACATATGTCCAAAAAGCCAGCCTCAAATTAAAAAATTCTGAAGGTATATAAAATGTTCTCTCTATCATATTACATCAAAATCAGAAATGTTACCTTAGAAAATACCCAAACACTACGACCCTTGTGAATTAAACAACCCTTCAAAAACATTTAGAGTCAAAGAAGAAATCGCAAGGAAAATTGAAATGATTTGAGTGGGGTGATTAGAGAATGATAGGTGAAAACCTGCAGACATCAACCAAGACACGGTTTTAAAGGAAGCCACAACCTTAAATCTATATATTAGAAACTCTGGGCCGGGCGTTGGTGGCGCACGCCTTTAATCCCAGCACTTGGGAGGCAGAGGCAGGTGGATCTCTGTGAGTTCGAGGCCAGCCTGGTCTACAAAGCAAGTTCCAGGACAGCTTCCAAGACAATACAGAGAAACCCTGTCTCGAAAAACCAAAAGAAAAAAGAAAAAAAAGAAACTCTGGCTTAATGATATAAGTGTCTATCTCACACTATTCATACAATCATAGCAAATTTAAACCAAAAACCAAACAATATTGTGGGGAGAGCTAGACAAGAACAGAAATCGATGAAGCAAACAAAGAAAAAACTAATAAGAGAAGATCGACAAGGTCTGCATTTAGTACTTTGAAAATACCTATGAAATTAACACGCCCCGGCAAGAGTAATGAACTAAGAAACAAAAGAAGGAAGTGAAGTTACAAGGCACTGGAAATTAAATTCCATGAACATTAAGAAGAAAATAGAAATATATTTCAATGGTTGATGGGGAAGTCCTGAATATATGTAAATAAAGCACTGTTGGCTGACAGGGAAGCAAGATAGGAGGGACTAGGAGTCTAGGAGGATTCTGGGAAATGTAGTGAAGGGAGCCATCGCCACGTGATTCCCAGGAAGAGGGGATGCAAGTCTGCATTCTCGGAAAGATAAGTCCTTATAAAAATATATATTGGTGATAATGGGTCAATAATTAAGTCAGAGCTAGCCAATGAAAAACTATAACAAATGGCCAACAGCTTCATAATTAATATAGTGTCTCGTGTGTTATATGGGGGCTGCAACTGTGGCAGGGCTCAGGCAGTTGGCAGGGAAGACTACATGTTACAGATAGTATCATCTTAACGTATCTAAATCAAAATTTCTAAATGAGCATAACATATTAACTCTGTCATGAATAGAACTGGATAGGATGAATAACCCTTTAGATATTAAAGACAGCAGTACATGACACTGAAAACTCAGAGAAAATCCTGGGTGATGTCACTACTGAAGACCATAGTGGGCCAGCTAGTGGGTTTATCGCTTTGTAATTTCTTCTAGAACTATGAGACATTTCTAGAGTAAAGAACACTGAAGTTTCACTCTATGCACTTCACTAAGCTAGACTGCCTATGTATGAAAATCTGACATAGATATAGCACAAGCTACAAGAGCTCAGAACAGCAACATTCATGATACAAAAGCAAAACTCTAGAAAAAGAATTCTGGTACGTTAAATGTGATGGTGATTACACACCATGCTAAGGGATTCCAGGATTGGAAGATTACTGTAAGATCCCCAATGTTATCTTGTCATTTATGGTAGTTTAAGTGGAAACAGCCCCTATAAGTTCCTAGGCTGGAATGCATCATCCCCAGTCGATGGAATTATTTGGGAAAGATTAGGGTATGGTCTTGTTGAAGGAGGTGTCACTTGGGGTGAGTTTTCTCTCCCCCTACACCACCCCTCCCTCTCTGTGCCTCATGCTTGTAGATTAGAGGTAAGATTCCAGCTACTTCCCCAGCACCATGCCTGCCTGCCTGTGCTTCCTCACATCATGGACTCACCCTTTGGAGCTATAAACCCTAATTAAATGCTTTATTTTATAAGTTGCCTTGGTCATGGTGTCTTTTCACAACAATAGAAAAGCAACCAAGATACCATTCAATACATTAAAAAATAAAATGAAAAGTCAAGAGTATTTTTGTAAAATTTAACATGGATTCATAACATAAGAATCTAAGTCAATTATGAATAATTCCCTAGACTCAAAAAGACATTTGTTAATATCTTAAATATCCCAGGAGTCTGGAAGCTTTTCCAGACACACAAGAATGGTTATTACCACACACAAGAATGGTTATTACCACTTCTAGGGTGTCAATTGGAGCAACACAGACTCACTGGAAATCTCAGAAATCTTGTAAAAATGACCAAGTTGATTATGAAATTGTGTATGCATGCAGAAGAATATGAATATCCTGCATGGGAGAAAGTTAACGCAAGAGGGTTTGGGGCAAACTTTCAGGCCTGTCCTAATGACACAATATCTAAGAAGATAAACAGAACATGCCATGCAAGAAAATACTCTGCAGACCCACATACCAATATAAGTTGGACTAAAATCAGAGTTGGCATGCAAAGCAAGGAAGAAAAGACAAGTGAACTATGAACTCACATGGAAAAAAATTAAATTAAATGTGATGCCTCAGCTAACACTATGCTTTTAAAAGAAAAAAAACTCAATGAAGGACTGATGAGTTGGCTTATCAATAAAGGTGCTTGCATCCAAGACTGAGCACATGAGATCAATCCTCAGGACCCACATGGTAAAGAGTGAAAACTGAGCCCCACAAGTTGTCCTGGCTTGACATTCATGTCATGGCAGGTGCACGCACGCATACACACACACACACACACACACACACACACACACACACACACACTCACTCATTCAAGTACAACAAGCAAACTCAAGAGGAACAAATACTACCATCCCTCAGGAAATGTGGAAAAGCCAGAGTAGAACAGTCATCACGTGAAAAGCAAATGTTACAAAGAGCAGGTCTGCAAGGAACTCAATGGCAAAGCCATTGTCTTATATGTGCAAGACGCTAGGTTTCATCCCCAGCACTGCGGAATGACGGGAGAGGAAGGAAGAGCAGGGTAATCATACCCTGTGCTATCAGATGCAGACACATTAGAATACTAACATTGCTCACATTCTCTACGACCCAACTGCTCCATTCTTCAGCAGAACACTGCACAAAACCACAAGCATATGTAAACCAAACGGTATGCCCATGAAGGTTTACACTAGCCTTACTTGTAACTGGAAACAACTCAAGGGTCTGACAATGATAATACTATACAACAACTAAAGTGGATGATTACCTGGATGTACAGGTTGCAATGTGGATGGTTCTCAGGATTTACTGTTGGTCCAAAGAGGCTAAACACAAAATACTTAGGCACAGATGAATCAAATACGAAGTTCAGAAAGAAGCAGAGTTAATGTGGGAGTCTAAATTAGGAAAGCAGTGCTCCTGGGAATGAGGAAGGCATGGTTTGGTTTGGTTTGGTTCTTCCAGGTAACAGAGGCAGTCTTTAAAGCTATTAGTAATAGCTAATCTTGACCTTGGTGGTAAAGGCAATTAAAGTTGCATTTACTTTGTGACAATCCATTATCACTCGTCTACCTGCATGTTTCCTACTATTTTCTACATGTATTTTAAGCGTCAATGAAAAAGTTTTCATGCATGCCATTTGTTTCCCAAAACAAAGAAATGTGTAAAATCTGCTTGCTATAAGTGACAATAAAACAATTAAAAATTTAAGAGAGAAATACATCAAAAGACATTGGCAGATCTGAAGGGGATTAAGAAATGGACAGTAACCTCCACAAATGGTTGATTCCATTGGTAATTAAGAGGGAAAAAAACTAAAATAACAACTACAAGGTATCATTTCATGCTCACTAAACTGATTTTTTTCTTTTAAAGACAGTTCTCTACGTAGCCCTGGCTATTCTGGAACTCTCTGTGAAGACTTGGCTGACTTTGAACTCACAAAGATCTGCCTGCCTATGATTTTTGAAAATTAAAGTTCACATGCAAAGTTATCCTACCCTTACAAGAAATTGCCTATCAGCCTAGTAAGTCAGATTCCTATGAAACTTTAGAAGCAATTTGTGAAACCAGTGAAGCGGAATGAATTATTTATTTGCATCTTCACTGTCTAGCAGCTCTCAGGTTGGAGATCAAATGCCTTTGAGAACTTCACACTTGTCAATGGTGCTAAGAGCATTCTTTCCCACATTCCACAGGAGGAGACAAAGAACCCAAGTGAAGAGGATGCCTGCCAAAGACAAGCAGGCTTTCTGAAAGGACAGAAGGCTTTGTTTTGAAGGGCAAGCTTTACATGTAAAGGTGGTTGCACCAGCTTAGGGAAAGAGGAGGAGAGTGGGACTACACCCTGGAATGAGGACCAAACTCTAGCTCCACTGCTGAAGCAGATGATAATGAAAAGAGAAAATAGATTGTTTGCCAGTATACATGAAGCCTCCAATGAAACTTGCCATTCCCTAGGAAACAAAATGCTACCAAAAGTCAGCAAAGAAAAAAAAGTAAGACATTTGAGTAATCCTGTCACCACAGAACAAATGAGGGTAGGAGATCAACAGATGAAAACCCATAACAGAAACTCACGGCCCAAGTGGCTGGACTGGGGACTAGGAAGTACATAGAGGGACCTACGCTGCAGTGCCAAACTGTACCTCATCTGCCGAGACAAAGTCAAGGTTAAAGTGAAAACAAGATTAAGAAAGATGAGCATGAGAAACTCTGTTCACGTTTCAAAGGCGAATGGCTAAGATACAAGTGTCAATTTATAAATACAGTGTTGTATGAGGCTATGATGAGAATTGACAGCGGCAGCCACCTGTGTGGTGAGTAACGTCAAACAGGGACGGCAGGAATCTTTCTTGGGCGTGGCTTTGTATAATTCGTAATTTTCAAAGCACCAGGACACCAGAGTCGTTCAAACAAACCAAAATGAGTGAAAAACGGATAGCAAGGAGAGCCTGAAAAATGGGTAACCGGGGGTAAGGAGAAGATGAAACAGCGTAACGAAACAACAACAACCGTAAATTTAATACAATTACCAGTGTTACTACCACTTGTTGTCTTGATACAAAATACCAAATATGCTCGGAAAGATTCAATTTTACCTCAAATAGAAAGTGGGTTTTATATGAGGAGAAAATCGTATCAATAGAGTGTTTTTGCTGTTGCTGCTTTTTTATTTGTGTTTGTTTGTTTGTTTGCTTGTTTGTTTTTACCTTATACCACTTTATTGAATCCAGGACACAACTGTCCGGGAAGTCGAGATGACACGCGAGACTGGCCGATTTTCCCATGGGTAAACTTTGTTGATACTCATCGGACAAAGACAAATTTATGGGGCCCTCCGTGGAAGAATTGCACCAATGTTTTCTAACAACCGTCAGGTTTACAGTTATTCGGTAACAGCTGTGTGCATTCCTATGAGAAAACAGCGGGTTGAACCCAGTGAATTCTTAAGCAGTCTCAGAATTCAATAAGTCATTTTCACATCTTTCCTAATTATTTTCTAGACATTGTACAAACCCTTGGCCTCATCGGAAATCGCAAGTAGCCCCCACACCAGGCATCGCCCAGAGATAATCACTGGTATTTGTGCAGTGGAAACACGGGCATCTCTTTTGGAATGGCTCAGGAGGCACCGATGAACACCCTGGGCTTCTGGAACTGTTTGTCTGAAGAGACTAGACAGTGTTTGCACTGCATCCATTGCAGCCACAAAAATCACTTGCCTCGCAAAGCATCTGGTAAATCAGGTGGTGACATGTAAACAACTGTCTGTAGTCCTTAAAAATGGCGATGGTGTGTAAACCAAAGACCCAGAGCTGCTCCAGGTTAACAGAGATTAAAGGTGTATGGGACACGCCCAGTCTACAGGTAGTAAAACCTAGGTTTGGAGAGATGGTAGAGTATGTGGCTGTCAGTCAAGCTAGCGTGGGAAGTCACAGAACTAGACCTCTCTGGTCAAATGTGGTTTTCAGGTGGGTTTCACCGAAGTCTTAAAAAACTTTGAAAAGGAGAGGAAGGGGGAGGAAGGTAAGCTTCCAAATGACTATAGTTCCCTCCAGACTCAATTGTCTTTCATGGAAGTGGCTCAAAGGGTCACTGTCACTCAATGGCATTACACCTGGCACAAGGACTCCGGTAGACTCTAGAACATCTCCTAGGCTGGCTACCTTTTAAATGCCGGCTTTAAGCAGGTTCCTTATGAAAACTTCTCAAAGGAGGCTCATTTTGATCTGGATTAGCCAGAGATCAACACCTTTCAGCCTTCTGAGGAAATGGCAGCAATAATATTGATATGAGCACTCTTTGTAAGCTGGTCTGGCCTGAAACATCATTTCAGTGAAAAGGATGCAACTTGTGCCCTCCAAATGACTCATAGATCTGTCCTGCTTTCAAATACACTTGCTGCAAGTCACCTCTTAACAGCTGAAGGCCATCCTGTATTTTTGCCTCAATGCCCTTTGCCTCTGTGTACCTTCGTGCTGGTTTTGGTGGCTCACATCTGTCATTTAGCACTTTCAGGGCTTGAGTAAGTTGGAAATCGGTCTAGGCTATATAACGAGTCTCAAAAATAAAGGTTAGTAACACCCGTTTTCTTAAAGGACATATATATGAATGGAGAGGGAAGTATGTGAATTGGTTCTCCTTTAAATGAGGGATTTACCTTATAACACACTGGTAGATGCCCGAGTCCCCCTCTTCCAAAGGAAGAAACAAAATCCACGTGTGGTCCTGGTGATTTCTAAGCTGTCTGTTGTTGGATACTGAGCTTCGGGTGGGTGAGGTTCTGTGCCATGTCAGATTGACTGCCTCGTTTGTTACTGGAGGGTATGTGCAATTCAAAGCAAAAGGCCGGCCCTCTGAAATGATCTCGTGGTGCATGTCAGTATCCTCACACGTGCCTAGGGAGGGAAACACAAGAAACACCAGGGCAGAACACTGGTGTCGCTGTTCACTCCAGAAAACATGAGGACAGGCCTTCTGCAGTCCCCTCCACAAAACCGCCATGCCCTTTGCCTTTATTCTTCTACTCGGCTGCCCTTAGTTCTCTGTCCCCCTCCCCCCCACAGCACTGACCCATCCTGGCTACCTATGCTTCCTGCCCTGCAGTCCCTCGCTGAGTTGGATAAGTCAGTGGATGGTTTTAAAGACACCTTCCTTTTAAAGCCCATTTATGCCAAGTTAGTTTTTCTTAGAAATTTGATCTGTCTCTGGTAGCTTTTAGACCAAAAAATAACCCGTTATACGAAATAGCCGCAGCTAGTAATCCACCCGCTTAAGCATTGGAATTGAGTGACAATTTCCCACATCAACTAAGTTAGTCTAAAGTTCCAAGGTGGCATCTGGGGTTGAGGCTTCAAGAACTTAGGAATAGACTTTTTCTATCCACCCCCGCCCCCCCCTTTTTTTTTTTTTTTTTTTTTTTTGGACTCTGCCTACCAGATCATCTAGAGCAGTGATTAGCAAAGCTTGGGCTTAGTTGAGGCCCTGAAGATGAGTGACAAAGAATGTTGTCCAAAGGAGACAGGCGTCTGGGACCCAAGGACTCACAGAACGTACCTGCTATCACAAAAAGTGGAAGCGCGAACGACACCCCGCACAGCAGCAAGGACCAGGACCGCATCCACATTTTGGGCTACAGGGGGAAAAGAAGACTACGGGAGAAGTAAGGGATGCAGCCGGGCTGGGTACACCTTCCCCCAAGCATCAAGACTAAGACTTCTGAGAACTCAGCCCTCCATGTCCGCCTCACCACTCCAAGGCTTGCCTGTCCTCACCCTCTTTCCATACCACTGCTCTGTACTAACCTTCAGAAGTCCAGAAACCCAGACTGGCCTGAGGAGGGGACCGGTGGGGGAGGCTGGGTGACAAGGGGCAGACTTAGTAGCAGATCTTTCTGCCACTTAGAGCGATCTCACCGCAGCCAGAGCAGGCTATGGACCCGCCCAGCGCGCGCCTGAGACAGCCTGGGTCAGGAGAGCTCTCTGGAACCCCCAAACTCCCGCTGATTGAGCAGTAGTCGCAGGTCCATCTGGGAACGGCAGGCAGGAAGGGGAGAGAATGAGCCAAGCCTGAAGACCCCAGCCTGAGTTCAGGCTCCGTGTCCGGGAGGAGACAGTCGCCAAGCCGCCCCAGTGGAATCGCAGGCTCCCCTCTGTCCTCTGCCCTCCTCTAGAGTCGATGCTGCCCGGGACACACCGGGAAGGGGGCGGGGATCCACCTGCCTATGGGGTCCCGGAGCGCCGGGTCTCCTGAAGTAGATCAGGAACCCCGTCAGGAACCAGATCAAGGTCGGTCACCGCATTCCGCAGCCGGGGCATCGCCTCTCCGCCGCGGGCGGAGCAGACTCACCTTCCCCAAGTGGAGCAGGACAGAATGAACCCAGCCCTAGAGAACATTCAGTCTTATTTTGCCTGATTCCAAGCTATCATGTTCATCTATCAGGAATGTGGGCTTACATCTGCTTCAGATCGCGGCAAAAAAAAAAAAAAAAAAAAAAAAAAAAACCTTCCTTTCCAAACTCTATTTGAATGGTTCTTACATGCCCGACACTGTCCCAGAAGTGGAAGCCATTCCGCATGGCTTCTGTGAGAAGGTATTAACCCTATGTTCTCGTGCTAGATTTTTCTGTACAACAGTCATCCCACAGGTTGAGCACCACTCTGGTCTAAAATCTCCTTAAAGAGATGCTCACCCGGATCTGTGGTCCCAGCAGGCACCAGAGACCCCCACAGGGCATTGAGAAGAGGAAAAAGACCTCAAGTGCAACCAGCCCACCAGCTTCTTAGCCGGGTATTCCTAGTTGTCCTTGCGGAATTAGGGACAGTGAGACTTTCCTAACAACCACAGGGTCAGTCTCCTCTGTTAGCCATCCCGTGCTCACAAAGTTAAGGTGATCAGGTTCCCCGCCCCATTGCCTTACACTTCCGGGATGATCTCTGTTGTGAATGAGTTTGTTGATTCGCCAAGAATCAATCACTGGGCTTGGAATACAAAGCAGATTGGGGGTTGTGAGCTTTTCAGTAAACAACATGACGCTAAGCAAAATAAGAAACAGAAGAAATAGACGCTACAGGTCCTACCAAAATGGAAGTTAAACAAAAGAAAAGTCAAACGTCAGAGTAGAAGAAGCTGGTAAGAGGAGGCTGAATTTAATCGGTGTAAACTGACTCTAGCAATGTAAACAACACGGAACTGATTCAAGTTTGAAAAATGAAAATGCAAGGCCATAAATTTTGTCTCCAGACTCTCCCAGAGAAGCAGGTGGGGAGGGACTGAACATGTACTTTTGGAGGCCCAAAGGATAACTTTAGCTGTGTTTGTGATGGCCAGAAGAAACCTGGCTTTAGTAGGAACCTTCTGAGTCCAATCTCTTCCTCTCTGCGTTTCACTTTCATGTCCTTCCTTTTAAGCATAAGCCATACAGTTGTTAAGGGTGACAGAATCCCAAACAAACAGTGTCATGTCAGCAGCAAGCAGAAGGAAACTTCTCCAGTCTTCCTGTGACTATCGCCCAGGCCCAAACTCTCATCTTAAGTTAGGTGGTTACTGGCCTCTCCTCCTCCCCACTGTGTGTAGTGTGTGTGTGTGAGAAGGGGGTGGGAGGTTCTTTAAGCAATAAAAGGTATTCTTATATAGGTTTTCTTAGTCACCGTATAAAATTTACTACATTGCATACCTATATAACTTGCTTTTTCATAGAAGCCTTACATTTGTGGGATTTAAACATTCATGGTGTTGTCCTTCTTAATACAGGCTTGCTGTTGTATAGCATGCCATTGTATGAGCACACACAACCTACCCGTCCCTCCCCTTTGGCCATTTTGGCTGCTCCAATTTTAACATTTGGCTATTTATTGCAAATAGTGTTGCTGTGTCAGTTCTGGCAATGTCCTCTTGCAAGTTTGAGAGCAGTTCCCTGATCATTAAATGAGTTCATCTGCATTGGCAAACTTCTAATTGTTTCCATGATAGCATTCTCTCAAAGAGGATTTCATTGCCCTGTGTTCTTGCCAAGCATTAAACACATTCCCAATGTGCCCGATGACACAATGAGTTCTGGAAACATGGCTTGGAGAGATGGGCCCTTCTACAGCTTGCAGTTATTATTCTCTGATACATAAGTTTTTAAAGGATATTCAACTATTAAGAAGCACATATGGTGTCAAATCCAATGAAAAGATAGAAAAGGTGTCATAGTCATAGCCTTGCTCCTGAACAGTGGCCTGGAGCACAGGAGGTGGACACCTGGGAGAAGAGCTCTCCTTTTACTTTCTAAGGCTCGTTTTTAATTGTGCATGTGAGTGTAGGTGACCATGGGTCCAGAAGAGGGCATCAGATTCCTTGGGGCTGCAATTATAGGTGTTAGCTACTACCTCATAGGGGTTCTGGGAACCAAACTCTGGTTGTCTGCAAGAGCTCTACACACTCTTAATTGCTGAGCTGTCTCTCCAGCCTAGGAGAGCTCCCCTGAAGAATGACAAAACAGTACAAAATCTCTGAAGGACAAAGTGTGGGGGGGTTCCAAAAAAGCTGAAATGAAGGTGTTGTGATCACGATAGCAAAGAAGGGGAAAGGTAGATAAACAAAGGAGCTAGACCATGCGGGGCCAGAGAACAACAGCACAGTCACTGAGTTTATTATAAAATTAAAAGTAAAATTAAAAGATATTAGAATACCTAAATCACACTCATTGCTTAAATGTTACCTTTACCACTAAAGACACCAAAAGCGCTGAGCACTAAGTGGACTCCTCGGGTTTTAAAAACAGAGCACATGAAGTTGGGAAGGAGTAGTAGGATGGGTGGATAGGGGAAAATAGGAGGGAGGAAGGGGGTAAATAAAATAGTCAAAACCAAGCAAAGTCAGTATATAGTACTGAATGTCAGGATAGTGTGTTCCCTTGGGACATGGGTAGTGGGGGTTGGGACCTAGACCAGCAGGTCGTTCTTCAGTAGCAAGGTCCTGAGAGAGAGAGAGAGGACCAGGACATCAGAAGATAAAGTAGATAGAAAAAAGAGAGAAGATAAGAAAGTATGTGATCGGGAGGTCTTCTACAAGCTGCATCTTATACCGCTCAAGCTTATTAAAAAGTACAGCACAGTTATATACTTTTCCAAGGGAGAAATGGGGTTGTCAAAAGGAGCTATCATATAATGGGGCAAAGTCAGCAAGACACTAATCAAACAGTGCTGCACACGGGGGACACGGTATCTCAAGATCATTACAGATGAGCACACAGTGGCCTTGGTACTGATAACCAATAGCTCCATACAGTGGGAGGAGTTGGGTTCTCAGGATCTGAAGCCACAGCTTCCCCAGAGTCCTGGCCCCAGGCCACCACTGGTTCAGCCAAGTATATCCCTGGTTCAGATAAGGAGCTGTGTTCCTTCTCCATGCATCAGGGCCTTGGGGAAAGCCTCAGCTGATTAGTCAGTCGAGCTATCAACAGATACCCAAGGAAGATGTTCCTGTGTTGGGGTCTTTTTGAGACCTATATGCTTGTCACATTGGTTCGCTCACTTATAGCATGCATTTTCCAAACATGCACCCCGATAAATCAAGAAAAATCCCTTGTGAAAACTCTCAATAGGAGGTAGGGTTACAGGGCCCCAGTCAGGAGGCTGATGAACAGTCTAAGAAATAGGTGATGTGGCTGGGGTTTGCCAATGACAGTGGAGATTAACATCTGAAGACACATTTTAAATCTGTAATGATGTCTCAGCTCTTTCTCAATTTCGGTCTAACTTAAATGACATTTAGAGAGCCACAAAACCACACACTGGAGCAGACCCTAAAGTCTGGACATCTATCAGGTAGAGTGGCAAATACTGGCTCTAGATGGGGCACTGTTTGGTATAATAACCAACACTACAGAGCTTAAAAGACTCTGTTACATTTACACTCACACCCATGCATGCACACTTTCAGAAGTTCTCCAGCTTGTAGACATCCACTGCCCCCAGGAGATCCCATTCCAAACTAAAGTCCCATTAGCAAATCACTTCCCCCTGCAGAAAAAGGAAACCTTGCTGTGTGGCTTCAGTTAGGAAGTCTTATTCCCTGCTCTGGGTCTGTAGAAAGAGGAACCCATTTTGTCCATGGCTGTGTGTCTAATGTTGTTGTGAATCCTCGATGACCCTTCTCTCCAGAATAAGAAACCAGAGTTAGAGGTGCAGACAAGTCTTCAGGACCCTCTCACCTTTAGCTGATGTCTCCTGGTCCTTCAAGCCTGAACAGCATGGAGCCATCTGTCCTGGCACTCCACAGGTGACACTCACAGTCACAGGGCCCAGAAGCCGATGGTATATTTTGGTTCCACCCAGCTCTGCCATTAATGTCCCAAATCCTTTTTGACTCTTGCTGCTCCTGGGTCACATTTTCAAACCAGCTCTGGCATATTTCCCTATCAAAAACAAAAAGGCTCACATTTGCCCCTCCTCAATGTCGTCGGGAGAAAGTGGGTGATTAGGAAGAGCAGCTAGTCATCCGAGAGGTAGGGTACCTGCCTCCTGTCTGAGCATGCTTGCTCACTAATGCGGGCTGGCGTGAACTGGAAGCAAAGGCTGTCCCCAAAGGCCAGGTACTTCTACATAAAGTTTTTAGACACATGAATACTTAATCGGCAAAGGAATGTTCATTTAGAAGGATATTGGTTTTGACCACCAAATTTGCAATGCTCTCCAGACGAATGCTCATTCTCACTAATGCCCTCCATGTGAGACAGAGTCTCTGCAGAATGTAGTTAGTCATGTCCTTCTGCAACCACACCAAGTATGTTATCAGGGAGGGGAACAAGCTTTATTAGGAAAGGTAGTTTGCCATTTAGGCTGTATATATTTAAAAACGGGAGGAGGAGATCTAGATGGCCAACAGAAACAGAAAAGCCATCCATTTGACAGCCTTAATAACAACATACAGACAATTCTTCAAATATAATGGAAAAAAGATTTGGGCCAAGTTTTCGTATGTATACAGATGTGTACAAGTGTATCTATAGGTGTGTGTGTGTGTGTGTGTGTGTGTGTGTGTGCAGGTATGCACATGACATGGTACACATGTAGAAGTCAGAGGATAGCTTTTGGGAGTCAGTCCTTGACTTTCAACCTTCCATTTTTAACTTTATTTAGTTATTTAGTTATTATTATTATCTTATCATCTCAGGTGTACTGGGGACAGGTGGTGATGGGAACAAGAGGGATCAGGTTGGAGGTAGGGATGGAGGAAGAAAGTACTGGAGAGATGGCTGGAATTGCGGGGTGCAGGGCACTTGGAGGACAAGGTAAAAACCTGTGCAATGGAAACTCCCTGGAATCTAAGAGGGTGACCCCAGAGAAAATTTCTAGTAATGAGAGATACAGAGCTTGAACCAGCCATCTTCCGTAAATACGACAGGTTTCCACTTGAAGGATTGGGACACGAACCCAGCCACAAAGTCGAAGACTTTGTGGCTGGGTCCTGCCTGCAGATGTGTTAGGGTAAAGGCGGCACAGAACTTGTGGGAGTGGCCAACCAATGACTGGTCCAGCTTGAGACCCTGACACTGCTGAGCAGTCAGCAGACTGGTTGCTGACAGTGGCAAGGCAACTGGCTATCTAACAGGAAGAGCAGCTAGTGACAGGCCAAGCTGCAGGAGCGGAAAAGTGCCTGACTGCCTAACTGATGAAGAGCGGGAGAGAGATGACATTTCCGTAATTTTCCCCTTCGTGCACATGCCTGCACACACACACACACACACACACACACACACACACACACACACACACACACGAACACACGCAGGCACTCACGCACGCACGCACTGTGACTTCATTTTTACTTTAGAGCTAATTGGCGTTCTTTTTATTTTATTTTATTTTATTTTTTTTGGTTTTTACGAGACAGGGTTTCTCTGTATTGTTTTGGAGGCTATCGGTCCAGCCCGGCCTCGAACTCACAGAGATCCACCTGCCTCTGCCTCCCGAGTGCTGGGATTAAAGGCGTGCGCCACCACCGCCCGGCTCTTTTTTTTTTAATATGAACCACATATTTATCATCTGCCCATTTGTTGATGGACAACTAGGTAGGTTCCATTTCCTTCCTATAGTGAATGGAGCCCCCAATAAACCCGGGGGTGCAAATATCTCCGTGGAAAGGTATGAAGTTCTCTGGACCCATGCCCTGGAATGAAATAGCTGGGTCATATAAGAGTTCTATTTTTTTAATTTTAGGAACCTCCAAACTGATTTCTCTAATGACTCTATTAATTTGCATTCCCAGCACTGGGGAATAAGGTTCCTCTCCAAGTTCTTCCAAGCCTTTCTTGTCAGATTCGATGAGGACAGCAGTTCTGACTGAGGTGAGATCCTATCTCAAAGTAGTTTTAATTTGCATTTCCCTGATATTGTGCACTTGGAAAAATATTTATTGCCCATTTGTGTTTCCTTTTTTTTGAAATCTATCTATTCAATTACTAGCCATTTGGTGATTGGCCACTTTGTTTCCTTGGCGTTTAGGCTTTGCAATTCATTTTAGAGTCTGGAGATTAGCCAGTGAATGTAATCCTACAAGAAACTCAGGGCTTCAGAAGAAATTAAGCAGAACTGGGAACTCTGTTTAACTATTTAAAGTGTTCAAGAGAGACAACCACTGCGCCCAGGCCTCAAGGTAAACAGGGTGCTGTATCTGAATCAGGCTCAGCGAGCATGTAAGATGGCTGAGAAGATTAAAAAAAAAGAAAGCAGGAGCCAGGCAGGTGGAGTCCCATGTGAGCTGGGAACAGGCAATCCCTGTCAAAGACAGGGATGTCTCCAGACACACTGAGTGGCAGAAAACCAGCGAGCCCCCAGATACCTCCTAGACCAGGAAACAAAGCCCAAAGGACACTCACAATCACTTCTAGGTAAGAAGTCCCTAAGAAGGTTGAGCAAACATGGCTCCTGGAAGGCTGAGCTCAGAGCAGGAGTCAACAGGATCCTTCCTGTCTAGTAATACAGGCCCAACTGGTCTAGCAGCTCCACATTTCAGGACGGCAGAGGTAGTGTTTCACTTTCAGATTTAAGACTCATGGATGTACAGGAATTAGACACTTTGTCTGCCAAGCCTTCCTCAGCAGCCCCGCTGAGCAGCCTGGGGAAAGAGGAGCCTGCCTTGGTTGGAAAGACTAGTGCTCACTTTAAATAGCATCATCCTTTTCCTGTAATGCTTTCCTTCCTTCCTTATTCGGGCACACACATGCAAATGCCCACCTTCCCCCTACACACAGGGAGGCCTTAATTCTGTTTATAAAATAAATAATATTACTCCCCCGGTTCTCCCTGCATCTTGTATGCTGTTTCTTTGTATACGATTTCCTCTCCCATGTGTTCTTGTTATTGTAGTGATTCATTTCTGCAATCTATTTTAGTGAAAATGAAAACCTTTCTGGCCCCTTCAAATGTACCATTCACTAACTGTTAAAATTAAGAAAAAAATATTTAGAAATTCTGTCCCAGATACTCGAGGTGCTCCGTGTGTGCCCTAGGTTCATATGGAGTCTAGACAGAGGCACTCCTCCTGTGACCTAGACACACATGAAGTCTTACCATAGAGAGCAAAACTAGGGTTCAAAGGAGCTGGGTGCTTTACTCTCATTCAGAATTATGACTGGTCAGGGATGCATAACTCAGGTCTTTATAAGCAGGCGGCACTCTAATGAAAAATAAGTCCAGAGACCTCTATCCCCAAGAGAAGCTAGTTTAAAATATACAGGGAGTACCGTTTGATGAATAGGGGTTACTTATGACTTATTAACAGTGTTAGATCTGACCTAACACATTGCTAAAATATTAACTGGTCAAAGGACAGAAGCACACTAGGATATTGGTTTCTTCTGAGGGGAAATTTGGGAAAGGCAAGTTCTCTGGACACCAGACTACAAACTTTTGTGTTACTACATTTTAATTATTTGTATTGAGTGTTTTACTCAATGAAACTATGAAGACTCTCTGATCATTGAAGTCAAGCAGCTTCACCACATTCATTTTAGATGCCTTGCTCTTGTCTGAGAGAAAATACATGTTTGCATGAAGCATAAAGGGTAAAGGGGGCAATAACAATAATGATAACAGTAACAGAATACATTGTTTACATTTGTTTACTGATCAACTTAGTGCTGTGTTGGGGATCAAGCTTCCACAAACTAGGTAAGTGATCTACCACTACAAAAGAACAGATGGGCTACATAAGGGAAATCAGGGCTTATAAGACTGTTGGACCAGTGACCTCCGACCCCATCTTAGAATTACTATTGTTGTGATGAACATCATGACCAAAGTCACCTTGGAAAGAGAGGGTTTATTTGGTTCACCCTTCCACATCACTGTTCATCATTAAAGAAGTGAGGGCAGAGCTCAAACAGGACAAGAACCTGGAGGCAAGAGTTGATACAGAGGCCATGGAGGGCTGCTGCTTACTGGCTTGCTCCCCATGGTTTGCTCAGTCTGCTTTGCTATAGAACCCAGGACAACCAGCCCACGGATGGAAGCACACACCATGGGTTGAGCTCTCCCCCATAAATCACCAGTTAAGGAAATGCTTTACAGGGTTGCCTACAGCCTGATGTTGTGGATGCATTTTCTCAACTGAGGCTTCCTCCTTGCCCATGACTCTAGCTTGTGTTAAGTTGACATAAAGCTGATCAGCACTGATCTCTATTCCCCCACCCCAGAAGAACATCCTGCAGAAGACATCGTCTTTTATATCAGGCCTTGAAACGTGTGTAAGCTGAAGAAAGGACAAACAGAGAAATAGATTTTCAATGATATCCAATGGAGGATTTGACAATTTATTGGAAAACAAGTTGAGTCTATTGATCCATAATATATACTGCATGTACATTTGGTGGTTTGTGATACTAACATTTGGCATCTGCTGGAGAATTATAAAATCAAGTTTTTTTAATAAAAAACACCCTTCATTATAGATCGGTATAAATATAATTTATAAAAAAGTCATTAAAATGGCTCAATACTTTTTCTATCACTATAAGTAAAATGCAAAACTCAGGAGAGATACATTCTGCTAAACCAGTTTTAAACACTGGTAATTAATATATCGTTGCATGTGCGAACTTCTGCAACTCTTGGTCGGCCTTTTAAAAACACCATCAGAAAGCATAGCGGAGTCAGAGTACTGGGGAAACACGTAAGCCAGATACTTCTGGGGAGGAGGGGTAAGTCAAAGGGAGCCCCCACTGCCTGGATATGAAGTTTCATCCTCTCTATCCTCCTCTGGGAACCAGGAATGGCACTACCTTTCAGCTCAGGGTCTTTCTTGGCACACGCTGATCCCTTGCCTCTGCTCCCAAACCCACCCCAGTTCTTGGTGTCCCAATATTTGTGGTCCTCTGCTATTGCTCTCTCCTTAAACTTTCTGGCCAAGTTTCCCACTGGCTCTAATTCACTCATAATATACACGTATACCAATATATTTTCTGGATGACAGCCAAAAAAAACTATCAGCAAAATTTAACTTTTAAAGCATCATGGGTAAGGATCAGCCATCTGGGACAGCCTTCCTTTCTCCGACCCAGCAATCCAGTGATCCGTCCACTCAGTACTCTCAGGTTGGATCCAGGACAAAAGAGAAGTGGAGTCAAAATCCCAAGCTGTAGGACTGGTCTACCTCTATGTAGGTGAGAAGATGCCTTTTAAGTAAGATTTGTGCTCATCCAGAGCAGATACTCAAAACGTGAAAGACAGAAGGGTATCCAATGTTCATACAGCCCTTAAAATCGTGGGTTTCTTCCTGGCATGCAAACCCGGCTTTGCAATCTTCTAGAACTATTAGGATCATTCTGAAGACAGTCATCAAGTCAAAAGCAAACAGAAAACCTCTGTACCACAAAAACCAATTTGCCTTCCTTTTTAGTTAGAGAAGAAATGTTGACCTTTAGGGAATTGGAAAATAAAAACATCATGCTGAAATTCTAAAGTTAGCTTTTATAAATCCCTACACTGAAAAGGACTGTGTTTGTTCCTTCTGTAAAAACATTCCTGGACTCAGTTGCTTCCTATATATGAGGATTGAGTAAGGGTAAATGGACAGTGATGAATCTGAAATCAAAAAGTTGGAGCACAGGGATAGAAACCAGAAAGTTCAAAGTCAAGGCCTAGGTCCAGTAGAGTTAAAAGAGTAATTTCGTTAAATAGGTCAGTTTCCCTGACCTGTATGTAAAATTAGGATAATTGCAATTTTAAACATGATGAACCAAGAACATTTTAAAATAAAGGTCTTGGTCAATCTATATACCATGTATTCACATTGCAGAAAGCAGTGGGGGACAGAGACACACCCACTACCTTTCCCTGGGGGTGGACTGATTCCTGCTGGTGAAGAAACCACCTCCTAAAGTGACCACCAGCAGGCAGCACGGTTGGCATGACAGAAGGGCTGGCAGCTTGAGTGGCCAAGACTTAGAGGAAGGAGAGATTAGGCACTTGAGGATTTCAGCATTGAAATAATTTTGGACTCTAGCAAATTCCTTGTCAGGTGAAGAAAGAGCGAATCCTCGTCACAGGAAGTGGGAAGCACAGCAAAGAGGGAGGTGTGTTGAGAGCAGAAGCGCAGGCTCCCGAGGCTCTGCTGCAGCCACAGGGCAGGATGCTGATGAGCAGGCTGACAAGAGAGGCCTGGGACAGGGGACGCGATGGGGAGGAATGTTACAGACTTTAGCCTGCACATGAAGAGCCTGTAGACGTGCTGTCGCTTCAGGGGGTGAGCTAAGCCAGTGCATGAGGGCGGATGCTCATGCTGGAGCTGCGCTTGTGACAGAGTGGGGTAGAGCGCACTGCAGACCTGCATTTCCAGAGAAGCAATAAGCAAAGTGCAGGCGGGTACAGATGATGCAACAGTCATTCCAGGGTGGACAAGTGAGCAGAAGAAACTTGTGTGTGGCTTCCTTCTACACTGAGCTTAAAATCCACTCTTTTCTGCAGAAAGCCAAAGCAACAACAGTTGGAGGAAACCCAAGAGAATTCCTTTGTTGAAGTGACAGTTTCCAAGGTCTTTAAAATAAAGGTTAGTCTTTGAAAACTAAATTTGGTGGCTGAGGTGTCTGGAAAATGCAAGGAAGTCATGCCTTCCACAGTGGGGTGTCAGTAAATCTCACCTTCATTGAGGCTTAGGGAAGCCACTTCTTTGCCAATGACACCCCCAAAGTGTCCTTGGACAACCAAAGTCCCACAGACTTTAATGGAACCACCCACAGATGTGGCCCTCTCCTGATGTTTAATCCTCCCAGTTCACTGCCTCAACAGTTAGCTGGCATCCAAGCAGCTTCCCTGAGCAGCCATTTCCCTGGAGCGTCCCAAACGCTCACTCCAAACTGTCCTAGCCCACCACTGTCACCAAGTCCTACTCCCTGAACAATATAACTCCAGGTGACCTGGGGATAAGGGACTACACTGGTGTGTTTTATGACAGTACACATTACTGGGAGGCACAGCCTAGCTTCAGCATCCTGGTCCACTTCCGCCACACTAGCCGAGAGGTAAGTGAGTCTCTGCCCGCAGTTTCTCCTTAGTGTCTAGCACAGGATCCTGGGTTAGTAGATGATGTGTGGACAATGGTGATTGCCTTGGGGCAGGCATGTGGTATCTCACATTTTTCCAGAACCTGGTCTTTGCACACTGAGGTCTCTCTTTAAAGTCCCCTGACCAGCAAATGGCTCCGTGTTTCCGCTTAATGAATTGAATAGATTCTGGCATTTTCTCATAGTCTTGGATTTTCTCCAACTCGAGCAGGACAACTTTAATTCCTTCCCGGATGAGAGCATTATATATCGCTATTTGCTCTTCAGATGAGTGACTCAGCCAGCTGAAGCCGCCCATATCTCTCATTAAAATGATAATCAGCCTTCTGCTTTTCTTTACGTTTTCATTCGTGACCTCGATAGTATCTGAAAGACACAGAGCACACTGTGGTCAGTCCAGCCACTGTCTAGACATTCTTTCTGAACTCAGCCCTCAGAAAGCTCTTCCCAATCTCTGTCCTATGGCTCCTGCTGCTCTTCCCTTGCCTTACTTGAGAGCCAAAGACATTTTCACTTTACAGACCAGCTTAAGAACTAACACACAAAAGATGTACTTTGCTCTTGGAACTCAGAAAACCCTCAGTCAGAAACGTTAAAATGTCTTGCTAAATCATTTGCTCTATAATAATACTCCTAGTTTAGGAAACCAGTTGCAGTGTGGCTATTAGATCTAACTAGTCAGTAAATGTCCCAAAAGAATAAAAATCAATTAAATGTTGACTCAAGGAGCTAAGAGAAAATTTAATATTATACACCATTGGAGAAATTCTTTAAAGTCTTCAAAGATGTCCAATGGAGCCAACCCTCTAGAATCGGAACTCAGCCGATAACATCACTAGAAGTGTTTCCATACCTTCCCCGGCATAGTCGTCCCTTCCACAAATGAACAGCTTGTATCCAAACTGCCCCTCCAAGACCTCAGGCAACAGTTTAAACACAAATGTATCTAAGTCTGACGATGGTCCCTCCCCGAAGGTCTTGGGATAAAGAATGTACGCATCATAGGCCTTTCCATCTGAAGCTAAAAGGGAAACAAAATACATTTAGAACCACAGCGGGTGGAGAACAAGACACTCAATAAAGTCACCACCAAGAACATTCGTTTTAGTTTGGTACAATTGCCCAACCAAAAGAGCAATACCGCACATCTAACGCCACTTTAAATTCAATGTAGTAGTAGTTTGCAATTTTTGTTTCCACACTCCTTAACATTTTAAAGAATGATAGGCCTCTCACACATTTTTATGTGTGCATTTAATTTTTTTTCCTCAGATATTTAAATAGTGTCCAGGTTAGTTCTTGTCGACACAAGTTAGTCATTTGAGAAGATGGAGCCTCAGCTGAGAACACTTACTAGGCTAGTTTGTGGGCAAGCCCGTAGGGCATTTTCTTGATTGAGATTGATGGGAGAGGGCCCAGCCCATTGTAGGTTTCTGCCTCCAAGTTCCTGCCTGAGTTTCTGCCCTGACTTCCTGACTACAAGCTGTAACATACACTCTTTCCTTGCCAGGTTTGTTTTGGTCATGACATTTTCTCACCATAACAGAGACCTTAGCTAAGACCAATAGTCACAAAGCCTGTAATCAGATTGTAACCCTTGACTACTAACAAAAATGGATCGTATCACCCTTTTGAATGTACAAAATATAATCTAAATAATGGAATATTTTATATTTGCTAACATTAACTTTAAAAACATATGAGCAACCTTTTTCTGTTTCAAAAATATATTCATTCACTCCTTATGAGTTTCACACATGTGCAGAGTGTATTTTGATATCGACCTCTCCAACTTTTTGCCCTCCTAATTTCACTTCCCTTATTTATACCCTACTAAGCAAAATTGATGCTCTTTGCACCAACATCAGTTTAGATCCATCTTCTGGAACGTGAGCAGCTACCAGGAGCCATAGCATCAACGAAAACTGACTGTTCCCAGCAACTGGCGGCTACAAATCGCTCCTTAGCTGGGGCTGCGGCTTCATGAGCTGCTCATCTTCCATGCTGGGATGCTGACTGGCTGGAGCTTAATGCAGACAGCCACAGCTTCTTTTCTAACATTAGCAACTTGCAAATTGCTCCTATTTCTCCTTGAACTTGTACATTTGACTTTACCTATAGAATATCGTTACACTTGGAAGCTTTTCACTTTTCTTCAACAAAAAAAATCACATTGAGTTTTTAGTGTCAGCATCTATTTTCATTAGTATATATTAACTCCAAAAATTATGTTTCATTGTGACATTTCCATAGATGTGTACAAGGTACCCAGATCACACTCACCCTCATGACCCTTTCTTTTCCCTTGTCCCCCACAATATCTTTTAAAATTCTCACATTTTACATGTTCTCTATTGGGTTTTCCTATAAAATGGTCCTCACATAGCATTTAATGCTACCCTATATACTTTCAATATGCTCATACCTTTATGGCCTTCTTCTTACCCAATTCTCTAAATACCCCAAGCTTATATTCTACTTATTCTTCTTTCTGTATTAGTTTGATATGATTCTGTGGTGTTAAAGAGAAAGAGGGAGGGACCCTTCCTCAGATGTGGAAATGTCTTTCATTTGACTGTGGATCATGGATCCATAGGGCACATACAGCACAGAACAGGCCCTAACAATGGATTCTGGGTAACCAACTTATAGACAGATGTTCCAAACACCTGTGTATCCTGCCAATATGGAAGCTAGGGTGGTGACTTAGAAATGAATGGCATGGAGGCTTAACAGTTATGAAACTAAGTAAGAATAAGTATTCTTCTTATGTAAGCCAATATCACTAAAAGCCTTCAGTAAAAATGTTATGAGTCATCTTCTAACTGTCCAGAGGAAACATTGCATGGAATATGAAATTATACCTTTTGGGGGGAGAAAATCAGAGCAAGTATCCCTGTACCAAAGCACAATGTCAACTTTGAAGATTCTATAGATGAAAACGCAGCATATGATTGTAGCTGTTAAGATGACAAAGGTCCCAATGATGTAATTCTTGAAATCAGGGACTACAACAAAAAGAGAAAATTATTAGAGCCCAAAAAAATAAGAACTTTCATCATAGCAATTTGAATATCTTTACTGCAAAGAGCGTGCATTTGGGAACCAATTTGCACCCCAGATCCACGTCTGGTCATTCACTGTCATTGTAGGAATGCACACTAATGAGCCTGCAATGCAGCCTAAGTCCATAGAAAATAGAAGCTCATTCTTTGAAATTTCCACCTAAAGCACATTGCACAGTTAGAGAAAACCTGTTGGGGACCATAGAGACGGAGTTCACTGTAGCACAACAGGAGAAGTCAAAATCATAGAAAGCCTGAATGATTCCCTGAGAGAAGGGAGTCTGTTAAGAAGAAACTAAAAGATGGAGGACAGACAAAAAGTGACATTTCACATTCCACATCCTTTTGGTCTCTCCTCATAATTCACCCAAAGAAGAGGAGTGTGGGAGAGAGAGATGAGAGAAGTGGCAGGCGGAGAGAAAGGAAAGTGGAGAAGAACCCAGAAGGGGAGACAAAGAAAGTGACTTTTCATTGTCAGCACATGCAGAGCATCCAGAAAACATCTAAATACTCAATGACGTTACTTTTCTGTTTTATTTATTTAAGTTATATTCGCACACATGCCCTCGTTTTTAAGCCCTGCTTTAAATACTACACAGTAGTTAAACAGTATTCACAATTATTTTCAGTACTAGTTTTTTTTTACTATACAAATTCTTGAAAACCAATGACTTCACACGTCTTTGTTATAGACAGGATATTTATGCTTTCCTTGTATAACCAACCATCTTGTTTGGTCATGTGCTTAAAAACATCCAGGAGATAATGAACATGAAGCAAATATAGCTAGCTACTAGCCTTGGGAAAATAATAATTAGTAAGAGAAATGGTTGGCATCCTTACGGAACTTTTAGTCAAAAAAACAAAACAAACAAACAAACAAAAAACCCTAAAAGAGCTCCTGTGCCCAGAACACATGAGGCCTCCAATGTGGTACCCAAATAGAAGCAGAGAGGCAGGGTCAGATGAGGCAAGGGGGTGGGAAAGTTTCCAAACAGAGAATTGAGGACGAGAAGCAAAAAATGATGAGAAGTCACAGCTGAAGAAGGGATGAGGAATGTTCCAGAAGAAAATAACACAGGAATCCGCAAGGCTACACAATCTGTTAGGTTATGCAAACGTCTGTTACTTACCTGGATATATTAATTTAACATGTGCTGACTCTATAATATTTGAGTTCTTGACGAAACAGGTAAATGGGTACCGATAGAAATGACTCTGGACCACTGAAATGTTAAGTATTGTAATGAGCATATACTTTCTTTTGGCCGAAGGATGTTCCACACTGTTCAAGAGAGAGAGAGAAGGGAAGTAATTAAAACAGAGGAGGTTAAATGCAGCAACAAATAGTAAGACCTACAGGTCCAGTTAATCACTTCTCTTGATCATGTACAAATAGTCTATTGGCAAGATGAATCAGACATTGCATACCCTCAAGGTCAGGAACATTCAGTAGCAAAGAAATCATGTTAAAAGTACCAGCTTGCATGGAGAAACACACACACACACACACACACACACACACACACACACACACACACACACACAGCCTTAAGTGTTCTGGCCTCCATGGGTGTATAGGATTGGGGCAGATGACAAAGGACACTGCATGAATGGACAGGAAGGAGGAGTTAATAGAAACCCAGGAGATCTTTATCCAGCCCATAGAGACCTAGGCAAAGTGGCTGATTCTTGATTTCTTCCACGTGTCTTCCAAAGTACTTAATGCACGTGAAGAGTACCTCGTTGCAATGCTGTGGCAGCATAAAACGGAATGGAAGAAAAGGGCTTTTAGCTGGTGTGACATTTGTACAGTGGCACATATTTTTAACAACAACAACAACAAATATACAAGTTCTCACAAATGTCGTCTAAATTACTTGGTAAAGTTCAAAGCGAGCAGCATGGGGCTAGGAACTGTCAGCCACCAGCTAGATCTCAGGATTGGATTCAAAACTAGAATAGGCAGCACAGAATTTAATATTGAAATTGGCTGGCAAACTCACAATTGGTAGTCTTCAACTAGGAATGGATCATCCTCTTCAATCTGTGACCCATTCCACTTCCAGTAAACAATATCTGAATACTGCCCGGTGACATTGCAGATCAGTTGTATCCTGGATCCTGAAAAGCAGTGCATTTGATTGACCTTTATTACAATCTATCTATATTTATAAATGGATACTGAATGAGCATTTTATAGTGTAGAAAAGCAAAATGAAGGAGGAAAATGTCCCTAGTTCTCATCACCTACCCAGAGAATGCCACTGTTTGTTATTTTACTTATCTCCATCTTGGTCTTTCGGTTCACACATCAGCAATAAGGTGAATGGGATACTATTGTCTATTACTTGGAAGTTGTTGTGACCTGGGAACCTCAGCCTCCATGTTGGTATGAGACTACTTCATAATGTAACTATACACTAACAATATTGTTATTACTGGACAGAATTTCTCAAGTTTCATTATTATGATTAATATTTAAGGAGCATCCTACTTATATCTCTGTTTTCACATATCTGAATGTATTACTTGGAACGCAAACCTGGAGGCATAATATATCCTTAGAGTGTTGAGACTGAAACCCATGGCCTTGCTGCATCTCCAGTCCTCCCAAGGAGATATAGTCTCAAAGCCAAACTCCAATCAAGTAAGGCTGCGCCAGCCCATTCAATCTCCAGCAGCATATGCAGCCATTATTTCACACACACACCCAGAACACCAGGGGTATTCACTATTTCACACACACCCAGAACACCAGGGGTATTCACTAAGCATTGCTCAGTGAGAGAAGCAAAATCAAGTTTAATTTTCGCTAAATTGTTCTTTCTTCCATGGCTGGCTCCAGAGCAGGAACTGAGGGCCTAGAGTGCACTAGATGTGTTCTTCTTACAGCCCAGCTCATGTGCATTGTTTTCTTTAGATTTATTTATTTTGCATGAACGTGTGTTTTACCTGTATACATATCTGTGTACCACATGCATGCCTGGTGCTCACAGAGGCCACAAGAGGATTTTGGATCCCTGGGAACCAGAGATCACTGTGAGCCACCATGTGGGTACTGGGAATTGAACCCAGGTCTTCTGCAAGAGCAGCCAGCACTCTTAACCACTGAGCCATCTCTCCAGCACCCCAACCTACACTTCCTGAACAACCAGTGAATTAACACATTTTTTTCCTAGCTTAGTGTTCACTGGACCCTCGCTGCTCCTCACATATAGGATCCATTATTAGCCTCTTTCTCACAATAAGATCACAGGTTGTCCAGCTGCTCTTCATTAATCAAAGACACTCATTCTTCATAGACATAGACATAAAAATTTCCCAGAATACCTTCCAGACTAGCTGCCTTTATTTTTGTTTGACATAGATCTTTTATTTTTTCATGATCAAATTTATAAAAACTATCTTCACTCACTTTTTTTTCTAAAAACCCTCTCTACTACCAAATCAGGAAAGAACCATGGTACATACTTAGGGTGTTTGTATTTTCATTGCCTTTTATTCTTGAAGCTATCTAAGATGAAGAGCTTGATCGTCTTGGCTATCTTAAACATAAAGTTTTAGTCCAGGGGGCTGGAGAGATGGCTCAGCGGTTAAGAGCACTGATTGTTCTTCCAGAGGTCCTGAGTTCAATTCCCGGCAACCACATGGTGGCTGACAACCGCCTTGAATGAGATCTGGTGCCCTCTGCTGCCATGCAGGCAGAAGACTGTATACACAATAAATAATATACTATTTAAAAAAAAAGGTGATGAGTATGAGTTTCGGAAGGAAAAGATGCTTTAAAAAAAAGTTTTAGTCCAAGTAAATGAATTTAATTCCAGATGACCAGTTGATATGAAGTTTCTTTTTTAATTTATGTTATCTTTATTATATGATACAGTCTCATTTTTTTACCTCAATGAAAATAAGTATGTATACTTATACTCATCCTCCTTCCTGGTTTCAGATTTTGTGGTATTTGTATGTGTGTGTATGTGTGTGCAAGTAAGGGAGTAGTGTATATGTGTGTGTGTAAGGGTGCAGTTAGATCTGTGTGTGTGCAGAAGTTATCTGTATATGTATATGTGTGTGTGTGCATGTAAGAGTGCAGGTGTATCTGTGTGTGGGTGTGTGTACATGTAAGGAAGCAGTGTGTGTGTGTAATGGTGCAAGTATATCTGTGCACGTGTGTGTGTGTGTGCATGTAAGAGTTCAGGTATATCTGCATATACATGTGCATGGAGGCTGAACAACAACCTTGGACATCCTCAGGAACAGTATCCACATCCTTTGAGACGGGTTTCTCTCTGGGTAGACAGAGATCACTTATTATTCCAGACTGGCTGGCCATCCAGGGACAGGTCTGTACCCATCTCTGCCTCCGCAGCACTCATATTACTAACATATATCACGGCACCCAGCTCCTAACACGGATGCTGCACACCAAACTCAGGTCCTCACGAGCACATTACTGACTGAGTCATCCCCATCCTCTTTTAGTTGTTGTTGTTTTTAAGACAGAACCCATTTGTAGTCAAGGCTAACCTCAAGCTCCCAATCCTTCAGTGCATGCCACCACACCTAGCTTAACACGGCTCTCTCCTCAGGAGGAGTAAAAGACTGACTCCATACACAACAGGAAAGGGTATTCATTGCTACAGTGTTCAAAATGGATCTCTCTCCTTGATATTTTAAAAAACTGACTACCTTGGAAAAGTATTTTTTAGAATAACTATCATCTTTTTGACATATATAGTTTTACCCCTCTGCCTAAAAGATTGGCTCCAATGATAAAAAAATCTGTGTCAATCAGATAAATTACATACTGTATTCTTAGACATTTTAACCTTGGCATGTGGCTACTGTTTGCATAGACAGTAAGACTCTACTGGAAAGGAAGGGTAGGAAAATTGGATATGGCTAGATTTTTGCCCTAAGAGGCAAAAACTTAAAAAAATTAAGAAATAAATTCAAAACATTTAAAAATCATTTAAATACACAATTTGTGTCACTGTCCCTCCACGGGTGTATTTGGTAACCGACTTATTGTATGTGTTGTGAAGGTCATGCTAGCTTCATCTTGAATTCACAATATTGGTCCCTCCACATCTGCTGAAGCCTGCTTACCTGGGTCTGCCTCCAGGGTCTCATTCCGTGGGCTCACGATCACAGGCCTGTCAATCTTGACTTCACCTGCAAGGAGAAAGCACACAGAGCTCTTCAGTCTTTCGCCAGACAAAATCCCAAGTGGGGCCAGCGATCAGCCAGACAGATCAACCGGAGACAGGAGGCGAGAGAAGAGAGGCCCCCAGAAACCAGCAAACTCAACACCCGAAGCAGGGCAGGACCACGCACAACATTCAGGTGGACTACACAGGCGTCTGTTAGCCTCTACACATCTGCACACAGGGACTACACCTGCACTCTTACATACACTTGAGTACATACGCACACACATACACACTCGTACATGTGTGTTGTGTATGTGCACGTGTGTGCGTGGGAAAAGAATAAAAGGAGAAACGAATATAATTACAACCGTCTCTACTGAGAGAGCACAAATACGAAGAGGAATTTATTCTATACACAGCACCTATGTGGACAGGACCCTGGGAATTGGAGGCTCCCCTCTCCCTGCAGAGCAGGGAAGGCAGTAGCTGGGGCAAAATGACCCCCCTGAGCAGAGGTGGCCAGTGCTGGACCTGATGAGCTGGGTTAATGTGGTAGCAACCCCGCAGCTACTGGTGAGTGACAAGCGACTTGTCACCATTTATTTAAATAGACAGAAACTTTCAAAAAAACTCTAAAAATGAATCTCCTGCTTCTTCACAAGATGGGTTCCATGGGCTGATCTGTGGCTGAGAAGGAAGAATTAGAAGCAGCCTCAAATGCCAGCCATCCCCCAAAGGCTTGTAAACAAAGCACAGGTAGACAGGAGGTTGGATCTCCTCTTTCCTTTACAGTACATGCTCAGTAAATGACCACTGAAAGTTAGATCCAGCTGACACTTAGAGGTTCCAGTAAGAGATACATTTTTATTCAATGAAATTAGTCTTTGAAAAAGACATGACTATAACTCCAGGGAAATGCAGCTATATGCATGTTGATCCTATCTTGGGTTTGCCTGGGATAGTCACAACTGTGTCCCGGCATAATTACTCAGAGATGATCCTCCTCCATTCCTGCAAAAATGGCCCTAGTTAGGTTAGCTTCTTATTACTGGAAGCTACCATTTACAGGAAGGTTGAATATTCTACCCGTTCCTAGGTAGCTTGTGAAAGTGCAGTTTGGTTCATCTTACTGTGAAATAGTTTTTAATATGCTATATGGGTATGACAAGTTTGGGAGCCCTGGAAACATTAAGAGAAGCCATTGCGCACCTGTTAACTGCCCCCCTCTTTTGTAGCAAGGCCCACTTTGCACCAGGCACGTGACCACCAGTTGCCTAACTCATCTCTAATCTTCCCAAAGCCTTACAGGCCACACATCTTATAGAAGTGGAAACATACTTAGAGATTAAGTGATTGGGCTTTAAAAAAAATGCATTCTGGATAGGTAACACCTCCAAACTTATGGGGATCTACCCCATTCACACCAGTGACTGCCCTGTTGTACTTTTGGGTTTGTCTGTTGCAGTACAGGGAATTGAACCCAAAGCATCACACATGCCTGACAAATGCCCCACCACTAAGTTGCTGAACAACAACTCCTGTTCAGTCAAACTCCCCAGGGCAGGCTCTCAAATGGTCACATACACCCACTAAAGGGAGTCCTAGAGCTCTCTAGAGGACCTACCTTCCGTGATATCTACGACTTTTACAAGACCCCTTAGAAAGCATGACTCATAACATGTTGGTCTAGTTAGCATTGCATCTAAAGCAGGAATGAAAAATATTCATGAAGTATTTAGTAACAAAAATGAGGTTACAACCATAGGATGTTGTGTTGTGGTTTAAATTGTCCCCACAAGCTCATGCATTTGAACACCTGATCCCCAACTGGTACCAATATTCAGGAAGGTTCTAGAAGATGAGGCAAGGTTGGCAAAAGGATGTCACTGGGTTGGGTCTTAGGTTTTATAGTCTGAACCACTTATGGATCTCTCTCTCTCTGTCTGTCTCTCTCTGTGTCTCTCTGTGTCTCTCCCTCTCTCTCTCTCTGTCTCTCTTTGTCTCTCCCTCCCTCCCTCTCTCCCTCTCTGTCTCTCTCTGTCTCTCTCTCTCTCTCTCTCTTGCCCATGAAATACTATCATGCTGCTTCTTGACTACTGGGCCAGCCTTACACTCGACCACCTGCTTTCTCTCTGGGACCATACGCCAAAACAAACCCTTCCTTCCCTGTTTTGGTTTGTGTGACTAATCAACCTTGTGAGTCACTGACCAATTCTTTATTTAGTTCCTTTGTGGACAATGAAGTAATATCAAAATGATGGTCTTCAGGCTGTCCCACATGCAAACTCCTGGGGTCAGAGCTACGACTCACCTATTGTGACAAATTCTATTACTCGGGTCACTGGATATTGCTTCCCTAGGAATGTGTAGGACACATGGCAAGTATAGTTCCCTCCATGCTCTTCAGTGACATTTCTCACCAACAGCTTATTTTTGGCTCCATAGAAGTCTTTGTCATCAAGAGGCAATGGTTTGCAATCCTAGACAAGAAGGCAGACAGAAGCATTTGGAAAAGTCAGTAACTCCCCTTGGTAACCAAAATAGGAGCTCTAGTTTTTCACCTCGGCAAATCCCTAATTGAAAATGTGACTTGTTTGTTTCGGGGGAATAAAAGAATAATTACACTTCTAAATTTCAAGCCCAGAGGCTTATGCCATAAAGACATGTGAAGACAAATTTATTTCACAGAAGACACAACTGAAGCAATAATGTTGACATTTGTCAACATCATGGTCCTTTCCTGAACTGATATTATTTTGTTTTCTTTAATTTCTAAAAGATGATTTTCCTGCAAAAGTTCCACTGGACTACTTACTAATTAAAGCTACCAAAATATACTGTGTCCCAACCTAATGTTTAAGTGGCTACAGACACTACCATGTTATATGTGGATTTCACTTTTCTTTAATTATGAGTATGTGTGTGTGCAATCATGGGCTTGTACACATGAGTGCAGGTGCCTATGTTGGACAGAAGGGGGTGCCAGATTCCCGGAACTGTAGTTACAGGTTATTGTGAGCCTTCTGCTGTGGATGCTGGGAAACAAATTCCAGTCCTATGGAAGAACAGTTGTCATTCTTAATCATTGAACCATCTCTGCAGCCCCAGCACATAAACGTTTTCGATTAAACACAAAATAATATCTGCTATAAAAACTATCTCTCACATGTTTTAAATATCTAATCCATCTTCTCAAACATGTTTTGAGTGCTATTACTTTTCTTGAAACTATGTCTTACTAAGTTAGATAGAGACAACCATAAGATTTTAGTTAAGTTGTAAGAATCACTACAGGCTTAAGTTTTTGTTTGGTTCTCTGTGAAATTGCACCACTCCGGAGCAAACAGTGGCCACACTGAAAAAGATTTTGCAGATACGTTTTATTGTTCAGAACAGAAAACTGTGTAAAAGTAAAATATCATACTTAAAATGAAATTACCTTATACCACTGGACTTTAGGTAACTGGTTCTTTTCATCCCTAAAAAAATCCAAATAAGGGCACACAAGGCTTCCATCCCCTGCGATGTGGAGGCGCTGCCTGAAGGCGGCTTGTGTGTTGTAACACAGGCCAGGCTCGTTCTCCAAAACCTTCACAGTTACTTTAGTTTTGAAACAGTGAGTCGAGTTTCTAAAATAAAGTAAAATGTGGAAATTAATCATTTTAAAGTGATTATCTGCCCTTAACTATCATAGAGGCTTAGGACATATGTCTGTAATGTATCAAATCGTTCCTTACCTTGCTATACAATAGTAATGTCCAGAGTCCTCCATCTTGACAGGAACAAACCAAAGCCGTTCTTTTTGCTGATGAATCCTGGAGCTCTGTTCCACTGATATGGGTGTCTTGCTGTCATTTTTATACCAGATTATGGTGAAATGCTTTTCATTCGTTGTAAGAGGACAATTACGAATATCAATTTCATTTACAAATGAGAATAAAATTATCTCATTCGGATATTCTTTACATTCATCTTTAAAAGAGAGAAAAGGGAAGCAATTTCCATAAGAAAAATTCCCAGTGTTTCTTAATGTAATATCAACATTTGAACTCACTTGGTTAGTGAAGGTACCAGCTCCTGCCATGCCTATAGTTCACAGCTTGGAGGTTACAAACCCAGTCTTCGGGGTTTGAACAATTTACATTAGGTTTTAGCTCTGTCATATGGTCCCTATGGGCGTACCTTGGGCAAGTTAATCCCCTCTTACTTTCTACTTATTCATCTAAAGGTAGGAATAATGGAGGAGAGACATTCGCTTCTGTACAATAGCAAAGACTGAACATACCCTCCCATGTGAACAGCTAACATATGAACAACACTGTTAAAGGCATAACATAATACTATCTCCTATTTACTCAACATGCTGAAGGAGAAGAGACACAGTGAATAGAGACATAAACCAATTAAGAAATAAAACTTCTAGAAATAAAAATGCATTGTCAAGTTGAAATTATATTGAGAAAAATAAGAAAACCTGAAGACACAACATTAGAAAACATCCAAGATTAAGCAAAGGGATGGGGGAGGGGAAAGCAAGCAGACAGGGCGTCAGATAGCTTCAGGCAAGAGTAGGGAACACAGAAAACTTATTTGAAACACAGGCTGCAATTTCTCAAGATGAGATAAAATGAACTTGGGCCCCAAAGATACAATTAACTCTAAAAATAGGCAAAATGGCTGGAAAGATGGCTCAGAGGTTAAGAGTACTGGCTGCTCTTCCAGAGAACCTTAGTTCGATTTCTAAGCAACCACAACCATCTATAATAGGATCTGATGCCCTCTTCTGGCATGCAGATGTACTTGCAGCTAGAGCACTCATACATAAAATAAATAATTAAATAAATCTTTGAGCAGGTGGTAGTGATACACTCCTTTAATCCCAGTATTCAGGAGGCAGAAGCAGGTGGGTCTCTGAGTTCAAGGCCAGTCTGGTCTACCAAGCCAGTTCCAGGACAGCCAGGACTACACAGAGAAACCCTGTCTCAAACAAACAAAAAAGAAAAGATGAAGAAAATCACAGTAACTGCCTAGTGATCAGTTTAACACCAGTGACAAAAGAAAAATCTTACATAGTCAGAGACTCTTTTTTAAAAAGAAGCAGCTATTACAATAAGAAACAAAAGGGTAACAACCTTTTAGAGAAGAAAAGTATTATCCACCTGCAATTTCAGTAAAAAAAATCTTTCAAAATTACAGAAAAGATTTGAAAAGCTCTAAGAAACCATCATCAGAAGGTCTGTACTCTCAAGAAGCTGTCAAAGAAGCCTTCCACAAAGAAGAAAATAGTATCAGATAAAAATGCTACAGAAACATTTTATCCATATGCGAAGCTGTATAATTTTGGGTGCTTAACCTATGAGCCTGTGGAGGAAATTTAACCTTCAAACCCTAACATTCAAGCCCCGTCCTTCAAATGATCATGACTGGTTACGATGCAGACTGCTTTTAGCCCATCTCTAAGAATCCACAAGAAGGTCTTTAAACTTCTAACAATGCTCAGAACTCAAGACCATCGCTTACTATGAGCACCTGTACAATCACAGAGAATTACATCCCTCACCACAGGCTGGGCCCTCACACATCAGGTACTATTTAGGAAAATATACCACAGGCTAGCAAGATTCATCTTTGCATCTTCCTTCAGTGACCTCTCCTGAGTGTCTACAGGGTTTCCACACTTGGAGACTCTTTTGAAATCTGAGTGTCCCCATAACTCTTATATTTATATATCATAAAAGATAGCACTGTGTGAATGACACCAAGCCCTGCTTCTAGATTTAATGTTAACTCCCCCACCTTTGACTATATCTGAGTGATTCAAGTAATGGAAATAATTCCTTTACCCTAGGCAGCCCTGAAGAGATAGGTTCCCCAGAGGCACTCTCTTCTCCATGGAAGGTTGTTTAAATGAGTCTATGCTTTCCTTACCTTGAGACTACTATGTAAAATACTTATTTTCAAAGGCACCATTAGCTTCAGAAACCACATTCTTTTAGCTTCAACTTTATTCTGGCTTTTCTGACCAAATGTCAAGGTTTTAATGCCTACTCTGCTTGAAGACCCCGAATCTCACTACAAACCTGACTGAACACAGCCAGCAATAACCATGCTATAGGCTGAATGCTAGACTGTCTTGGAATTGCCTCCATAAAATTAGTCAATTACTGTTGTGGGAACTCATTCATCCAACAGTCTCTGAGGTACTGGCCCCTTCTGGGAGGGATCTCCTGTGCTGTGTGTAAACTGGGATCAAGCTCGTGCCCTCTCTTGGGTGGTGGTTGTATCATCCGGTACCTCAGCGGCTCTTAACCTTCATTATGTGGGTGCCCCACAATAAATATCCGATATTATTTCATCCAGGCATTTGTGGACTTCTTTACTATGTCTATGAATCACTTTTACATTTAGCTCATTCATAGTTACCAGACACTGACAAAATTAGACAAGTTCTTTGTTAGATGGTGGCGTAAATGGCCTCAACTGAGTACATTCTTTTTTTTTTTTTTTTTTTTTTTGGTTTTTCGAGATAGGGTTTCTCTGTGGCTTTGGAGGCTGTCCTGGAACTCGCTTGGTAGTCCAGGCTGGTCTCGAACTTACAGAGATCCGCCTGCCTCTGCCTCCCGAGTGCTGGGATTAAAGGCATGCGCCACCAACGCCCGGCAACTGAGTACATTCTTAACTGTCCACAGTTTTACTGGCATTCTGATCAGCGCTCCCACCAAAACCAGGCATGAAGCTCTGATTACAAAATCCCAGAGCTTCCTAACTGACCTCTCTATTTTTTTCCCACAAATTCCTCTACAAAACAACAACAAAAAGTTCCAAAGACAGTAACATTTTTGTCACAGCAACAATGTCACTTCTCTAGTACTAATTTTCTGTGTGGGATTTTTTATTCATTGTTGTGACTGAAACACTTAAAAAAAAACAACTTAGAAACACTTGTTTAAGCTTGTGGTTTGAAATCTGATGTGGCCAGTTCAACTGTTTGAGGAGTCCAGGCAAGGCAGAGTGCCCAGGTGGCAAAGGCACGTACGTACATGGCTGGTCGCCACCTGGCTGTGCATTAACTCACAACAGGAATCAGGTTGACTTTGTGTGTGAGAGGTCTACGAGGAGGGTGTGGAAGCACTGCTCTGAGTCAGACGTCACATGAAAAGCGTACTCTGGGAGGCCAATTGCCCACAAAGCCTAGAAATGAGTAGGTCTTACAGGCACAGCCTTCCCTAGTGGGAATGTTAAGCTGCCACACTGCTTAAATAATACAAAACTTGATTAGTCCAGCAGCAGATAGCAAATAATATCTGGGAAGAAAGGAATGAACTAAAAAGAAGAATAGAGGAAAATTAAAGATTCCAGAAGTGACTTCTTTCATAAAAGCAATAAAATTGAAAAAGCTCTAGTTGGGGGAAAAACAAAACCACTAAAAAGTAAATCTCTATTCAAAAGAGAAAAGAAGTCTCATTGAAAGGGTTTTAAAAGGGCAAGAGGAGTATTATGAACAACTTTATTATAATATATTCAACATCATAAATAAAATAGCTAAAATTTTTGAAAGACAAAACCTATTAAAATGCTTTCAAGGAGAAATAGGTAGCCTAAATTGTCCTGTACCTTGTAAGGGAACTGAATTTGCAGTTAAGACATCCCAGCACAGACATTTCTAGACTGAATGGCTTCACATTTATGTCTTTTCAAGTGTGAAAGACATGATGTCAATTTTGAACAAATCCTCCCAAATATTAAAGAGACATCATCAATACCTCCAAACTCACAGGTGATATCAACATTAATCTGTTACCCAAAAATCACATTATAATAAAACCACAAACCAAACTATACTATGAATACATATGTGTATCTTTAAAATATTTCACCTAACTGAATAATACAGAATATATATTTAAAATATAATGCATTATGAAATGATATTCCAGAAACAGAAAGTCATATTCATGCTAAAAAATCAATCATATGCTAAGAGATTGTTTTTAAATTATACAACAATCTCAACAGATTCAGAAAAAGCGTTTAACTAAATTAAATATCCATTTCTTATAAAAACTCTCAGTTGATGGGGGAAATCCTTCTGTGTATGTGTTTATCTTACTGATTGATAAATAAAGCACTGTTGGCATATAGAGAAGTAAGATAAGTGGGACTAGGAGTCAAGGAGGATTCTGGGAAATATAGTCAAGAGTGGAGAATAGTCATGTGATCCCAGAAAGAGAGGACGTGTGTGTGTATATATATATATATATATATATATATATACATTCAAGAACCCACATCCCCCCCCAAAAAAAGGAAAGGAAAAATCAAAAAGCCAGGCACTGCTGGCACATGCCTTTAATCCCAGCACTTCGGATGCAGAGGCAGGCTGATCTCTGTGAGTTCGAAGCCAGCGTTGTCTGCAAAGCAAGTTCCAGGACAGTCAGAGCTACACAGTGTAACCTTGTGTCAAAAAACAAAAGGGGAAGAAAAGAAGGAAGGAAGGAAAGAGGGAGGGAGGGAGGGAGGGAGGGAGGGAAGGAAGGAAGGAAGGAAGGAAGGAAGGAAGGAAGGAAGGAAGGAAGGGAACACATATTCCAGTAGCACCAATAGGTAGTTAAAACTAAGGATAAATCTATAAAACAAAATTATGGAATGAAAATTTCAAAATTTCACTTCAGTAAATTAAGTAAGTTCTAAGCAAGTGGATAAAGGCTGTGACCACAGAACAGTGGAATCCATTTTTTGGGTGCTCCTCCTCCTCCTTCAGACATTTATATTCAGTTTAATCTCAATCAAAATATCATCAGAACATTTCATACAAATCGACAAACCAATTTTAAAACCCACATAGAAGTAGTCAAAACAAATTTGACTTTAAAAGGAATTTTAAAAAAAAAGCAGAGCTGCACCGCTCAAGTTAAAGACCATAGGGGCTGTGGATGCAGCTCAGAGATAGTAGTTGGCCAACAAGCTCAAGGCACTTGGTTCTGTATCCCTGGGTACCACAAAACAGATGGCCAAAATCCTATAAACCTACACAGCTTTATAGAGTTTCCTCAGCGAAGTCAGCGTAACATGGGAATGAAGATAAACATGTCACTGGAAACAGGACAGAGATGCAGGCATAACACACACAAATATTTTCAAGTAAATGGGAAGGAACAGCCACCTCATCAAATTGCATCCATACTCTAAAGAAAAAGGAACTTAAGGACGGTTTCCAAAAGAGCAGCCTGAAAGTTTCTGTGAATCCTTCATCCTTAAAAGCAAGAAAAGGACTGGATTTTTTGTTTCTAAATCAAAGGCTTCCAGCATTCAGAGAAGCAGTCATTAGGAAGAAGAGGAGAAGGAGAGGGGAAGGGACAGAAGGAAGAGAAGGAAGTAACAGGAAGTCGCTGATAAAACTGGAACAGCACGTGTATTGCTTTGGGAAGTGGCTACCATCCCCCTCCCCTCAGATCCCTAATATCATGAAAAACAGGACCTGTGCATACATAGTGACTCTGAAAACCATCAGGCTTGCAAGAGCAGAGCAGGTCTGGAGTTTCTCAATTGCCCCAGGCTACTGACCTGACCCCAGAGATCCTTAGCAAGAGTCCTATCCCTGGGGTGTTTGGTGAGCAAACTCAGTGTCAGCTATTTAATAAGGCAGCAACTATTTAATAAAAGCTACGACACAGGCTAGAACACAAGAGCCATGGCCTAAAGGGAGATCTCAATGTTCCGGCATGTCCCTGAGGAATGAGAAGCAATACCTTCGTATGCATAGCTGCTCAGCAGGTCCAGAGAAGGTTTCAAACTCACATCCAAATAACTGTGAGATCATATATGGGCAGAAAGTGAAGGCTAAGGAGAACCGTAAACAGCCTATACGCTGTCCCTCAGCAAAGGGTAGAGAACACATAGGCCACAGATCATCCAGTCGTTAACCAATCACTGAACTTACCAGTGATTTCAGGCTTTGTAGACAGATTTTAAAAGGCTGGTTCAGGAAATCCATCAACAAATGAACAGAAACAGAAACAACAATTATTAAAAATGTGAAAATTGGAATTGGTAACAATGGACTGGAATGATAGCTCAGTGGTGAAGAGCGCTTACTGCCCTATCAGAGAGTCAGAATTCAGATCCCGGCACCAACACCAGATATCACAAATGCCTGTGACCTTTGACTCCACTTCCAATTGATCCAACTTTCCCTTCTGGGCTCCATGGGGATCTGTGTGTTCTCTCTCTCTCCCCGCCCTCCCCCCCCTCTCACACACACACAGAATTAATCTTTAAAAAACTCAGTAATAACAAACTATAGGTACATATAGGGGAGACATCTGATTTCCAGAAGTATACATTATGCTATCAAAAATTCCCAATGTTCAGCAAAATACTACAAAAGAAATGGGAAAGTGGGATCCATTCACAGGGTAAACAAAGCTTCCAATGGAAAATGCTTTGGGGGAACAGAGGTGTTACATTTACTCTACAAAGACTCACAATATCTTTTAAAACATGTACAGCACTGCTGAAAAACTATTTCTAAAATATAAAAGAACTGTATGGCAGCAATGTCTTACCAAGGAAATATCAACTAAGAAGAAGAGGAAGAGGAGGAGGAAACCAGGAAAAGAGCTAACTGGAATTCTAGGGTGGAAAAAAATCCCATAATTAAGACAAATATTGTTTTACCATAAAGGGTTGAACAGCACATGTGTATTGAGAGCAAAAGAAACTTGTAAATGACAATAAACCAACTGAGTGTCTTTTGTGGCTCTGAGAGCAAACCAACATAAACATAATGGGAACCGCAGGACAAAAAGAAGGGTCAGTAAAAAATACATGAAGAAATAATGCCCCCCCCAAAAAACACACATTAATCTACCCATCTTGTAGCTTAATACTACAAGATAAGCTACAAGGCCACATCTACCTAGTACTTCAAAGTCCAGTCACAGAAAGGGAACCTTAAATGCAGGAAGAAACAGAGCTATCTTGTGCACAGGAGTTCTTCAATAAATGTAGCTGTTTCTCAGAACCCACCAGGGCCAGGAGGAAGTGAGATAATATTTCAGAATGAAGGACAAATGAAGGCATTTATAGATCAACCAAGATTAGAACAATTCATCAGAAACACGACTCTCCTATAAAACAAAACAACAACAACGCCTCAGAGAGGGTCATTCAGGCTGAGAGAGTCCAACCAAGATAGCAACTCATGACCACACAAAGAAATAAGAAATGCCAGTAAACAAATCAGAAAACAAAACTCTTGTTTTATAAGTGTGCAAATAGGTAATTTAAATAGATTTTTTAAGCGCATAAGAGGTTTTGGGCTTGTAACTTCTCTCTCTTTTCATCATTTGTTTCAAAATTGAACAAAGTAATGAGTATTAAGTCCACTTTGCTAGAACAGTCTAATTCCTCATCACATTCTAATGCATAAGCTTATACTGACAGGTAAGTTTAGCTGCCATACCCCTTATCAGAGAAGCGTCCTTACAGCAAATGGAGACCATCACAGAAGACCACAAATGGACACAATGCAGTGGTCAACAAATTGTGGTGAGGGGCCCAGCCCCAAAAGACACACCCACATCACAGTTCCCATGTCTATGGCTCAGGGAACATCAAGGAAGAGGTGTAGAAAGATTTGTGAGAGCCAGAACACCAGCAAGTCTGCTGGGAAACAGTCTCTCCTAGAAATGACTTCATAAACAAGACTGGAGCAATGGCAACATCAAAGGGCATATTAATAAGGGAGGGGTAAATTTCATGGGGTCCTATTCCCAGACAAAGAACTATCAGTAACCAATGACTGCTGGGAGAGGGGGTGACTCGGCCTCACCCAAGGCTGAGCCCCATTTTTGGTTATCCAAGGCAGAGTGGTCATCCCCGAAACAACATGCACAAATTTTTAAGTCGCTAGATTTAATAACTCACTGATGCCATCTCTCTTAACACATCTGCAGTGGACATGTTCCTACTATATCCGCTCACCTTGAGAAACTTTCTCTACTTGGCTCCAAATTCGAGGTCAGACTTTTACTAGTTCCCTGACCACTGAAACCTTGACCATCAGTCACCCCAGAGGAAGTAAGGCCTCCGTTCTTGACACTATCTTTCCTTACCACACTCGGTGACCTCATTCTGTCTTTTGGCTCGCACACCAGCTGCTCTTAACCTCTGGGCCTTTGGCACACGCTGCCAAGGATACATACCTCCCTTAGCCTGGAATCTACATCACTCCCTTTTCCCCCTCCTTCAGGGTCTACTCAAGATCAACCTTTCACCTGAGATATTTTTGTGGCTAGATGCAGTACAGAAAACTGAACCTTTTGTTTATCTGTCAAATATCCTTTGTTTTCCTAGTGTTTCTGACTACCTTATCTACACTACTACATGACTTATGCAAGGAAGTCTGTCTTGTCTCCCCCGGTAGGAATGAATGTCACCTACAAGTAGCTGCTTCCATGTGGTTTATTTGCTGTTACAGTTTCAGCACCTACCAGATGGCACATTGTAAAGGCTCAATAAATTTGTGGAAAGAAATGAAGATGAGAAAGAGAATATGAAGAAACTGGAAGAGAATACACATAAGTAGCTATGGGTCCATGGATGGCTCTGGACACCTATTCCAGGATAAGCAGGCCTTACATAGTCCCATGAGCTCTGAGGTGACAGGAGGCCTGGACTAGACCTAGAGCCCTAGACAGGAGCTCTTATTCCAAAGCCAGCGACACAACCCTGGGCTCTTAATCTCACTGGCCTCAGTTTCCCCCAAAATACCAGGCACAGAATGAGAGAGGAAGCTATGGAAAAGGACTTTCAAATGGCAGTTCTGTGGCCAGGTGCGTCCATGTCCTAGGTGTAACTGAGATTGGAAAATAAAATGACTCCGGTAGAAGAACACTGTCCTATGCTCTCCCTCACCTCTGCCCTTAGATGACTTAGAGGAAACATCAGACTCACCGGTCTCCAGCGAAAGCAGAGGGGCGATGAAACAAAGGAGCCCAAGTAGCACTTTCATATTCTCCTGGAGAAATGGAAGGGAAGGAAGAGTGTTATTAACTAGCAAATCTCTGGGTTTCCTGACCCCCCCCTACCTGTCTTCATCCGTAACCCCAGGTCACATGGGAGAGCCTTCCTTACCATTCCAAGTGATGCTACTCTTCTAGTTAGAAAGTCAGTGTGTGTGTGTGTGTGAGAGAGAGAGAGAGAGAGAGAGAGAGAGAGAGAGAGAGAGAGAGAGAGAGAGAGAGAGAGAGAGAGAGAGAGAGAGAGAGAGGTGGGGGAATGAATTTGGGACAAATTAAGATTTAAAGAATTTCCAACGTCTTTCCTCAAATATGTTTCTAGTCTTAGATTACACTTGAATCCCCTCAGAATATAGTTTACAATCAATGTAGACTATGTCCAGACCTCTACACCCATGGGAGCTACATCTACAAATCCAACCAACTACCATGCTGAACGATTTGAAAGTCTGTGCTTCTGTGCTGAAGAGCCATGGCTTTTAGGATGTTGTCAGTCCCTAAACAACAGGAGAACAACTGTGGGTATGACTGGCATTTCATTAGATATCGCTAACTAACCCAGAGAAGATAAAAGTACACGGGCAGATGTAAAGGGGTTTGAGCCCTATGCACTTCAATACCTACAGTGGTTGTGGAACCAATCTCCCATGGGGATAGGGGTGAATGGACTCACTAAACCCAAAGTAGCTGCCTCTCCCTTTGAACATGTGTCTCCAGCCAGAAGATAATCCCCACACTCAAGTCAGGCCTCCATTGAAAAAACCCATATTCAGTTGCCTTACACTATAATACATAGAGATGTACCCCCAAAATGACTAAAGTAAGTCATGGCAACATATTAAAGCTACATTTATTCTTGTGGTTTGGGAGGGTTTCCCCTTCTCTGGGGATTTTATTACTTTCCAGAAGGTCTGTGATGAACTTGGACAAATATTTTCACAAAGAAAGAAGCCCAGCTGTTTCTATAAGTGGCTCCGAAGGCCTCACTAGCATGGCCTTAGATAGTGTTAGCACTGGGACTCCATGTTAAACTGAGGTCCTGATGACTTACTCTCCTTTTCAAATTCTTATTGTGTATTCACTTTATGAAGTGTTGAGTTTCATGACATTTTCATCAAGTGTATAATGTGCATTGACCCATGTATCTCTCATTACCCTGACCTTTCTCCTTCCCACTTCATCTTCCCCCACAAGCCCTCCTTCTTCTGCCATGTCATATGTGGGTTTTTGCTAGGATCCACATATGAAATAAAACACATTTGCCTTTCTTTTTGATAATATGATCTTCTCCTGTTCCATCCATTTTCTGCAAATGACATACTTGGTTCTTTTTCATGACTGAATAATGTTCCATTGTGTATATATGTACCACATGTGTGCTACCCATGTTGGCAGACACCTAGGTTGATTTAATATCTTGGCTATTTTAGTTACATGGACCTTTGTCCGTGTTATTGGCAGGGAGTGTAACCAGATTAACTACTTGCCTAACCTTCTTTAGGATGTGCCCAGCACCTCATCTATGAAACAAAGGCCCTAAAACAATATCAAATGAATGCAAAGAAGAACACATATTCATTCACAGCTTTGCCTACTACCTCTCTCATGTCCCAAATGAAGTAAACTTGCATGATAGTCTCCTTTCTCTTTTCATTTCATTCTCCTTAGCACGTGGCTCATGATGATATTCAGCTAAGCTCCAGCCTCTTGTCTCCAGCGAGCTTTTACACAAATCTACTCAGTGACCTCTGAGAACTTCAGTCGCAGCAATACAGCAAGTATGCTTACACCACCAGTTGCCCTCCCCTGGAACTCCCCACCTAGTTGACAGCCACCCAGGGCCCCAGACCTACTGAGCATGCATTTAAAAGGGACGAGGGCTCCGGGTCCTGAAGCAGGACACAACAGTTGACTTCTTCCCCACCAACACCCCGTTTATTCATAATTCCTGCTATGCTGCTCTCACTCCAGCCCCTGCTTCATTCACTACACCACCAGGCTCCTTATCTGTCTCTCTGCCTGTGGATTTATATTTTCTAATCAAATCAACTACTCAACAGCCTCCCTAGCCTCCCAGTGCAGGTAGAAGAGTCCAGCTCCCTTGCCAAGTATAGGGCTACTCTGTTGCTGGCTCTCTTAGCTCTACTGAATGTCCCCCTGTGCCCCAGCTCACTCTGCAGCAGCCTTCACCATGCCCCAGACTCTTAGTCTTGTGCTTAACTGCTTCCTCTACCCTCTAACTCATTCACTCCTACTCCATCAGATCTCAGAACCTTAGGGCCAGAGGCCTTCCAGAGCTCCTGCCTGGCTGCATTCTCTGGGCATTCCCAGCAACCTGTATGCCTACTATGCCCTAAGCATAATCTTGCACTTAACCTGGGAAGGGAAGCTCCTGAAGGCAGGAATATGGCTCAGTTCTATCCCCAAAGCATGTGACACTGTGCTTGAAACCCAGAAGTCCTTAATAAAGCCTTGAGGGATGAATGAGAACAAAATGAACAAAATAACAGCTGAATCCTCAATGCAACATTGGGTGATGTCCAGAGCATACTATGAAACTCCTTGCTGCGGGGGGGGTCACAAAAATTGCCCTTAATGTGTCTATATTCATTCATATCTGTTGCTGTCATTGTGAAACATCAATCCTCTTAACTAAAATAACATTCCTGGAAACTAATTATCTGAAGGATTTGAAGATTAGCTGGAAAACATTCTACTTGAGAAATTACATTAGAAAGATGTTACAACACACCTTTTAAATGAAGATTGATGGGGGGCAGGTTTTATCTGAGCCTGTAAGACACACCCATTCAGTTCTCAGGACTGTAACCCCAGCATCAGGATGTTGATTCTTAAGCCTGGCTTAAGTCTTGAGATCTACCCTAAAGTAGTAAGGCTACATTCCTTACATATCCTGTAACTCGATCCTTCACCATGACAATGGGTCATCTACCACAATGTAGGTTAATAGTGCTATTTCTGTATTTACTTTAAACTACATTCAGATTCTGAAATAAGATGAGAGGCCTTGAAGCTTGTGGCCTGGCTTCTCACCTCCTTCTGTGAGCACATGGAAGTGTGTGCCAGCTCTTAGAAAAGAAAGGTCTGAACGCCCCCCAGTACCCAAGTCCTAGCTATTCACTCGGTAGTCTTAGTATCAACAAGAGTGCTTATAAATAAACCATGTGGACACTGCTAGTTGCCAGTTCACTCAGGTACAAGATGAGACTTGTTTGGTTATTAGGCAGAAGAAGAAAAATATGCCAGGCTGCCTTTTTATAGTGTGTGGTTCTCCAGCTGAAATTCTAGGTTAATTGCAGATGAATCATCCTTAACTATTTCAAGTTCAGGGCCAATGACCTAAGACTAGTTTCTTCCCTAGTGGTTTACTAAGTGGTAGAGGAACAGGAGGACAGGCTTTCCATCTATCCCTACCCTGCTCTAGGGAAAAATAAAAACCAAAGAAGCTTGTGGGAAAACTCTTTGCCCTAGCACTTAAGATGACACCAACTGTGCTCCCAAGAAAACCCGACAAATGCTGGGTGTGGTGACACACACCTGTAATCCCACCACCGGGCAAGCTAGGCCGGAGAGTCATGAGCTTGAGGTCAGCCTGAATGACACAGATCAACTGAACCTCTAAAACAAATGGGCAAAACAAGATACCAAACAAGCAAAGAGACACCGCCCCAAATCAGCACTAACCCCTTAGGTCCACCAACAACAATACAACCCCAAGGTAGAGATCTAGACTAAATAGATATTTCAAGGCCACCAGTTAAGACTGTCCAACTCAATTTTCCCCACAGAGGTGACACACTGGATATACTCAGCTTCTGTGCCTCAGTTCCCCCATGTGACAATTGGAACTGACAATGGCATCTGTCACTGAGTGTTGTGATGAGGGCAAAATGAGTCGCCACATGGAAACCATATACAGCAAAGGTCCCCCTCAGCCATTATCACAAACACCCACACCGTGATGACAAGTTTTGATGCAAGATTTTCAGTTTCCGTTCATGTCTTTTTCCACCCACGGCCCTGTTGAACAATTATATATTGAAGCCCAGGTCCACACTTAGTCCTGGGCAAAGAAACAGGAATAATGACCCAGAGACTGGCTCATGGAGTTTGGTGGCTGCAGGGGAAGTGATTGTATCCATATTCATTCCACTAGATCATGTGCCTGCAGGGTGAGACCCACCCCACACGCAAGAGCGAGGGACGCCGGGGCCCTCGCTTGCCTGTGGGAAGGAAGAAGGACATTAAGAAATGTCTCCATCCTGCATCGCTTGCCGAGGACAGGTGCTACGAAGGGCATCTGGAAAGACGGGGTCGACAGCGGCTGCAATGGGGGTGCGCTGAGGGGCTGGTCTTTTATTTGCCGATGGCAGAAAGGCACTTAAAGATTTTACACAGTGGAGGCGGGATATGGCTAGGTTTTGATTTCCTGGACAGATGTTGACCACTGTGTGGAAAATAAGCTGGAGGCAAGAGGAATGATGTGGACGCCCAGAGGAGCAGCAGGAGGATGGGCAGGGAAGAGAGACTGAGGGTAGCTGATGGCCAGATTCCCTAGCGGTGGGGGGTGGGGAGGGCAAGGAGGATCACACCGCAGGGAGGTGGGCTGGGTCGTGACACAGGCTGCTCTGACATGATCAGAGTAAATAAGCTTCCTGCACCAACACCAGCCCTGGGCCCCTGAGGAGGCGGCCAGGAGTGTTCTTTCCAACAGAGATTAGGAAGTTGAGGGTGGGATGGAAGAGGCCCAGAATGTTCTGAGAGGGCTCTGCCCCCTGCACTGGGAACTCACTACAATCAGATGACCTGAGAAGGAGGTCAGCAGTGACCTGCCATGGGCCAGCAGGGCTGTACAGCAGCAGGACCCTAGGGCCACAGACTCCCTCAAAAAATCTGACAGCACCTCCCTCAAGCCCTCCCCCCTGCCTTCCCCCACCCTCCCCTGTCTTCCCCAGCCTCAAGCATCCACTGCCCTGCTCTGTTCTTCTCTGTCATCAACTGTTTGAACTTCCTTCCACATATGTATGAGATCACACAGTCCCTGTCTTATTCCGCCAAACACTGTGTCCTCCAGGCCCCTCTATATTACCTCACCGTGTCCAAATTCCGTGCATCCATAAAAAACAGAAAGAAGAATTAATCTGGTAAAAACCACACACTGGCCCCCAAGGAAAAATGTGCCAGTCAACATCTTTGGATACAGGGGGAGCTGTCCCCAGGCTGCCTGCAGCTGAGGGTAGAAGGCTTGCATGGCTTAGGAAGAAAGTCTCAGGAACCCTGCGGTGACCCAGCCTGTTACCTTGAGGAAGACTGCTTCCTATATGAGTGGTCCTGCTTCTCAGGAGGGAGGGATCATCTTTAAGGGGCGTGTCTACCTGGAGAAGAAGAGCATAGGTACATTGAACGGATGGGTGAAAAAGGCCCCAGAGCCACCAGCACCCCAAGACAAGTCTAAAAGTATCATATACTCATGAAAAAGTCAAAACATCTATGTCCCGTGGTCCTGTAGGACAGAATGCTTTTAGGGAAACAAATCAAATGAGTCAGGAATATGGAACTTGACACACAAAGGGTTAAATGCCTGCACTGTGCGTTCTGCCAGTCAGAGGGAATCAGAAATTGATAAAATCCCTCTGGGGATGACTGTCTCAGTACTGATGGAAAATGAGGCTAAGGACTTGCCCCATGCCTGAAGAAAAAAACGTGGAAAGGGCCCTTTTAAGAGCAGACACATTAGCTTTTTTAAAAAAAATGTTTTTCCCTTAAACTAAACATATCCATATGCCTGACCCCATTTTACAGAATTTAAAATAATTCCCCAAAAGCTATTTGTGATTGCTCACTATTTATTTCTGCAGTTTCCTCTAGTATTTTGAAGTCTATTTTTTCCATGTCTGAGTCATTTCCTTATGCCTCTAGTGGGACCTTTCAATGTCCACCACTGACACAGCCGACCAAATCGATGCTAAACATTTGCGTAGACTAAATAACACTAAATCCCAAGCTATTAGTCATGCCTGGGGAGATAGAACACAGCACCGCATTCAGCTGTCAGAGGCACAGTGGCGCATTATCGCGGGTCCTGTTACAGCACAAAGTCAAAGAGAGCACTCAAGATCTTCTTGTTCTTAGCCACAGGACTATGCCCCCCCATTCCAATCCCCAGGAGCCTCAAAAGGGAGCCACAGGGTAAGTACCACGGGGTGAGGTGGCCTGTAAAAGGGGAAGAAGGAGGGAAGACTGACCATCGGGTCAATCTAGGGACCTCCTGCAAACAAGACTGCCCATTTGCTCCAACCTACTCCACGTCTCACCTTCCCTTTTACACCTGAAACTCCAAGTGCCTTCACACACACACACTCTCCCCACTGTTTAACCATATCTGAGACACCAGCACTTCAATCGAGACATCATCACTCCTGGGAAATACTGCCCAAGCCAACAGCCCTCCTAACTTCTTCAGGCAAAGGACCCTTCTGTCTCTAGCTCACCCCCATCTGGCTCACCTCTTGCTCAATCTCTTCCACGAGCACCCACTTGCCTTTCCCTGTTTCTGCCATGTTAGGAGGCATCGCGAGGCCCCCAGCAGATGCAGCCACCTGGCCTTCTAACCTAAATAAACTACTGTTTACAGATTATCCTGGTGCCAGCATTCTTTTTACAGCAACAGATGCAGCCTAACAGCACTAGACTCAGACTGAGAAGCAGAAATGTGGGCTAAATTATGAAAGGAAAGAAACTAAGCATAAGAGTCAATATGATCATCACTGATTCCCCACAAAAGCCCCTCCCCAAGAAGGGGCATGGCCAGGACTAGAGTTGTGAAGGCTGGATGAGCTAGCAGCAAGTGGGACTGTGCTGTCCCTCATCCCAGGGGTCAGAAGGGAAAGGGACTGTGCCTTTCTCTCATTCTGCAGGATCTACTTTGTCCAACTCAGGCTCAAGCAAAGTGACAGCTGTGGGCCCCAGCATTTTCCTCAAGGGAAGTACAGGCCCTAAGAGGGTATTTTTCTTGTATGTGATCATACTGAATCTGTTAGATACTTTCTTAGGAATGAGAAATTTCCCACGAACTCGAATTCTCTTCCTCTTCCTGAGGAATTCCCCCCACTGTGAATCCTGCCTTCTAGGACTGATGCTAGGCACAGGCTCTGTCCGATGTACTGAGGACACCCATTGTGTGGGTGCACACAAAGGAAACTGCTCACTGCTGCTGGAGGAAACTTGTCCTGGGACTGGGTACTCAGTGCATAAGAACAAATTGTGCTGGCCCTATAGTGGGATCTGCCCAGAGCAGGCCCAACAGTGGCCCATACTGTATCTAGTTACTCCAAGCCCTCTCAGGCCAGCTCTTTCCACATTATGAGGGGCTCTGAGCACAGGCACAATTGACACCCTCGGCTACACGCGTGGGTGCATTCCCTTCTATACAGCCCTGCCAGGGCTCACAAGGCAGGCATACCGGGAATGGAGTGCCCTCAAGGTCTCTCAGGACAGCCTTGGGCAACCATGAAATTGGAGTTCAGGCAGTTGGGGAAATAATTCTGGGGTATCTGAGAGCCTAAAGCATGATCAAGAGACAAGTGCTGACAGTCGAGTCTCTAGTGGGCCTATCCTTTTGCCCTTATAGACTCTTAACTATGACAGGGGGCATGGCTTATGAGTTGCAGAGCAGATCAGTACAAATCACTGACATTTGGGGGATCCTAGAGGAAATTCTAAGGAAGCCAAGCCTCAATAGAAACCCAGGAGTGTGAGTATAATGCAAGAATAAATTCTTGCTCCTTCTAGGGACCTGATAGAGCCAACCTCCAAATCTGAAACTTATGAAGGAAATCTTAACCATTTTAGTCTCTCCGTATCTTGTTTGTTTTTTTGTTTTGTTTGTTTCACTGCTGTGACAAAATGCCTGACCCCAAGCAACTTAAAATGAACAGAAAATTATTTGGTTCATAGTTCTGGAGTCTGGGAGCGTGGTGCCAGCATTTGTGTGCTACGTCGTCTGTCCATGGCAGAATGTGGGAAGCAGGCTGTGGAAGGACAAGAGTAAGAAGGCAAAGGAGGGCTGAGCTCACTTTTATAACAACCCCGCTCCTGCAACGATGAACTCACTTCCCAGTCCTGGCATCAATCCATTCACGAGGCCTCCAAGACCTAACTGTTCCTACGAGTCTTGTCTCACTCTGTTGCACTGGAGAGTCTATTTCCCACCTGTGGACTTGGATGACCACACTCAAACTGCAGCACACACATTCCACATCTCTGGCCTCATCTCTGCACATCTACCATTCCAAGCAGAGCCTCAAAGAGCCACAGCATTTGTAAGTTCTCACACCAGACATGTGAATATATGTGAAGATTTGATATGTGGTGAAATAGAGAATTCAGTTCCCACTAACTTGGTCACAATTGAGAAAAAGCAAGAGTTTCAGCATGTTCCCCAGCTTAGGAAGTGTCATCGCCTACGTGTCCACTAAGAAATCGGTGACAAGTGGATTTCAGTATTGAACTAAGTCCATAATGATGATGTCCCCCATGATGCCACTTTGTTATAAGCATGCAACCAGATTCTCAATAGTTGCCAAACTTAAGACCAAAAGGGACAGTGTAATAAAGAAGCCAAAAATGAATGCACAAAACCAGGTAACTACAGGAACTACTTTACAAGTCTATCCTTCCAGGAGTCCTTGATTCTGAAACAAGAATGGGTACATTTCCGAGAAAATCTACAGACTTTCAAGGGAGTCTACCCCATTGGGGTCATCAGTTTTACCCAAGGAGATCTAGGTGGGGAAGCTGTTACTTTCATACTGAAGCAAAGGTGGGTGTGCATTGTGGAAAGGAAAGAAGCCTCCAAGACCTCTCAAGGAAAAATCAGGAGGCATCAGAGAAATATCCCATAAAGAAAGCTACTTCGCAGTGCTGGGTTGGTTATTCACTTTTGATTTATCCAGTTCAGTCTTTGTGTTGAGCGTCTAAGTGGGGCTATCTTAAGTGAACGTCCTTATCATCTCACAACTCCCAATCATGAGAAATGGGAACATCAAGGCCCAGAAGCTCAAACCCTCGGGGCAAGATAGATTACCTCACACTAACTTCTTCTAAAATGTCCATCTATCTAGGAGTGCCCAGACTCATGCTGAGAAAGGAGAGGGTGGGAATGATCACAGAGGCACATGGGGACCTCCGTGATATGCTCTAAATGGTTTCCATTCTACAGAGATTAGTAGCATAGAGTCACAGGCAGACACTGTAACCTTGGGAACCACAAAGTTACAAGCAAGCAAAGCCTCACACACAAGAAGGCACCAAAGAGACTCACTTTTTGGAAAGCCCAATGAAATGAACATCAGGACTTGCAATTTCCAATCAGAGTAAGTGGATCTGGCTTATTTACTCACACAAAGGAGGGAAGGGAGTATCTTTCTAATCACAGAGGATGCATAAAGATGAAGGTAAGGTAAAAAAAAAATGCCAAACAGGTTTCCTGTGCTACGATGAAATGTCAATACTCAGCTGTGCAAGGCTCAAAGCTACAAGATGGCCCATTTCAACTAAGGCACATGGGATTAAGGACAAAGGGGGAAAGTGAGGCAGATACATGGCTACTGTCATCAGAAACTACAATCAAGACCAGGCCAGTGGTGGTGAGGATGGCTCTGACTCTTTAGTTGAGGATCTACAGACAGCCAAAGGATGCAGAATTCTCCCTTAGAATTTTCATTGTCACCTCTTCTATACTGTTTTACTGAGGTAACATAGAGCACAACACAGATGCCTCAGGTGCTCAATTCCACAAGCTGGAACAACTGCAGATACCAGGAATGCATCCTGTATTTGCATCAACCCTAGAAGTCCTTTGTGCTCCTCAGTGGTCACCCACATACATAATGCCTGCTATTCTGATTTCTATTGTCCCTCTACACATGATCCTTACAGTTGATGCTAAATGCAACCTAGACAGCTAGCTGCTATACTATCTACTTCTACAGTTTATCATAGTACATGGGCTATCTCAGGCTCCACATCCTCACAGTGAAGTCCTGAGTGAATGTTGACATTGGCACAGCTGTGTCAATGATCCCAAGTTCTTTTTTTTTTATTTTTTGTTTTTACGAGACAGGGTTTCTCTGTATTGTTTTGGAGGCTATCGGACCAGCCTGGCCTCGAACTCACAGAGATCCACCTGCCTCTGCCTCCTGAGTGCTGGGATTAAAGGCATGCGCCACCACCGCCCGGCTGATCCCAACTGCTTAAAGCCATAGGAAAGCAAAGCCTTCCCCAGGCTAGGAAAATGGCAAAGCCTTCCCTCTTGGGTTGGAGTGTGAATGCTGACAGTGCATGCAGAAAATATCCGTCGTAGCTTTCTCCCCTCTGGATCTTTACAGCCTGAAGACCGTTCCCCTTCAGAGAGTGATCCTACCAAGAGCAGTAGAATCTGCTTCCTTGCTCCGCTACTTATAATAATAACTTACTCCTCTTTGTTTATTTGTATACAGTAGACCCTGCCTCCATGTCCAGTTGTATATAATAACTCCCCCTTCCAGTTCAGCAATCTATAATAAGCACTGTGAGTTTCCGAGGCAACGGGGGCTTCCCTATCATCAGACAGCCCAGTCTACCCAATCTCAGCTTTTCTGCATGCATGTGTCTCTGCCCTTTCCTTCATTGCCTCACTCAGCCAGGTCAAGTCCGCAGAGACATGTAGGATGTGACAGGTGACACTTACAGTGACTATCAAATACTAGAATCTGGAACAGTACAAGGCGGTCCAGTTCATGAAGACTTGACCCCTGTTCTTCATGACCACCCAGTGACCCCCAGATGCAGCAACAGAAAATGCATTTGGTGTTTTGAGCTTAACCCTGACTCCATCCACATTTATAGAAAAGGCAGAGTTGGCACAATTTCCATACATACTGAAAGGCTTAGGGATGCTTAGTAACTGTTGTAACAACTGAGAAGTCTCACTTCTGACCACATTGAAATGCTGACTAAGATTGAAGAACCTGTTAAAGGTATTCATACAGCTGGAAGCTCACCTGTTCCCCAGAAGACTTGAATTTGCTCTCATGATAGTTTGTGGTCAGACCATATAAAGTACTGCATGACCTTACCCCAGTGTTGTGAAATATTATTTTAAGATGTGTTACATTTGTTTATGCTGAGGAACATTTGTTTTAATGATGCAAAGATGTGTTGCATTTGTTTAACCCTGTGAAGCTGTGTTACTTTGCCTGCCTAACACACCTGATGGTCTAACAAAGAGCCGAACAGCCAATAGCGAGGCAGGAAAAAGGATAGGTGGGGCTCACAGGCAGAATAGATAGAAGGAGAATTCTTCTGGGAGAGGAGATTAAGGAGTGAGAGAAGGAGGAGGACTCCAGGGGTCAGCCACCCAGCTACACAGCAAGCACACAGCAAGCGACCAAGTAAGAAAGGTGTCCAGGATAAAGATTAATGCCCAGAGGTAAAAAGTAGACAGGATCATTTAAGAAAAGCTAGCTAGAAATAAACCCAAGCTAAGGTTGGACGTTAATAAATGATAATAAGTCTCCGTGTTATTTATTTGGGAGCTGGGTGGCAGGTCCCCAAAGAGCCAAAAGAGTAAAAAGTACCAACTACACCCCAAGCTTCGGCATGCTGAAATACTTAAGTTTAATACAAACTGCTTTTATTTCTTCTTTCCTTTAGACATTATATTGCTGCTCTTAAAACTGTGGTCTGCTAGTTTGGAGTTGCAAACGGATTGTTTAAGAATGCTTGCACACAGACATGTTGTGTAATTGGTGAGGTAAGAAGCCCTGACGGAAAGTGACAGCAGGGCACTCATCACCTCACTCCCACTAGGAGTCATTGCTGCACTTTCGGGTGACCTGAGTTGAGGTGGCCAGATGTGCGGAGCGGGGCTCTCCAGACCCACTCTGTCAACTCAGCACCGAGCTGCACAGTGGTTACCCACCTGCACCTGTGGGACAGGTAACTTCAAGAGGCTTCCTAGCCCTTTAATGAAAACCGGGTGAAAGTTTCAACCCGACTTCACACCAAGACTCCTTTAATTTCCCTCCAGACATTTCACATGTATGTTGAAGACACTGACAGCTGCAGCTTCCCAGGTCATTTTAAACATTTCTAGTCACTGGGGGCTCCATGTTTGCTTACCTCTCGTTCTATTTTAACTGATGACATTGTACAAATCCTTTCCCAAACAGATGAGATAGAAAAATGTCTCATTTATTCTGTGACACGTACACTAACACACACACACACACACACACACACACACACACACACACACAAGGAGACAGCAGAGAATCCAAAGGTAGTGACCAGAGACTTGGAAAATCTTCAGGGACTTTCAAAACTTGATGACAGCTCTTTTTGGCAGGGCCCCTCTGCCCACTCTCATGTACAAGGTGTGGCTAGGAATTTGGCACTTCCGGAGGCCACAGCAGGCAAGCAGAGGAGAGTGAAGTTGCTAACACGGCAGATCCTTCTCCTATGTCACTAACCAGTTCATAACCACGCAGAGGAAAGCGCAAACCAAGCGCTTGCTTTTAATGACACATGGGTAGCATTGTGGGGCAGGTCACGGCCAATGAATGAGTCAGGGCTCCCGACAATGTCTCTCCTTTGAAGTGGCAGGTTCATTATAGACCCATCATACAGCACAAGACTCTGAGGACCTGCGCTCTTCTCTGTGTCATACCCTGTGCCGTGGCTGTCTCACTGAGATGCTCCAGCATTGCCCTGCTCCTTAACAAGATGTTCCCTCTATAGCATCTCCGTGCAGGTGAATAGACACCTGTTCACACCTCCCTTCCGCAGGCTTCCAATCTACCCCGGTTCTCTTGCATAGCCAGCCCATGACTATATCTTAAGCACCCATGCTATTCCTTGGAGAGCCAATTAGCTGTATGTACGGCCACTGTCTCCACGCCCTCTCTGTTGGCAATGCTACCCAGACCCACACTCTCTGCAAAGTGACAAATTTCAAAGTTACTGTCTTAGGAAGAAAAAAAAAAGTTTTCCGATATTCTCGCCAAGAGGACCCATGTATGTGAGAAGACAGAGATTCCCATTTATTTACTTCACCTTCCCTAGTATTCCCCCAGTGCCTGGCACATTAGTACCACTCAATAAGTATTTTTTGATAAATAATAACACTAATATTAAGCAGTGTCTCACCAGGAGAGAATGTACCAGAAGAGGTTTTGGGCCTCAGGAGCATACAGAATACTTTCATGTCTCATTACAACACAGGGGTTCAGCAGAGCCTATGAGGAGTGGGAAGTGTGGGCCTTCCTTGCCAAGGTTGGGTGAGAATTTGGAGCAAATGTCCCTTCTTGAACTGCACACTGGCTATCCAATGGTGAGCCTACTGGCAAGTACTGTGTGCACCAGAATACCAGTCAGCCCCGACTAAAAAAACAAGCCAGCCTTCAGGAACCTTCCCCAGTCGGATCCCATCTCAATGGGCATCATGAGTCTGCCTAGCTCAGGACTTAGTTTAGGATGTGGATGTATAATATTAAATAAAATATAACATGCAGGGTATTATGAAATTAGAAGGGACCAAAGGAGAGAAAGATACGAACAGCATCTTGGTAAGTGGGAGGAGAGACAGCACTTGCCCCAGCACCAGGCTGACCCCTGTAGCTCACAGCCGTGTGGTTCCAAGCAGTGTATCCTCCTCTTGGAAGACTGGCATTAAGCCAGGGTGACTCAGGCACCACCATTTCCAATGACAGATGGACTTTAGCTCCTCTTTATCGTGGCCTGAGTAGCCCAACTGATTAGATTCTGTTGTCTCGGTTCCTAGGATGTTGTTCCTCCGGGCCAAAATCAGGGGATGTGGCTATCTGGTGAACATCTCAAACCGTAGGAAGGGGAGTCTCCCTGTCTTCTGGGGCGGCCTCTCTCACTTCCCTTCCACCCCAAGACTTTAGGCACAGGGGTTTGAAGCCCAGAGAATGCCAGTCCTCAAACACAATAGCCTGCACCTAAGCTTCTGCTATAAAACAAGGTGATCCTGGCAGCTCACCCACAGGACTGCCGGGAGGCTAAAGCGCAGGAAAAGTAAGGGGCCCTCTAAACTGTTCCGCTGGGCATGTTTGTAAACAACGTGTCTGCATTCCCCAGGATCAATCTGTCTGGAGAGAGGATTCATCCCACCACAGGGATTAATGAATTCACCTCTTGCCCTGTTAAGAGCCCCTTTTCAGAGCCCAAACCTCTAAGACGGTTTGTTAGCTACAAGTTAGTTACTCTTGGCCAGAACTCAAGGCTTGGGAGCAATTTACACAGGGAGGAGACTCATGTACTTAGAACAAACCTGAAGAAAGTTGGGCAAGTTACCCGAATTATTTAAATGGCCTTTACTGGAGCGTGTGTGTGTGTGTGTGTGTGTGTGTGTGTGTGTGTGTGTGTGTGTGTGTGTGTGTGTGTGTGTGTGTGTGTGTGTGTGTGTGTGTGTGAAGAGAGACTGGCTGAACTGCTATCACCTTTATCCTTCATTCACAGAGAACGCTGACTGACACGCTGGCTACCGAGCAGCATAAGGACATTTGCCAGGGTCAAGGCAGCAGCGTGGTCTATCCACCCCATCTTCCCAACTCTCCAGTTTTCTCCTACCTGGGCTTGCCCGGGTGCCCCAGTGGGGTGCGCAGGAATCTAGCAGCTCCGAGCCAAACCCGCCCAGACCTGGAGCAACCAGAGCCCTAGGAGCCACGCTAGGGGTGCTCCTTCGCCGGCATTGGCACTCATGGGTCACATTCCTGCCGCTCTCGGGGCAGGCGGGCACCAGCTGGGCTCCTGCCCCTCTTGTTCAGAGCCACAGGCTCCCAGGAGGCTCCGGGAGAGGGGGACAAGTTGTGTCTGCCGGAGTAGCACACTGTTCCCACTCCCAGCCCGGCCCGCGGGGGCGTGCATTGGGCGGAGACTGCCGGCCCTATTAAGCCCAGCTAGCTGGCCGGGTGCCCATGCCCCGCCCTGGGAGTTGGGCGATTGTGTCCTTGCTAGGCATCCATCCCAAAGTCTGGACACCCCAGCCAGGCGTCCCAGAGTCCCTACATCCCCCACCCCCACCCCTAGGCATTCCATCCCGGGATCTCTACAGCCCTGCCGAGCATTCCAGGGTCTTTGTATCTCTGCTGGACATCCTAGCGCCCTTGCATTCCTACCAGGTGTCCCCGAGTTCAGGGAAGAATGGCTGTGGTTCCCAAACCACTTGGCTCCTCTGAGCAGCCTAAGTGAAGCCAACAAAATTAGCTGGAACAACTCACCTTTATATAGCAACCGGCCTGAACCACTTAGCCAGTGACCCGCAGCTAGTCAGATCCTGAGGTGAACAATCAATAGTTCTGTGCCCAGAACAACTTCTGGAGCCTGGCGCTGGATGCCTCCAACTGGCTTTGTGAACTCGACTAAATTTGTGATACCTCAATTTCCTCTTTGGTTAAAATGCTCGCAGCAGCGTCCTGTGGAGGGGTAGAGATTAAATGAGCACTGGCACAGAGCTTGTATACTTTGGTTGCATTACTGTTATATGTCAGGCTGAACAACCCTTTCTCTTGTCTCATAACCTAGTTAATTCTAGTACTTAACTATTGCAAAGAAAAAGTCATGCCTCTTCCCCCCCAAAAATCAAGAATAGTCAAGGTACTTCTTTCCCGGTTATGACAGGTCACGCTGCAATGCAACTGCAATTAAACAATGATTGATTGATTGCTCCTTCCAGAGCACATGGCCATTTCCTGCAAGTCTTCCAGGGTGGGCAGGCCCTGGATGCCACATTCCCATAAGCACCTGCAGAAACTCAGGGCTGAAGTCACCTGGGGCAATTCTGGAAACATACACCGGTGAGCGTCAGCAGTTTATCGGAGATGCTGCCTATGGCCTAACAGGACAGATGTTTCTCACTTATCTGCTTCCAGATATTTGAACTGTTCCTTTTTCTCAGAGAGGCAGGCTTAAGTCCACCAGTGACATGGTACTATGCAAACTCATTAACTGCCCCATGAGTCAGTATGCCACAGCCTTGCCTACATTCGCAATCATAACAAGACCTGGCCTTTTCTTGTGGTCAGAAATGTCATGTCGTAATTACTGAGGGCTACTGGTGTCAGTGGGTTTTTTTTGTTTTTTTGTTTTTTTGGTTTTTTTGTTTTTTACGAGACAGGGTTTCTCTGTATTGTTTTGGAGGCTATCGGTCCAGCCCAGCCTCGAACTCACAGAGATCCGCCTGCCTCTGCCTCCCGAGTGCTGGGATTAAAGGCGTGCGGCACCACCGCCCGGCTGGTGTCAGTGTTTTTTACAACTTCCAGGTGACTCCATTGCACAGCTCCCATCAGACCGAGTCTTCTACCTCAAAGCTGTTTCAACAGATGTGTACTGTGGTAGTTTCCACCCCCATTTCTCTTTTTATTAACTGCATATTAACTGCGCACAGTAATTATACATTAAATGTGATAATCCACATATACATAACAGTTCAATCATATCTACCCCCCAATATCTTATAGTCATCCTTCTATGGCCATGTTCTTTACTTCCATTTAATATCTCTCCATGAGAGGAAACATGACATTTGTCTCCTTTTAGTCTACTTAATAATGCTTAACATGATTGCCAACAATTCCATTAATTTTCCTAAAAATAGTCTGATTTTATCCTGGCTGCATTTGACTCTTTACATCGGAATGATAGTTAATTTTATGTACTTGCCCTTTCTTTATCATTTATCGATTGAAAGCCTTCATGATCTGATTGTGAAAAACAATGCAGCCTCATAGATGGGTATTGCCAGTGTCTGCATGCTGACTTAGACTCTTTAAGGGACACATCCAGGAGCAGTTTCAGATCACGTGGTGGTCCTATTATAAGTGGCAGTTTAATGAATGCTAAATCAGGTGTGTCTAACTTGAAATTGTGGACTGGAGATATCACTTAGTGGTAGAGCACCTGCCTAGCACATGCCAGGCCCTGGGTTATATTCCGTTACAAACAAAATAAATATATGGAGCAGCAATATGGAAGCTTTATGTTGGTAAACATAAACTTGCCTGGGCATTTATATACTGAAAGATCTTACAGCAATTGACAAGTAGCAAAATTGATTGGTGCAATAATGGGGAGACAAAATGTATGCTTTATCTGCACTTGAGACAGTCTCACTGGGTTGTCTAGGGTGACCTTGAAGTCCCGAGTGGACTTGAAGTCACATAATCCACCTACTCAGCCTTCCAAGTAGCAGGGCATGCACCATAAGGATTTTTTTCTTTTTATGACCCATTCCCCCCACCTGAACCCTACATGTCCTGGAGGCACACAGGTGTCTGCATGTAGACAGGGCTCTCAAATGCACATTCCAAGAGATAGGACTTAGAGATCTCCCCCTTTCGCCTTATGATCTCAAAGGTTTTCCCCAAGACCTTGGTATCGCCTTCTTCCTCGATGTGTTGGGTGTCCTCCCTCTGATTCACTTTCCTTTGGCTCCCTTTCTCTAGATAACTTACGCGTGGCCACTTTACTCCACTCCTCAACTGGAATCTGTGTAAGCACAGATGGCCCCTTTCTTGTCACCCTGTCCAGTTCTTGGCACTACACAAATGTTCTGAGCATGCTCACACGTGGCATCATAACATACACCACTAACTCTGCTGTTGACAGTCCTAGGTTCCATCGGAGTCATAACAAAGTCTCGTGCCCAAAGAGTGCATCCTACTACATTCCAGTAAAGGATCCAGGAGTCTCCAGACATTCCTAAGGGGCCAGGTCTGCGAGCCCAAACCCGTAAAAAGCTATAGAAAATGAGACTGGAAGGATAATCACGGGCTCAGCTACAGTTTGTAAAACCACAGGATGAGTTGTGGATCAGAAACCCTCCCTGGAGATGAAGCAACTCCAATCTCCTTCACCTTCACCACCCCTCCCCCCATGTCTTCCAGTTAGAAAAATATGAGGGCAAAGAATTATGAAGAGTGTGTTGTTACCGGCAAAGATCCTGGGTCTTGAGTCAGTAAACACAGAACAGCTCTCAAGTAGTAATTTTTTTCCCTATCACCAGAAAGAATGAGAATTCATAACATATAGAGAACTGCATATGCATTTATAGACAATGATGTTTTTACAGGCAGGGCCTCTGTGAATCTCAACTTGCTACACCTATTTTTGCTATTTGTGGAACTTCCAGGAACCTCTCACAGAACCACAACACAGACTTGAAACCACTGTCCCAGATGGACTTCCTTGTACAGCCTAGTTGTTCTGCTCCTGTCACACACATTTTCCATCGCTGACCTCCAAACAGGCACTTTGAACCCCTATCACTGAAACATCTCAGTTTTAAGAAGTTCACTGTCCCCCCTTTCTCTAAGCAGTTTTTCATGGGCTTCTGAGATTGTCTTTCTAGCCAACGTACCATGAATTTTCCCCCAGCCCTTTACCAAGCAGAAGGCCACAGGCAAACTGGAGGTGAAGGCCAATGTGAATTCATAGCAGACATCAGGGCAATGAGCCATTTCTTTTTAACTTCCGTCGTAAGTGGAGGGGATAAGGACACATGTGACAAGCCAATTATTTGCTTCATTGCCGTTTAATCTTGCTCAATGATGGCAAATAACTGAAAGAGCGTGTGTGCCTGGCTTGTGTCACACATTAACAGAGTCGCATGTCCATGTACTGCTACACCAGCAGAACCAGACTGGCAGAGGACACTCTCCTCCCAGCTTCCTTTCACCCTCCTCTCCCTTCCCTTCCCTTCCTTTCCCTCTCCTCTTCCTTCCCTTCCCCTCCCTCCCCCCTCCCACTTCTCTTGACGTTTGTCTGTTTCATGATTGCTCAAACCTGAGCACCAGTAACTGAAATTCTGTGGACCAGTAGGCTGTGTCCCATGATTCTCCCTGTTGCCCAAGAAATATCTATTGAAACTCTTGGACTCAGTCATATTCTAGACAAGAGCATGACCTCCCATTAAATCACCTTTGATTTACTTTTCTATGTTTTTATATTTTGTGTGTGGGGGGTTGGTTTCTGTACATGTGTGAATGCATGTTAAGGTCAGAGGACAACCTCAAGTCTCATTTCTCAGGCCCTGCCTATCTGTCTTTGCCTCCCCAGTGTAGATGTTACAAGAGTGCCCCCCCATGCATGACATTTCTCACTTGAGTTCTAAGGACTGAACTTAGTCCTTGTGCTTGCAAGACAGATACTATAATGACTGAGCATCTCCCAGCCTCTAAACTTACTATAAAATTGAGAGTCTAAGTAGCGCTGCCATCTTTGCTTCTATAATCAGTCTCTAAGTTATGTCTATGTTCCCTTTTTCTATAAGCACCTGTCAAGCCCACACTTCCATGTTGGGGTCTTTCAATCTGTTGATCTCTTCTGAGTATAACTGAAATACAATTTCCCTAAGTGGTCTTCCTTTACTATGATCATTGTAGTCAATGAAAGTCAATACCCTTTAACCTTGAAAAGCTATACTGAATTACTCCCCACCGGATGTATACACGATGTTTACTTACCTCCCCTTTAATCTGGACTGGCTGTAATGATTTACTCAACGAACAGAAAGAAGAAAGTGGAAATGACCTCTGAGGCTAAGCAAACAAACTTCTTATTTAATTAGTGTTTAAGAGAAGGCATGACCTGGGGTGGTGGCAAACCTCTGTACCACAGGGTAACTTTTGTACCCCTGTGCAGTCTGAGGCAGGAAGATCGGGAGTCTGAGGTTACATAGTAGGTTGTACACCAGCTTTCTTGAGCCGCACAGCAAAGCCCAATGGAAGGAAAGGAAGGAGTGAAGAAAGGAAGAGTGTTGGAAGGAAAGGAGAGAGGAAGAGGGGAAGGAGAAAGAGAAAGTAAAAGGAAGGAAAAGAGAGGGGAAGGAAATGAAGCAGAGGCAGGCGGATCGCTGTGAGTTCGAGGCTGGGCTGGACCGACAACCTCCAAAACAATACAGAGAAACCCTGTCTCTTAAAAACCAAAAAAAAAAAAAAAAAAAAAAAAAGAAAAGCTGGCGTCTGGAAGACCCAGTAAAAGACAGTGACTTGTGGATGACCTTGAAACAGACTCCTAGAGAGGACCTAAACCAGGTGTGATGGGACAGAAGATGCCAACAATAGCACTGTCATGTACCCTGTGGGCTTAGGGAGACAGGCCTATCTTCCATTGCTACCACCTTACAGAACTCACACGTTTTGTAAGATTTGTATTTAACTTTTCATATTGCTGACATTCTTTTAGAAGATATTTTACATATTACTTCCTGAATGTTCCACTGCTAATACATAGGCACAGGCCTACAAAACTGATTAGTTGCATTAACTTTTTGTGGGTGTGTTGATGCCATGGGATTCTCTATCTAGAAACCTATGTTGTCTGTAGATAGCTTTCTTTCCAAGACATGCACCCTGCATTTCACTTTCTTTACTTTTTCTTTGTGCTCCACCTAAATCCTTTAGTACCATGCTGAACAGAAACCAGGAAGCAGGCATCCCTGCCTCACTGGTCTTAGGGGAAATTTTTCATTGAGTCTGATGCCAGTGGTGGGTCTTTTTTAGGTACTTTTTTTATTTTTTGAGACAGAGTTTCTCTGTGTAGCTTTGTAGACCAGGCTACTCCCAAACTCACAGAGATCTGCCTACCTCTGTCCCCCAAGTGTTCGGCTTAAAGGCATGCACCATCACCAACCAGCTTTGGACACATTTTTATTAGGCTGAAGGAGCCTCTCTTCTAATATGAAGGACATTTTTTTAAAAAATCAAGGATTGGATGTTGTTAACCCCTTCTCTGGCATCTAGTTTTTAGGTTTGTTAATATGGTGAATTGCATGCATCAGTTTTCCTGTGCTGAGCCAGGCTTGCTGTGTGAAGATAGTCATTACATATTTACCTTCATAGAGAATGCTGGTTTTATTTACTAGTATTCTGTTTAAAGTGTGTATGTCATTGTTCATGAGGAATACTGGTCAACAGTGTTTTTCTATTATATTCAATAGTATTTTCATATTATATTCTCTAGTTTAGATTTATGGGAAATGGCCTTGGAAAGTTGGGAAGACTTCACAAATTGAAAATGACTGACCCTTCTTCAGTTTTCTAGAAGAGTTCAAGTAGAATTGATATTATGTCTCCCTTAAGTGCCTGGTAGAACTGTTTGGGACTATAGTTTTCTGTGTGTGATGGGTCATCATTAATACATTTTATACCTTAGATTTTTCTGCTTATCTCTTAGAGCTAGTACAATACAGTTATAATAAACTTTAATTATCTTGTAGTCTGATGACAATATGTGTATGAATCCTTGATTGCCTTTAATTGATTTTCCCTCTGGTTTACATATCTGGTAATTCTGAGGTGGACATCAAACATCATGGATGTTTACTTTCTAGCCTCTGAATCCTTTTTCCTTCAGGATACAGTTGAGTTGTTGAATATTGTTTGTTTCTTTGGGGCCTTGCTTTTAAGTCATTAGGCAGGACTGTAGTAAGCATCATTTGGCTTAAGACAGTTTTCCCATTTCTTGTCACTTCTGAGTCCTCTATAAGGGTGTGGGTCTGTGCTCTGATGAGCTCCTACACAGGACTCTGAGGTCTCTAAAATGTCTATTCTCTGCATCTGTTCCTTTGCATGGCCTTCCTACGCTCCATCTCATCCATTCAGAAGTTTGCTTAGCTCTGAGTACTGAGTTCTTATACTATGACCTGGAAACTCATGTTGGTAAACAGAAACAGTCAAGGGCTCACCCATTTCTTTCCTGACTCCTAGGATGGTAAGCCTGCACCATTGACATCTACTATCTTAAAACCCTGGCTTCGAGTACTCTCTCTTGTTATTTGGTTTCTGGTAAGAAAGTTGATCCAGGCTCTCTTACTCATTCCTGACTAGAAGCAGAAACACGTCAACAACTCCTGAAGTTCACCAGTGAAACCGACTGGGATTCTTCACTCCTGGCACATTTTTTTTTAGTTTTTCGAGACAAGATTTCTCTGTGGCTTTGGAGGCTGTCCTGGAACTCACTCTGTAAACCCAGGCTGGCCTCGAACTCACAGAGATCTGCCTGCCTCTGCCTCCCGAGTGCTGGGATTAAAGGTGTGCACCACCAACGCCTGGCTCCTGGCAAATGTTTTTTTCTTTTCATTTAAGTTGAAAAAAGCACTTGAATTCTTTGTAAAACATAAACCATAATGCAGAGTTTATCAGCGCTGGCCAAGGCTGAGATTTTGGAGGAAGGACACTATTGTGACTGCCACAGACAAACATCCTGACTATAGCTGGATACAAGAGGCAGACAGACAAGTTGTGAGGCTCCAGCCAGGGAGGAAAATCTCCCAAGATTGCCATAGGAGATGGAAAAGGAAGAGAGGCTGTAAGGAAACATAATCAGAAGAAGAGAGGAGAGGCAGGAGAGAGAGGATGGGAAGAGACTCAATCTACAATTGATCTACAAATCCAATTTGATCTGGCAAATCCAAGAATTTTGAAGGATGAATCATTAACAATGGCCATTTACAAGCAGGTGACAAAAAAGGGAGAAACTGAGTGGGGATTCTGCGATGATGATAAAAATCGATAAGTGTTAGAACATGATATGAAATCAACCCATGTGTTCCATGATAGATGAACAGATAAAGAAAATGAACATAATATGTGTGAATATTTATACCCAACGAGATCCTATTGGGCCATAGAAAGAAGGAAGTCCTGCCATTACAGTATTGTGGACTGAACTAGAGGGCATTGTTAAGTGAAAACCAACAGGCATGGAAAGACAACTACCACAAACTCTCGCTTAAATATGAACGCTTGATTTTCTGTCAGTAGAGAGCAGAATGGGTAGGGAAGGGTAGGGAGGACAGGTGGTGCATAAATGATGTTTGATGATATAAGAAAACCGGGAAGAAGAATGATCTGCAGCACATGGAGGTAACTGATTAACGGTAACTAATCATAAAACTTGAAAAAAGCTAGCCAAGAGGACTGTGAATATTTCTAACAGAAATGATAAAGGCCTGAGGTGAAAGATAAACTGCATTCTTACCCCTAAGTATGAACAATTATCATGTGTTAGCTAAAAATAAACTTTACATTAGCAAAGAGAAAAGAATGTTCTATTTTAGGGAGTCTCAAAAGTCACCCAGAGGGTCCTTGAGGTCACAAGCACTTTCATAGCAATTCAAAGAAACCTCTTACGTACATGTTTTCTCATGCCATTCAGTAGAATTTCCCACAAGCTACATGGAGTATAGTTCAAAGATCAAATATAGATGCATATTTTTAAATTTTACTCTCTTGTGTTAAACTAAACATACAAGAATTTTCCAGGACAAGGCATATATTGTAAAGCAATGCTTCTATTCTTATTTTCAATTTGTTTTAAGTACACAATTATTTCATAAGAGACACCACGTTAATTATATTAACAGGCAATTGATTTACTGGAGTTTTTAGTGATCCACAAAATTTACTTTTAAAATTGCATAGTTTTAGTGTTTAATACAGTTAACATAAGAAGAATTAACCATGCAGACAGATGGTTTTCAATATTGCCAATAATCTTAAGAGTGTAAAATGCCTCTGACAAAAATCTGATAACTTCTTTAAATAAAGCATCCCTGTGTGGTCGCTGGGGAGGCCTGGGAGGACTTTCTGAGGGAGAGGACAAGGGGCAAAGAGATCAGGAGAGAATCTCCCTGGGAATCAACTTCCACACTTGTTCTTCTGGCTTTGAGATGATATCTTGAAGAATGACATCCTTAACAAGCCTCACCCACAGGGAGGTGGTGTCACCATCACTGAGGTTTTTCTGTCAATAAGTACTTCCATGCTCAACCCCCTCCTAAAAGGCATGCAAACTCACTGCATCATCTGTAGTTTATCTGACCATGGCTTTTGTATTCGTTACTTTCTCACTGCTAGGGCCAAACACGGCACAGAAGCAATTGTGTGTGTAGTGGGGGAGGTTTATTTGGGATCTCAGTTTCAAATGAAATAGTCCACCATGGTGGGGAAGGTATGGTTGCTGATATGGCTTGGTTTATGGTGGCAGAAGCTTGCAATGCAGTCTTCTAATATGGTGCTAACTAGAAGGCAGAACAGTCATGCCCCAACCAGAAGCAGATGTCGTTCTCAACACCTACCCTGAGTGACTCTCTTCCGGAAAGTAGGCTGCAGTCCCAAAGGTTCCACCAGCCTTCCAATATAGTATCATCAGTTGGGAATCAAATGTCCAGACTCACGAGACTATGGGGAAATTCTCATGATCAAACCATAACAGATTTCTTAAGTATCCATCTGGTCCATGCCCAGCAATCAATCATATATGTAGGAGGGGAATATTTAAGAACCAAGCACATGTGTCTAACCATAAGTGAGTCACTGTACTAGGACGGCAGCATGACTACCCAAGCATTATCAACAGCAACTGATATCCCAAATGGGAGCAAGAACTTGTCCAAGGATTGCCCAGTGAATAGACTCATGAAATGAGACTTCAACTCACTCTCTGAAGGTAATGTGTATCCCATCCACACTGCTGTATTTTATTGTGCCACTGTAAAATGCACAGTGAAAATGCCTTTAAATGTGAGGGAGTTAGAGGGTTACTTTCTAGATCCAGAGGAAGCACAGCATGGTGGTTACTGACATAGACAATGGAGCCCAACAACCAGAGAGAGTACCCCACTTGTATCCCAGTTCTACCAGGACTAGCTGTGGGCAGGGATCAAGTCAATTAATGTCTCTTGTATCTCCTAGGTAGATGATAAAGTCATGTAGCAATCATATGGTACATAATAACATTTGGTCTCTAGTGGACCATGTATACAAAGATGGTCCCATTAGATCATAGGACCTAGCAACACCATAGCCATCTCACTTGCAAACTCTACATTGTTCAGACAATAACAACAATTCTCTAAGGACATACTTCTCACAACGCATCTCCATCACTAAGACGTCTACCAGTGTGGGGATAAGTCTTGCAGCATTACCTGGTTGCTGTGGGGATGAAGAAAATTAACTCATGAAAGAATTTACATTATCTGGTGCATACTAGGTGATAGAGATCATCGTATTGCCTTACAGTACTTTTATCAGTCTTACATAAGTTGTATTAACTCCTGCTTTTGACTATAGAAAATGAACACAATCTTATCTATCCACGTGTACCAGAGACTTGCTGAGAAGACTGCAGATTCTTAGTGTGCCTGAAAGAGTTTTACAGACCAATACTATGCAAATAAGTAACTATTGATGGGACTTTCTTAGGTATGAACTCAGAGTGTCATGTCTTTTGGAACAGGGAATTTTCTGGTGGGGAAAAAAAGTGGCCAGTATTGCTGGCTGGAAAGCTAGAAGCTAGTCACCACAGCTGATGAATTCCTCCTTCCCCAAACATCAATCCAAACCACATTTGAAAAGCAGGGCAGTAACCAAATCTGATAGGTATGAATAACTCCACCTCTGTGAGATAAGAGCCGTGAACTTGGTCAATCACACAGAGAAGTAATAGGTACTGAAATCTGAAAGCTCTTCAAGGTTAATAAAAGATTAAAAAGCAAAGGGCAGCCTGCAACAAAAGATTGCACAACAGTCTTTACGTAAACTTAGACATTTAGTTATTGCTGGGCCAAAGTGGTTCATTTGCACTCTGAGTTTTCATTGTTAAAAAGTTTTAGCCAAACTTGAATCACTTCCTGTCTTAACAAGAGCAATATGTCTTTCTTGTTCCTCCTACATTGTTAATGTCCAAATCATTATTGCTGAAGAAATCCCCCTCACTTGTTGCCAAACACATATCTTAAAATATTAGATGTCTGTTGTTGTTAAATATTATACATATGCATGAACATGACCATGCATGTGCACAGCCCTGCATTACGGAAGTCCCTATTAATGTTTACCGGCACATGTAAACCACTTAACTTGACCTAGCTAACTAACTCCTTTCCCCACTAGAATATAAGTCCCATGAGGAGAGAATTTGGGTCTTTTCATCCATTGTTGCGTTAGTATTATACTAAATAAAACCTGAACGCATATGATATGCTGGTTGATTGAATGGATGGATTGCTTAATTCTGTCTACTAAAAGGTCCTGTGCCTGGTTTCAGTGTTTTTCAATCCCAGTGTTTTTTTTTAATGTTTTCTTTTTCTTTGTCCCAATTCTTTTCTGCAACCACTTAGAGTTCTTCACCATTTTTCTTTCCTCTTACTCTGTGTGTTAATGAACATGCAAGTGTTAACATCAGGCTTGTCACCTCACCTGAATCCTTTTGAAGTAGGTAGAAGCAAACTCAGCCAAGAGCTCTGAAGATGGTTTTGAGAAATGGAACAAGGTGCTTCTCATGCTTGACTAAGAGGGCCCCTGAGCATGACAGTGCGCAGAAGAGAAAGAAATACGTTGGAGCCTGGGTTGTCAATCAATGTCTAGGACTAATACTAGAACAGACCTCCTAATGTTTACAGCTTCTAAGAACAATTATATCAATGCATGGCCACATACAACCTTGTGTTGCAAGGGCCTGGGAAGAGATACACTAATTACTGCACACTGAGAATGGCTCCTTCAAACTCTAGAAAACGTCATCCTACAATGGGTGGGGCACCTGGGAGAAGGCATACTACAGAACATCTGAAGTTGTGCTCATCATTCTTTTGAAGAACAGATAACTAGCACTTCCCCATGAGGGCTTACCATTTAAAAAAAAAAAGAAAGAAAGAAAAATTCTGTGGGTCCTACTTCCCAAGCCACAGGAGGAATTAACCCAACCACATCAGCTGACATCTCAACAGCAAAGGCCACAGTGGGGCTGGGAAGGCCTGATATTTTGTGCCCCTGTCTCTATTCCCCTTCTTATCCTTTCCTGTCCATGCCACAGCATCTATTCCCACCGACAAATATGCCGTCACTCTGAACAAATCTGCAATACTGCCCATGACCCATGCTAGAAAATTTTCTCTTCATTCCCTTGGAAACTCAAGAAATAGTCACAGAACCACCAAGGTTATCATGGGCAGTACCCAAAGAGAAAGGGGACATTTTTTGTGCCAAAACAAATCCTTGATAAGAATAATTCCCACTGCAGAAATTATGAAGGAAGATGTGATTTTTCCACTAACACATTGTGCTGGGGAGAAGAAATGTCATGGCAAGCAATCTGGGAGTTCTAGACGGATGTGTAGTAGCTAAGAAGAGCTTCCTAGTTATCGCCTAGCCGCAAGCTTTGAGAGCCATGAGGGAGACTTTTCCCAGCTTGGGGAGCAATATGGTGGCATGTAAGCAGTTATTTGAATGATCTTGTCCAGTGGAGTCATGTTTCCTTCCCTCTTACCCTTTGCAGTTCCTTCCTCTTCCTCCCCCACTCTCTCTCGTAGTCCCATTATCTGCTACAAAGTCCTCCACGACTCATTCTTTGCTCTCTACCAACTGAGAAAGACCTACATGGGACAGATTCCATATTTCTTAACACTTAAGTAACAGACAGCATTTTAAACTGCCATGTTATATTTGTGGAGTATTATATTGATGTTGTACAGAATTATTTCCCTTGGCCCTTTCTTCTACCAATCTATTAATAAGGTTCATTATTAATGTCAATGTTTTATTGATAGTCTGATTGACCCAAATGTTTTAATCATGGGACTCCAGGACTATTTTATTTTGACAAACTAAGCATTTATAAGATAACTCAGTTTGCTTCTGGAAGGGCATGTCATACTACTGTTAAAACAAATATAAACGCCACTTCATGTACACTTGAAACTGAATAGATCTGAAAGTATCGCTCAGTTCTGAAACCCATCACAGGGTTTAAGTCCACAATAGGACAATAATCTAAACAAAATTATCGTGAGCTATAGCACAGACAGTAGGACAAGAGGACCATTCTCGCACACCTAGAACATATCCATTTTAAGAAGCAGCCCAACTTTAAACATTTTATAAATGAAAATGAAGTATTAAATAGCTTAACACGAGACATTAAAATATGTGCGTCTTTGCTACAAGACAGAATGCATGCTTTGTGGGGCGGGGCTTGCACTTGTGACAGCATGCTTGCTGCATATGAGTGCAGAGACTGAGGTTGACAGTGGATCTTTCCTTGATCACTCTCCATCTTTACCTGTTGAGACAGGGTCTCTCGCTGAATCTGAAGCTCATCAGTTCAACTAGGCTGACTGATTAATCGGATTCAGGGAGCCTTCTGTCTACAATGCCCCCCTCCACACACACACACACAAGGCTAGGATTACTGTCATGGACTGTCATGCCCAAAGTTTTAAAGTAGATTCTGGAAATTTGATCTCAGGTCCTCATGCACATTATTGACTGATCCATGCCCCTAACCCCCCTCCCAAAGTATACTTTTAAACATCCCAAATTGGACTTTATACCTCAACAGTCATGGAAGAAGAGTAGAATAATAAAGCATAAAATGGGTCAGGAGGCCTGCCCCCAACACAGCTGTCCAGGAAGATCCAGCCCGAGTCTGGCAGGAAGAGCTCACAGATGAACAGATAGAAAAAGAAAGCAAGAACTCAGACCTCAGAATAGATCCCCACCTCCAGAGATGATTCCACCTCTCCCAAAGGAGCCTGGGAGAATCCAGCCCTCAGAAATTCAGACTCAGTGAGACCTGCCACAGCAGGCACGCAGCAGCAGTCACACAAATGGGAGAGCTGTCCTCCGCAAGAAGAGAGCTGCTGCCGAGTCTTCTGGGCCAAAAACAGGGACAGAAGCTGATGAAACAAATCAGGCAAAATCCCCACTCCCTGCAAGGTGTGGACAAACACTAGACAGCCAGCAGAATGAAGGAGGAATTACACAGTGAGTGAAGAAGTGTATGTGGAAGAAAGTAAGAGTGTGCCTGGCGATCTGTCTAAGCCATAGTGGAGAGACTACTTTAAATGCCCTTCCCTGATAATGAGACTGATGACTACCTTGTATGCCATCCTAGAGCCTTCATCCAGTGACTGATGGAAGCAGAGGCAGACACCCACAGCTAAACACTGAACTGAACTCCTGGAACCCAGTTGCAGAGAGGGAGGAGTGATGAGCAAAGGGGGTCAAGACCAGGCTGGTGAAACCCACAGAGACAGCTGACCTGAACATGGGGGAACTCATGGACCCCAGACTGATGTCTGAGAGGTCAGCATGGAACTTATCCAGACCCCCTAAATTTGGGTTTCAGTGAGGAGGCCTCAGCAATCTATGGGGCCTCGGGTAGTAGATCAATATTTATCCCTGGTGTACAAATGGATTTTGGGAACCCATTCCACATGGAGGGATGCTCTCTCATCCTGAACACATGGGGGGAGGGCCTAAGCCCTGCCCTGGATGATATGGCAGACTTTGGAGATTCCCCATGGAGGACCTCACCCTTCCTAGGGAGTGGAGTGAGTATTGGGTGGGGAGATGAGGAGGCTTGTGGGGGGAGGGGAGGGAGAGGGAGCTGGGATTGACATGTGAAGCAAGCTTGTTTCTAATTTAAATAAAAGATTTAAAAAGGAGTGTGCCTGGGGAAGTCCAACCTTGAGAGCATGCATCTAATTGCACAAGATACATGACTCACCTCTATTTCACACCACTGCTGCCTCCCTATGTGATGCTGAAGTCTAGACAAATAAACACAAAGTAGGTCTTCAAGAAACTGGCAGGCCACCTGGGAATGTATACTATGGACCTCATATAGGCCATCAACAAGTACCTACCAAGCATATAGTCAAATATGTCCATTACCAGGCACTCATACAACATACACTATAAACATAACACATGCATCACACACTATGCACACTCAAAAAATATTTACCACAAACACAGCATACAGAATACAAACAACAAAAACATACATGCAACACATACTGCACACACAAAATATATGCCACATGCAACATGCAGAACACACACTATACATGCAGCATACACTATACACACTCATCAGACATACACTATAAATGCAACAGATGGTATACACACAACCCATAACACACATTGCATGCACTCATAAGATATAGAAATACAATGCACACACATCACAATTCCAATGCGTACAACTCATATAACATATACAAAACACACAGAACACTTACATAATACATCAAAAAAAGTACAGCAGACATAATACAGAATGCACAATATTCTCATTGGAGCACATGCAATATACACAGAACACATGCTTTGTAAACAACATACTATAGACACTTTCACACCACATATACATTAACATAATGCATAAAAAGTACGAAGCATAAACAGCACACACACACACTCACACTCACACATATTCATACAGCACATACCTCAAAGCTTGTACATGAAAATACTTTAACACTACTGAGGAGTGTGGGCTGATGTAGTCAATGACTGTTGAAATCATTTAGTTAAATGCATGGGGCAGTATGAAAGATCTGATACCCAGGGCAGGCTTTGGGGTTGAGCTGTTCACAGGGGCCACCACAGAACTCCCACCGAGCACAAGCCTGTTTTATAGAAAGTAGAATGGCAATTAGGGCTGGGCAGAGGGAGCCAATGAGAGATGTGGGTCAAAGGGCACAAACTTGGACTTGATGAGCTGATACACAAACTTGGCAACTGTATTAGTGACTTTTCTGAGAGGTGTGACAGAATAGCTAATAGAAGCAAATTAAGGAACTGTGTGGGCGATGGTTCCGGAGACAGTTCGGCTCCTTATGATGGGAAACGCCTGGCCATGATGGAAGAGGAGAGAGAACAGGCCCAGAAGCAGGGGCTACACCTGCATGCATGCTGCCTTGCAAAGTTGGGCTATTTGCTATGGAAACCAAACTGCTGTTGCTTCGACCTGCCAAAATGGAAAGAACACCATCTGGGCAGTCATAAACTTAAAGGCAAGCCTTTGATGACCTGCTTCAACCCGCCAGGCCCTCCAAACTAGCCCTGAAAGTCCCCAGGAGATGGTTCAGTGGGGAAAGTACTTGCTGGGCAAGTAGGAGTGAGTATCTGGGTTCAAATCCCCAGCCCTCTTATGAAACCCAGGCGTGGAGTCTGTAACCCAGTAGGGGGAGGGAGGAAGACAGGTGCTCTGGCCACAATGGGAAAGTCTAGGTTCGGGGAGAGATCGGGTCTCAGAAAACATAAGCACAGAGTGCTAGAGGCAGGTACCCTCTGGCTTCTAAACGTGCATGCATGGGTGAATACCTTTGCTCCCACACATGTGCACACGTGTGCACCACACACGTGCATATACATGCTCCCACACATGTGCACACGTGTGCACCACACACATGCATACACATGCTCCCACACATGTGCACATGTGTGCACCACACACATGCATACACATGCTCCCACACATGTGCACCACACACATGCATACACATGCTCCCACACATGTGCACACGTGTGCACCACACACATGCATACACATGCTCCCACACATGTGCACACATGTGCACCACACACATGCATACACATTCTAAATATTAAAAATGATAATTGGAAAAATATCCCCACAAACTGGACCCTTGAAACATGAGGTTCTGGGTGACGGTCCAGATTTAAGTCACAAGCGACATTGCTTGGTGCATTTGTTGCTCATAAGTGTTCTGCCCACGTTAAAAAAAAAATGATAGCTCATATCAGGTGATAGGCCATGTGGCTTAATTTTCTGGACTCATTTCACAATAAGTAAATTCATCAGGTCACAACAATATGTGCCTTTAAAAGATGCAGCTTTTCTTTGCCAATCACATCTCAATGTAGCTGGGAAATGAAAAAAAAGAAAAATCTATCTATTCAGCCAAATGTTAACAGCAGCCTGGACGCGCCATGTAATTTCTGTGAAGTCTTTTCAAACAAAATCCCTGCTGGGCGGAGAAAGCTACTTGGCACCAGGCTGGCCACATATTTCCCAACATATTAAATGAATGTGAACTCTCTCTGAAGATTGTCACTGAGTCTTGATCCAGAAGTTAATCTCATGTACTTAAGTTTAAAACAATAACCTACAGACTACATGTCTTTTGGCAGACCAAAAGCCGCGTGATTTGGTTTCCACAGTGAATAGCCAGGTTTCACCAGGCTTCACCAGGCAGCACAGTGTTTTAAAAGGAAAACCCTCCACAGACAAAGGAGTGTTTGTGAAGTGTAGAAGGATCTTATGTGTTAACTGTGTTTGAATTCTCCAAAGAAAAGTATCACCTATAATAATGTTAGCATAAAGATTTTATCCTTATCATCTCTTGAATGCCTAAAGTGCTACTTGCAGAGTTGGTGCTGTTTTTTGATTAAGCTAAATGTATATGTAACATGAAGTCTTTTTCTTTCCTTATTTTTAAGCACTTACACTCTGTCAGCACAAGTCTGTGCCCAGACACATGGAGATCCACCTGCAAGGAATTCTCTGACACCAGCTGGGTGTTCTACAATTCAATTCAATTCTGATACTGACAATTGTCAATGAAGATTCCACTAACAGGGGAGTTAGTGACAAAAGACAGCCTCTGTCTGTTGTTGCAAATAACGACTGCCAGGGCTAGGATGTCACCATCCTATGCACTAACTCAAGGTCCCTACACCTTCTCACAGTCTATAATTTGCTAGGATAGCTTCGGATCATAGGAAACCTGTTAGTACTTTCTCATACAATAATGGATATGACAAAGGACACAGATGTGCAGCCAGATGATGAGATACAGAAGGCAAAATATGTGGGAAGGGGCTTCAAGATTCCATGCCAGCCAGGCTTCCCATGACATGTTCAAGCCCCACAAACTCTCCCAACTCCTAGCTCATGAATATTCATAGAATCTTCACCACTTGGGGATAATCAAGCAATCAGTCTCCCCATGCTGAAGAAGGGGAGCAGGCCCAATGTTCCAAGCTTCTCTTCCTGACTTGGTCTTCCTGGTGCTCAAACGCCACCTTCAAATAGAATGAGGATGTCTGCTAAAATAAAGAAGCTTCTTTCGACCAGTAAAAGTCTAAGGCATTGGAATTTCTACTGTTTGCTATGAACCTGGGCCGCTGCGTATTTATGCATGCTTATGTAGACACATACAGGAATTCTTCGTGGTAAAGGGCATGCACATTCTTTCTCACCAGAAGTCCAATTTTGATGGAAAACTCCAGGAGGTAAGCACTCTGGTACTTTTCCAAGGTCTTAATGAAAGAGACTGGCTCTTCAAACAAGTGCTTGCTTGGAACATGGAAACTGAGAAAATGTTTTCTGCCCAGCAATTTCCACACTCAAAGACCATTTCAGAGAAATCCATATAACCCTCCCCTGAGGGGACTTCCCAGGCTTGGAATGCATCTACATTCATCTAAATACACCAATAAGCAGGGAACGTGCAGGAAAGTGGCTAGGAGTACAGTTCCAAAGCACCTCTTTGAATTATAAGCAACTGAAGACCAGTGTTGGAAACAGTTTCATGATCCAGGAAATCCAAAAAACCTTAACAGTGTTGTTTGCATCCATTATAGTTTGTGATGTCCTCAAAACAGCCAAGCACTAAATGTCCCTAGGTAAGGACAGTTTCAGCTGCCTGAAAGCTTTGTAGGAGTCTAAGGAGGTGGCCCAATGGGCCTCCTCAGCCTTAACCCAGTTCCCTCATCCAATCACAGGGAGAGCAGTGCCTATGCTAGGTGAAGGCAGAAATAGAGAAGGAGGGCTGGCTGGGGTAGCTGTCACATCGTAAAGGCTTTGTTGTGGTTATTATTTGGTTACCCCAAAGACTAGCAGGGAGGGTGCTATGATTTTAGGTGCACTCTGAATAGGAAAAAAGTGATTGTTCATCCAAAACTGGACATGGAGCATCATGGTAGAAAAGTAGCTAATGGAGACTGGGGAGGCTCAGTTGGTAAAGGGCTTGCCATATAAGCACAAGGACCTAATTCCAATCCTAGCACCTATGAAAAAAATGAACACAGTGATGGTAATGCCCAGACCTGGGGGAAAGTGGTCAGCTAGAAGCTCACTGGCCCACAAGCCTAGTTCAAGGAGTAGTCATGGGACAGTATTGCCCAATATTTCAAACCAACTCATTAAAACTATAGCCTTTCAAGAGGAGAAGACGATACCCGAAAGCTTTCAAAATATAGTGTTCTTACGCAGTTGGGTTTCTACCATTCATTGTGTGGTGAAACACCACCTTCATAAAACATTTTCTTTTCATTCCTCATTCATGTATGAGGTTTCAGATCCAGCCAAATCCATGCCACAAGGGAATTATGAATTGACAGCAGAGCACAAGGAAGTGAAATCGAGAAACTGTCAACATGCAAATTTTACATGGAAAATGTCATAATTCATAGGGCCGAGTCAGGCCGACTAACATGATTCCACCCCTTTCACCAATGAAAAGCAGAAAATCCAGGCAGGAGAGTGGATTCCAGAAATATCTCTTTTTTTTTCTTTGTGTCCTTTAACACTTCTAACACAATGTAAGGCATTGGATAACCAGATCTAGTCAGAGAGAGAGAGAGAGAGAGAGAGAGAGGGAGGGAGCTCAGCTACAGGGAAGTCTCTCTCTCTCTCTCTCCCTCCTTCCCTTTGCAACTCAAGTATTTTCTTATAACTAAAATTCTCACAATATATTGGTAAACATTCAAAAGCAAATATATATATATATATATATATATATATATATATATATATATATTCTGTTCATGACCAAATCTGGGTTGATTCTTACATTTTTTCTTGTATTTGGAAAATAAAATAGTCATTGCCATATTTCCCAAAGAGTCAGTGTGGCCCAGCACTGCACAGTCCTTGCGGCACTAACCACCCAAACCTCCAATATTAGTTTTGCTTTCTGTCCTAGGGGCTTTGCTGCCTTTGCTAGCAACACCAAGATGATGCAGGGACAAAAGAAAGGCCCTCTGCTTCTTAGGAATGGAGTTAAGAGCTGTTAAAGTATTAGGAGCTAGAGAAAAGCAGAGACGAGAAGATGAATGGGGCCACCTAGACCACCACCTACCTAGTCAATGCAAAGCCGAGGCTTCTCCCCTCTCTCCATCTCCCTCTCCCCCACGTCCTTGCTCTGTATGTGGGGGGGGGGGGGGGTGGTCCAACAATAACCTTGGATGCCAGGCTTTTCTTCACCTTGCTTGTGAAAAAGAGTCTCTTGTTGCTCCTGGCTGCACAGTACATACTCACTGGCCTGTGAACTACCAGGGAGTCTCTGTCTGTCTCCCATCTTCCTGTAGGGTACTGGGATTACAGAATTGTACTACTGCGTCTGACTTTACTTGAGTTCTGGGGATTTGAAACTCAAGTCCTTACACTGGCATGGCAAGTGCATTACCCAGTGAGCCTTCTCTCAGCCCTCTCCCTTCGGTTTCGAACAAGTCTCTTTCCTTGTCCTTGAGACATCTATGGTCATTAAGTGTCCTTGTGACCTTCCCCAACATCCAGCTTTTGTCTTGCCCTTGCAGATTCCTTTTAGAGTACCCTCCTCCTCGTCCTCCTCCTCCTCTTCTTCCTCCTCCTCTTCCTTCTCCTCCTCTTCCTCTTCCTCCTCTTCCTCCTCCACCCCCTCCTCTTTCCTCCCAATTCTCCTCTATCTCCCCACCCCTGAGACCTTCCCAAACATCTTATCACATACTCCCAAAGTGGATTTTAGGACACTCTGTCCTCCAAAACAATGCAGGGCTCATGGCCCCCACCCCTACCCTGCCTGTGACACTCTGCAACCCTACTTTGTTCTGCCTCTGTTCTCTCCTCTTCCCTGCTGCTCACCAAAGACATTTTCCATCTAGCTAAGCAAAGCGATGTTTAAGCATTTGTCAGATGAATGTGAGGAACCCTGTTTACGCTCCCAATGCTCGCAGTTCCTGAGGAAGTAAGAAGCAAACTCAGCAGGCATGAGCTTTCCAGAACTTCCAGGGCCAAGGTTTTCTGAGAAATGAACTTAAATATCTCCCAGCAGGCAGTGTTTGGCAGTCCCTCTAGGCACGCTTGATTTAGCCTGCTTCTTGTTTGTGTGGGTAATTGACTGGCTTAATAGCTGTCCACTCCTGGGTCACTGATTCCCAGCCCCATTGTGCAGTGATTATGCTGCATAGTGTAACCACAGAGAGTCCTGAGAGCCCAGGCTGCACTCAGTCCCATCAAGCACACACCCCTGGAGGTGAGACCCAGGCATCAGTGTTTTCCAGGCTCCTCAGCTGATTTCCATGCACAGCCAGGACCAGCTGCTAATGACAGAGAGTGGGTGATGCTGCCTGAATCTGATCCCAACTGTTTTCTATGTGTTGCTGCAGACTGAGGCCAAGCAAAGGAGAGAGGTCAGGGGTCCGCAGAACAATTCAGTATGAATCCCACGCTAAAAGAAGTGCCCTACTTCCTACCATGGTGCACACCCCTGTGAACCTACTTTCTGTATGATAGGGCACAACCTAGTTTCTGTATCTAGGGCACATGACCTTGGCAAATTGTTAAAAAGCATCACCTTGGGGAAGCAAGCACAGACTTCCGATTTTAGGGTGAAAAATCTCAGTGTGAGGCTGGCGATCCCACAAAGGTAGTGAGAGACACTGTGTGTGATTCCCCTCATACTTACAATAGCAAAATCTGTAGCCTTCCTTTGTCCCTGTGAGTCAGCTCAGGAACTACTACATAAAAGTGCCTAGCCCTTGAGGGAAATTGATTCAAACAGGTAGTTATAGCAGGTTCACATGAGATTTTTTTTAAGTCAGAGAAGTTTCAATATATATACTGTCACTGCTGAGTGCAATCACAGAGCAGAACCGTAGAATTTTTTCCTCTCTGGAGAAGAAATCCTGAGAACGGAATATGCTTTGAGAGACCAGCTAAAAGAGAGACGGTGTTGATGGTGAGACCAGATTTCCCCCCACCCACTTCTAGAAGAATCTGTTTAACTATTCCATGGAAATTACTAGTGGGTTCCCACGATGCTTGGATGTATACTTTATTGTTAAAGCACACGTTGGTGTGGGCATAAATTGTTAACAGACCTCTCAGAGGCTTTCTGCTGATCCTTTCTGAGACTAAAAAAAATAAAACTTTTACATACTACTTTTTTGAAGAGTTAGCTTATTTACAGGTGCCAGTGGGGGGTAATAGCCCTCAGGGTTGGTAGAAGGAAGCCTGAATCTGCTCAATGTTGGCAAGCTGGAAAGGTATGGCCAGACACTGACTGTTCATCTGTAGACTGACTCAGAGTCGCAGTGGCTCAGCTTGCAATATACACCTCACGATGCTATAAGAGTGAGGCTCCTTCAATAGACACTACTTTGTGTTGTGAATTTGGTCTTTTCCTTGGCTGCTGATTTGCAGTGTGGTACTTAACTAACATTAGGCAGCTGCAGAAATATTGCCAGTCAGCCAGATCACCAATCAACAGACACTCAAGAGTATGCTGTGTTCCGATCAACAATGTTTGGCAAGGTGGATTGTGTACCCTGTCCAGTAACAGGTCCAATGTACGTTCAGTTTCTCAAGGTATAACCCCATTATAAACTGAAAAGCTTCAATACCTCTTTAAGAAAAAATAAACTCTCATAGGGACTCGGCAGTCAAGAGTACCTGCTCCTCTTACAGAAGTCCTGGATACAGTTCCCAGCACCCATGTGGTGGTGACTCACAACTATCTGCAGTTATAAAATGATTCAACACCTTCTAGTCACTTCCAGGAGCACATATATTCATGCAGACACTAAAGCATGCCCATAAAACAAAAATATATGAAATCATTCTTTAAAAATACATTCATAAACAACAGTTTTCCTTCCTTGGGTCATTTTACCACTTTGACAACAATATAGAAAGAAGTCTGAGAATCCAAAGACCAGTGTTCAAATCCAAAGTCTTCTGTTGATTTACTACAGTCCAAGAAACGTGACTCCTATCCATAAATCCCAGTTTCCTTAGGAAGAAATTGAAAATTACAAAACCCATGGGAGAAATGTAAGCAATGCCTTAAGAGCTCCCAGATGTCCCACTGAGGACATAGATGTGTGCTAACCCTTTGTTCTGGAACTTCCTGGTGGTCCCTAGGCAAAGGGGTTGGCCACTCAGCCTTCTCCAGAATGGCCAGAGAGGTCAAGAGGCCAGAAAATAAAACTGTAGGCCAGAAATCATCTCATGATTTCCAGTCAAGTTCTAGAATTATAGAAGCAACATCAACCTCTGGGGGCATAATTATGGCTCTGGAATATGTTGACTTTGTGGCTATGTTGGGCTGTGTTCTTGGTAGCAATGCCTGAGCAGCCCCACTGCTAATCTCTAACAAGAGTAACCAATCTTAATGCCAAGAGGTCCAGTGTCTCTACAGAAAAGACATGTTCAAATCCAACACCCTCCACATTGGCAAATGAGCCAGGCTCCCACAAAGTATGTAAATGTTTGCTCATAGCCCTAGAACAATGTCAATGCTTGTTGCTTCTGGCAGTGTTCAGACAATAAAGGCAGAAATCTCTGCTAAGACATTTTTTAAACCTGTGCACACCATCATTGTGAAGTGATCAAGCATAGTGGTTTGTTGTGACTGCTATAACAAATGACCATGGACAGAGTAGTTTAAACAACAAATTAATATTTCCCACAGTTCTGGAGGCTGGAAGTACAAGGTCCAGGTACCTGCAGATCCACTGTCTGGTGTCAGCTTGCCTGCTGGCTCACCAGCACCTGGCTTCTTGTTGTGTAGGCACATGGCCAACAGAAAGCTATGCTGCTGCTACTTGGCTTCTGTACTAATGAAATGCATGAGGACCTTACCCTCAGAACGTAAGCATCTCCAGGACAGCCTGCCTTCTAATATCTGCGCACTAGGACCAAAGGCTAAACAAGCACCTGCACATGTCTAGGAAAACCAAACACCAAAACCAACCAAACACAAAAAACTGCTGAATACTAAGGTATGTATTGCAATTACAGTGTCTACAGATACATGTCAAGCTTTACAGTTCTCTGGACTCTTGCTTTGAAAATAATTGGTTTTTCATAGCCATATATTCCACCTTCATGTGTTCAGACAATCACAGGTGGGAGATATCAGTAATAATAATAAGTCTGTGCTGACCATGCACAGACAGAGCTCTGTCTTGCCATTAATTCTGTAAACAGTCTAGTATAATAACATACGTGTAGCATTTGCATTCTACAGATAATACTGTGTTGTGTAGGAATGGTGTAAAGAGTACAGAGGACTGTCTGGAGATACAATACCATTTTGTATAATAAGCTGATCATCCTTGCACTTTGATGCCAACTGAAGACTCAGGAACCAGTTCCCTGCAGACAACCAGAAGCAATTGCACTCTTCTTCACTCTTCACAAGGTCGATGACACCTTGTAGCCTCTGCTGAGTCTGCCTGGAGCAGTTTTGTCTGGGTCATGCATTTGGAACTCATGTATGGAGTTAGTTCTCAGAAACATCATTGTCCTCCTCCCCGGACCACAAGGCAAAGCTGCTAGAATATCAGCAGACCTGGCCCCACTTCCGGTCCAGGTGTACCTGTGTCTACAGAAACCAGCTCTATCACTGCTTCCCCAGGGCCACATTGACTGGAAGCTGTATCCCAAACGCCCCACTCCCCCACACACGCACATTATCTCTACTCTTCTCTAGCCACAAATGATCACCTAGGACACTTTAGCCTTGGAGATGGGGCTGGGTGTCTGATCAAAACTGTGTTGTCTCTTTCATAACATGAAGCATCTCTGGGCTTAGAGCCACTAGGAGTGTAAGCCATGGTCCAGGCCACACCCATGAGCACTGTAGACTCATAAGAAAATCAGCCTCAGGCAGTGCATTATCCAGAGGGACAGATGACTTGGGAGAGAACAGCAACTCACCGTCTGTGTGGTCAGCCGGATTTCCCAGAAACTTTGTTCAGCTCTGAAGGGGCCACTGTTCATGGGAATCCGGAACAAACTGGCCTCGCCATTTGTCGCTTCAGTGATGAGGAAGCCTCTGATTCTAACCTCTAAGGATGACCATAACCCCACCACAGCTATAGAAAAGGATCTAGAAGACCCCACCTATAGCTTCCTCCAGGCCTCAAGATGCAGAGTACATTACAGAACCAAGCAGAAACCTCGTGAGATTTAGCAGCCGTGTTCACCAGGTCTAAGTTTTTATCTTGAACCCCCAAGGTGGCTGAGCCCTCCTCGCTACCCCCTCTCTGCATTCATTTTGATAGCGTGATTCAGTCTCAAGGCAATGGGTCAGCTGCCCCCAATTTCTTTACTTTTATGTTGCCCTCCCCACTTCCTCTCTCACCTGCAGAGCCTGGCACCGTGTTCAGCAAAGAATGAAATCTGGAATTGGCAATTACCCAGGGAGTCACTTCTCAAAAATAACCCCTGTCCCCTTCCCTGGACCAGAAGGCAAAGCTGCACAATGACCATATGTCAGTCCGTTTAGCAACTGATGAGAAAGCATTTTGTTAAGTGGAGTTTTGCCTCTAGGGAACATAAGACGTGTTTTAGTTTAAAAATGCCTCTGCGGCCGTTTCAGACAAAGCTTTTCTCATTTGGTTCACACTGAGGTCTGGGCTTGGAGAAGCACAGGTCCTTCACCCAGTGTCACTCCAGTCATTATCTCTTGAAGCAAAAACAGCAGGCGCTAGTACATAGGGTCCACTCCTCACCAGTGTCAGCCCGGGAGCAAGTGGAGTCCCCAAAGTTAAAGAGTGAAGGCTCCAGTTCCATCTTGCTACCCTACAGCCTAAGTCTCCCTGAAGTTTCCAATAAAGTCCAAACTCCTACCTCTGCCCCAATGCCCACCATGATCTGCCCTGGGTCTCTGTACCCAGCTCATCTGGTACTCTTCCTCCATCCCCTTCACCACCATGTAGAGCTATTCCTGATCCTCAAGCAGACATTACTTGATTGTTGCCTTAGAGACAGGATCTCCTGTCACTGTCTCAGATGTATGATCTTTCTGTCTCAGCTTTCTGAGTTCTAGAATGACGGTGTGAGCCTGATTCTTCAAACAGGGCTTTTAGGATGTTGAACCCCCTCTCTATGCTCCATCTCATGCCTGGCACCCCATCCCTGTCCCTCAAGAAGTCTCAATTATTAGACAAGGCAGAACCCAGCCGTTGGCTGTCTAAACAGCCCTTAAGTCTTTCACAGTACTTACCACCTGGTTCTCCAGCCCAGTAGTGCCCAGATCCCCTTCACCTTGGCGTTCCATGGCTACACACACAGTAAGCCCTCAAAAACTAATTGCGAAGTGAACAGAAGCAATGATCAATATTTATTTGCAGCCAAGAAAATAGATGTTCATATTTTGAGAAAGTTTAAAACACACCACACCAGAGTTTTAAAGAAATGATAAAAACACACTGAAATTACCTTTTTCCCTTTCAAAAAAACAAACACACACACACAAAAAAAACTAGCTTAATGGACTTGGGAGATGGCTCACTGAGTAATCATGAGAACATAGGTTTGAATGCCCAGGATCACATAAAAACTAGGCTGTGCAGCATGTACTTATAAACCCAGCACAGAGGGGGCAGAGACAGGTGGATCCTGGGGGCTTGCTGGCAAGCATTCTATCCCAACCAGCAAACTCCGAGTAGAATGAAAGACCCTGTCTCAAAACTGAGATGAAGAGCAATGGAGAAAGAAAGTCACCTGACATCAACATCTGACCTCCGCACATGCATGTAAGAGTGAGTGTGCACGCACGCACGCACGCACGCACACACACACACACACACGCGCGCGCGCGCGCGCATGTACATAAGGAAGCATAACGTACCTAGGGAAACACTCTCAGGTATTTCTGATGGGACCGCATATTGGTATCAGCTGGAAAGGAGTAGATGGGAAATATTGTATCTGAGTCACATTTGTCCTATAAATATGCATACTTGAACTTCTGCAAAATGACAGGACTAAGCTGTTATTCATTGCAATACTGATGAGGACAACGAAAGACTACAGAAAACTTCAGCAATGACCAGAAAGTTAAAATGCAGCTCATGAAACACAGCAGTGGAACAAGGTACAGAATGGTGTGCGTTGTAAATGAGGAAGGAGACACCAATAAAACAGCCCTCAGAAGAGCACCTGCCATGGAAGACCAGAGAAAGAAGAAGGTGAAGAATGGAAGGAGAGGAGAGGGACTCTTCACTTAACAGGCTCTTAAACTGCAGAGGTAGGTAAGCTGTGTGATAGAAAAAATCAGTGGCCAACAAAATATTCTTTCAATCTATATGACTCCTGAAGTTACATTTATGAAGAAGATGTATAAAGACTAACAAGTCATCTGCTGTTAGGATTCAAGTATCCTACTTTTAAATTACAAGGTTTAGGGCTGGGGATGTAGCTGAGGGATACATCTGCTTGACTAGAATGCAGAAGGCCCTGCATCCAGTCCACAGCACTGCCAGTAAGTTATTTAAATTCAAAATTCCAACAATTCATGGAAACAATTAACCAAAAGTAAAGATAAATCCACTGTAATTGTATTCATGCCCATTTTATAACCATTATAACCATTTTATGACAAGGACTAAGCTAAGCAGAAGGAAGACAGAGATTGCTTATGTGAAACTACAACTGGCCTCCATTCCTAAGCCTGCACCTCATCCTCTCAGGGACAGCCTCTGAACCTCATTGGTGATGGTGTGGAGGCTCTGCCGATCTTAAGTGCCTATCATTGTTATATTGACAAGATAAACTGAATACCCAGCCAGTGAGACTATGGTCAGAAAATTACTAGATGACATTTTGCACTGGTTCCTATAGATTCAAAGAATTAAGGATGAGCTCTGCCTCATCTCCAAGGGAAGGCCACCTTGCCTGAGACTGCTGCCTTACCACCTCCAAAGGCAGCCGAATTATGATCCAAGGACTGTTGATAAAAGAAGCATGAACATCAGTGCTCAGCTGTCCAGGACCCAGTGGTGCATGGGCTTGAAGCTAAGTGCACTGGATGGAGGTTGATGGACAGCATGGTGGGCTGTTTACTGACATGCTGAGCCTTGGCTTGCTCATCTGGCCCAAGAGTGGAAAAATGATGAGTATCCTTTTACCTGAGCTGGGACAAAAGTGTCTTACATTGGGGGATATTTTTTTCTCTTCACATCTGGGAATACCTGCATGAACATGAAAAAATACCTTGAGGACAAGATCTAAGTATAAACCCAAGATCCACTTATGTCACTGTCATCTTCCACACACTATCTGATAGCGTGTCTTGAGTAATTTCGAGTGTGAAGCAAAGTTTTGCGAGTGGAATTTTCCATTTGTGGTATCGTGTGAATGTGGTCGATAAAGTTTCAGCTTCGGGATCTTTGGTGATGCTTAAATCTTTCGTGAGAAACACATGGGATAGCATGTGCGAAGAACAAAACCAAAGACAAGCAAACAAACTGTTGCTATTCTTTAGGGAAGTTCTAACAACACATAGACACACACCCAAGAGAATCACAGGAAATGCACCAGTCGAAACCACATGTCCTGACACTTTCCCTAAGTTCCCTGGGTTCCAGAGTCAGGCTGTCTGCACCAAGAATCCTACTTCCATACTGATTTCTGATGAGATTTCACCCAAGTCATTTCTCTATGCCTCAGTTTCCAATGCTTCAACACAAGCTAGCAATGCTTCCTGTGTCTCAGGTCTACAAGTGCTTCAACAACCAACAGTAGCTCTCATTCCTCAGAGTAAACATCCCTTTGGTCCTGATTGGCACCGCCCAGGACCGGGCTGGGGATGGAGTCAACCCCTCTGACGTTCTCCCCCTCAAAACATGCTCTTGTCACGTCCATGTTTCCATGCATTGGTGCATTCGCTTGCTTGGAAACTCCTGTTAAGAGTTTCCCAGACACACTCCATTAAAAAAAAATCTGTTCACCTCAGAAAAGCTCTATCTGGGATGATTTTTTTAAATCTCTCAGTCTCTTTTTTGGAGTACTCCAGTTCTTAAAGATTTGGGGTAACAATGTTTCTGTCTCCCTTGCATTGCCTTCTTCTAGATTTGTTTATCGAAAGCTGATTAGGGGGTTCAAACTCCCATACAGGCAAGCCCAGGAGAGAGAAACTGACTCTGGGGTCATTGGAGACCAAAACAAAATACACAGAGGGTGACAATGCCCGTGAAGGGATGGTATGGTGTCCTAAGTGCAGATGGACTAAGATAAGACAAGTTCGAGACCATTTTTAATCTACAGTTTTAGACATGCTGTTGGAACACAGCAAAGGCTGCTGCTGAATCTGAGTGTCAACTTAAAAGACAAGATAAAATTGTAAAGATGAGGTTTCCCCCCAGTAAAAGTCAGAGCAAAAGAAGCTAAACCCACACCCTCAGCACACTTTCAAGGGAGGCCGCAGACCTCTGAAACTGGGTTGGCAGACGTTACGGTAAAAGGGCACTACTTTGGTGTTAAATACCGCCCCCCCCAAAAAAGGTAAGGTGAACCCAAAAACAGAGAAGAAGCCAGCTTCCTAAAAAGTTTTCCCAAAGTCAATCAACTCAGTGAAAATGCCCCTTGCCAATTGTTCAGGCTAGTACACTTCAATAAAAATAATTAAATCAATAAAACCGGCGCTAGTGAGAATGTTGTCAAATTGGACTTATACATTGGGGATGGGGACTTATAGAGAGCACTCCTAGGATTAATCAAGCAGTGGATTCCACCTCTAGGAACTCATCCCAAGGCAGGAAATGTGGAGATTCAACTGCAATGCTGTTCATTTTCATCGTGCTAACAATAGAAAAGAAAGTGATGTCTCAACTACCATTAAGATTTGCAACATGTAGCCGGGCGTTGGTGGCGCACGCCTTTAATCCCAGCACTCGGGAGGCAGAGGCAGGCGGCTCTCTGTGAGTTCGAGGCCAGCCTGGTCTACATGAGCTAGTTCCAGGACAGGCTCCAAAACAATACAGAGAAATCCTGTCTCGAAAAACAAAAAAAAAAAAAAAAAAGATTTGCAACATGTTTTAAAACCTTGTGGGGTGCGGCACGTGTGCAGTGACACGTGTGGACATGTGTGGAGGCCAGAGGTGTCTTCCTCAATCATTTCTCTATATTTTTTCAACCCCCAATTCTGAGACAGGCTCTCTCACTGACCCTGGAGTTCTTCAGTTAGCCAGACTGGCTGGCCTGTGAGCTCCCGGGATCTGCATGTCTCTGTTCCCTTGGTGCTGGAGTCAATAACACTCAACAACATACCCAGCTTTCACACCGGTGCTGGGTAACAACTCAATTCCCGGTCCTTGCCCAGTGAGCTCTCTACCCACTGAGCCATCTCACCAATCCCTAACGCTCGAATGAAAAGAAAGTCATTGCTATGACTAATTGCTCACACCGTATGGCTGCAATGTAGATTCGAGCGATAAAACATATGTAGTAGGAAATCATTTCTTCAAAATGCGGATATATTCAGAAACCGAGATGCTCACTAGTGTTACATGTTAAATCTCCCCCCCATCTGAAATGCTTGGGGACCAGAACGGTTCAAATTTCAGAAATTTTTTGCTTTGGCAATATTTACATAGTCTTTGATCATTGAGTCTTCATAATCCACAACTCTCAAATCTCTGAATCCAGACTGAAACAATCAGCCCAGATTTTTTTCAGACAAAGAATGCAGAATGGCTCACCCACGTGTTCCTCTTACAGGGATCTGCTGTTATGTTTATCTTTTATTATCTATGTATACTTACCTGTGTAACAATGAACAAATATCTGTCTGTCATTTTTTGAAAGGCATCTTCTAGAAATAGACCTTCATCATTGCTTGATAATGGCTGTCACGTTTTTCTTCTAATTAGACTGTCAGATTTATGCCAATAAGGTTTGTGGGCCCAAAATGTTACATGTATGTGTTGTTGAGAATGACTTTATGAATCTTTTAAAAATGAATTACCCTATTAGAAAGAGCATGCTAATCTCAGGGAGTCTTCCCCAGCCTACTGGGCAATTTTCATTCCATCTCTTCCCAACAGATCGCCTTGTTTACAGTGAACATGGAGGATTGGCACTGAGCACACAACCTACAGATGGCCAGCTGCCTGTCGGGTGGATGCTGGGACTCATGGCCAGCTGCCTGTCGGGTGGATGCTGGGACTCGCTACACACTTCGGTCCTTGCCTCTCTGCACCTTTGAGGAAATTCCTCCCTGCATTCTAGCAATGCAAAAGCTCACCAGCGCAGCACAGAGCTAGTGTTGTGCATAAAGCAATTGGGGATCTGAATTAAATTGGACTGAATTAAATTGAAGACAGTAAACATCATTTTGTTCCCTTCCTCCATTCATTTTTTTCTTTCCTGTCTTTATTATTTCTGGTTCTGTCTCATTTTTGCTGCTGCTGCTGCTGCTGTTGTTGTTACCAGAAATACAACCGGTTGGAACTGTAAAGATTAATTTGTTCAAAAAGAAATCAGGGCAAAGTTTACACTCCTCATCGAAGAGTGTATACACAATCTTCTCCATGGCTACATTCAAAGCCTCCAAAGAGCTACATACTGAGATTCTGTCTCCAAAACAAAACCAAAAAGAGGGCATGCACACGGTTTTTAAGGCTGCGTTTTAAACCTTATTGAAGGAAATGTGTACAAGCGTTGCCTATAAAGTGCATGATGACTTCAAATGCAACCAGCAACTTCCGGTGATAACTACGCCGGGCACTCGGCAAACTCTCTAGTGAGAGTGCACCCCCCTAAACTGTGGTCACTAATGCAAAATGATACTTCACTTCTAATGCCCACAATAGCGTTTTAAACAGAACTCACAAAACACCCTTCGCCTTATGACCCTCACCACTGACTGTGATAGCTTATAAGTAGCAAAGTGTAAGTGATGTGAACTAGTTAATAGTATGCTTCAAAGGGATGTACACATAAGCCCTGAAAGCACTTATAAAATACAGTTTCCATGCATTTCATAGCGAATCTCCCATATCATGAAACTTAATCACAGGCGATCTTAATATACTCACACACGCTGTGTCCCCAGAGATGCAGAATACCAGGAAACTCTGTCTTGTTTCAGTGAACGGCGTAATGCTATCTTTACTCTGTTTCCATTTGTTCCTCCCAAGTAACTTATCAGTGTGTAAGTAAACTTCCCCACGCACCCCAAAAAGAAGGAAAAATACTGAGACAGAAAATCCTAAATCGCAGCGAGCCATCTTACCATCTGCGTTGTTCACTGGGAACTCTGACGACCATCCAGCAGCGTTTCTTCCCGGGATGAAGTCTGTTGACCTGATGTTGGCTACTAAAAACAAAACTCCCTTCTGCAGTCAGCCCTGGACAGGGTTACGTTTTTCTTTCCTTCCAAGAGAGCACTGGGCTGGGTCTGGGGGGCACAGGAGTGACAACTCACATCTTGTCAGACGACCCAGAGAAAGTGGGTTCCCGGTGACGCCTGTGTCAGAGACTCTTGGGGCTTCAATCCTGCAGTGACACATCTGGGGAACTATGAACAGGAAACTCAGAGCTAGGCAGTAAGCCAGAATCATTCAGCGAATGTGCCAAGTCCTTATGAAATGTGAGTGTCCTGGCTGCACATGAGTCTCCCACGTTTTACAAGGCAGGCTTTCTCTCCCCGCTTAACCTCACATTAAATCTACAGGAGGCCACTACCTACACCCGGCCCAGTATTGTAGTCCTGCTCTGAGTCCTTTACAGACAGAGCCTGGCCTGGGATCTCATCCCATACCATCCCCCTCCCCAGCCACCCCCACAAACTGCCTTCAGGGCAATGCCCCCTGAGACAAGTCTGCAGGCAATGTCACAATACTTCATTCACTTCTACAGAGAAATGGAACCCAGAGTCCCACATGTGCCAGCCTGGTGCATCCTGAGAGAGGAGGCACAACAGGGTTTTCTCATTTATTGCCCCTCCTGGGTCCTGCGCTCAAGAGAATGTTAGTGACAGAAGAGTGTGGCCGCCACCATGCTGGTCTTGACTCTGCCAACATAGGAAGTAAGTCAGATAACTGCCGACTCCAGGACTGAGAACCCTTGTCAACTGGCCTTGATGGGCCTTTATGGGCATTCCTGGTCACTGTCATTATTCTTTCCAAGATGTCTTTATGCATCTCAGAATGTCACACTGACTGTAAAAGACAGTGATTGAACTTTCATTCTTAATGTGAGTGCTTGAAACCCTTTTCTGCCAATTTCCTTCCATGGGACTCCACACGGAATATCTCCTCTCTTTGTCCACCTTATCATCTTCCAGTATTTTCTACTCTTCCCTGGAAAACATCCCTTTGAGCACTCTGGGGTGATGCCCTCTGTTTAGACTTTGCCTTCTCTCTGCAAGGGCTGGCAGGGATCTGGGTCAGGCTTCCTTCTGAGAAATGTAAATTTTTAGATCCATATTGAAGATGAAAAAAGTGTGTTATATTAAGTTCATTTCCCAAGACACCCTATCCAGGTGAAGGAGGGGCCTTATCTGCTGTAACTCTTTGAGTCTTAACTGTGATCCAGACAAGTGGTTTGGGAACAGGGTTTGTCCAGTCAGGAACTGTGCGGTTTCCTAACAGTCTGCCTCACCCTTCTGGGTGCCCTTTCCTGGAAGGCCTCAAGCTAAGCAGCAACCAGGCAGCTGTGATAAAGCAGCAATTAATGGAAGCAAATGACCCAATTTAGTTGCAGACAGAAATGAGTGGCTGCTGTGGGATGGGAGGGCTGGGTCATCTTGGGGCGGTCTTGTGGCAATTTTAAGGCTCCCTACAAAGGAAGACTAGTCTGAGCCACACGGTGAATCCACTGATGCAGAGACCTAGCCTTGGAAGGCAGCTGAAAGGTGGAACTTTCTCACCTTGCTCCAGCGTGGAGTGGGTGGGGGGAAGGACTGACCTGTCCCCACACGGGGTTCAGAGACAGGTGTGCAGAAAGGAGACCCAAGGACAGACTCACAGCCGGCAAGGACAGATTTACAATGGGCAAAGACAGACTCACAGTGGGCAAGCTTTTCATCCTTCAGCCTGGTGTATGCCATCAAGGCTAGTCTAGCCAAGGGAGATAGAGGCTAATTCTGGGCAATAATGGAAAGCTTGCCCTGAAGAGATGGTGGCTTTTTTTTTTTTTTGAGAACGTCACGCTTGCTTATAATGCATTTTGGTAAAATCCAGCCCCCATTCCCTCCCCCTCCAACTCTTCCTGCCCCCCCCATCTGTCCAGAGCTAATGTTGAGGATGGAGTCCACACTCAAGGGAGGACCTTCCAGGAAAGGACAGAGGAATGGCTCTTCACCGACCTAACCCAGATTATCTGGACTTTTAAGAGACAGAGCCTGTGCATATTTCTGTGATTTTAAGGTGGACCAGGTGAATCAGGGTTTCAGTGATCTGAACCCCCACTGTCCTGACATCCACAGCAGAGAGCGGTGACAGAGGAAGGGCAAGAGGGAGCACCCTGTGAAAAGGGAGCCCTCCCTGCTGTCCTCCCCGCTGCACAAACAGCTTGCCCATTACAGTCACTGGCTTCTCCCTGGCCTCTGCTTCTCCTTCCTCCACCCTTCCCCGTCCTCCCTTCCTCCAGGCCCCTTCTGCTCCTCAGGTTCGATCCTTTCCTTCGCAATTCTTCCTTATCCTCCCATGTCCTTTCCCTTCTGCTCCTGCCTCCTCTCTCATTTCCTCCCCATACTTCCTCCCTCCTCCTACCTCTCCTGTTTCTCTTCCTACTTTTTTCTCCTTTTGATTTTCCTCATAGGAAGATAAGACGTGGGTAGGGAGTCTCTGAGTGGGGCCAGAAACCACTGGACAAAGGAGACCTGCCTTAGGGGTTGTGTGGGGAGGGGTGGGAGGCAGGGGTGGTTGCAGCTTCCAGTCAGATGGCGGCTGGTGTGCTTACAGCTAAGCTAAAGCACTCAGAAACTCAGCGCCTTCTGGGAGCCACTGACTTAGAGGGTGAGTAGAGCTTCATTCCGGAGATGCTTCTGACTTCCTAGGGTGGGCAAAGCAGAGATGTAGGGTATAGGGGGGCACAGAAGGGAGAAAAAGGAGGAGGAGAGAATAAGAACAAGAATAAAAATAAGAGTAGGCAGAAGCAGCAGCAGCAGCAGCAACGGCAAGACACTAACCCACCCAAGTCACTAAGCATTCTCCCAAGTAAGAGACTGTTAACCACACTTCTCCCTGTAACCAGCTAAGCTTGTTCTTGCTGAACAGCAGAGAGGAGAGGTCCCATTTGAAGGATGTTTCCGGTCACCTTTTACCGCAGTTTCTTCTCCCATACTCAACAAGGAGTGACATGTTAGGGATATATACAGCTAGTTAGGAAACCCACACATACACTTCTGTCCAGGCTTTCTCAGCTGCCTAGTCATTTTATAGTCATAGATGACAATAAAAATTAATTCAACGCCAGAAGCAAATGGAAAATTTCCCCGTCTCCTGGTTTCTTTCTGAGAGCTAAAGTACGTGAGACTCTGGGCCAATCCTAAAGAATTTAGTATTAAAGGTGTCACACAATGTGGTAATAACACAGTGACATTAGCAAACATGTCCTTGTATTCATGTATTGGTATTAAAGGTCATAAATGACTCCCGTATTTTCCTGGAAAACAGCAACTCAGAATCGGTATGCATTTATAAATATGTTTTTTGAGATTAAAACCCATGTATTTCCTACAAGAGAAGGGAGGCTGGGGAAGCACGGAAAGCATGATGACATACGAACATATGCTCACATATGTGAGCAAGTGTGTTGCCAGGAATCTAACGTTGGATCATTAAGAAAGAATAGTAGGCTCTCCTTCTCTGGGTCTGAGAATTCTGTGTTTAAAAATTAGCTTACCTCTACAGTGCCTTCCAGTGACACATTCTGTTAGTTAAAGTTTTGTCCTCTTAAACAGAGACAGCAGCCATGCCATCCCCAATGGCCCCTTGCAACCTTTGTGGTCAGCCTGGGGGAATTAGGCTTTAATGCTTGCCTGAAGACTTTACTCGTGTTCCATGCAAGGACATGAACAATTCAAACTATCCTTTGCCTCCCCCAACCCACCAGACCCCTAGGGAGGAGGAATGCTTGATCTCCATACCTGTAGAACATAACTTACACATGCACTACTGAGTTTCAGGGATTTTTGAAGCCCAGAAGAAAGAGCAGGGACATTTCCAAGTAAAGTATTACCGTCATTGTCTTCCGGCACTTATGAAGCCAAGCTGATGAGTAAAATCATGAATCGACTAAGAACTACTCAAGCAGGATGAAGCTCATGCAACCTTTTGTTTCATAAGGTTTTCTGGTGGAGAGTAGACAGAATTTAGTGAAACGGGACCTCTTGAAAATAATTTGCAAAAATCTGTCTTGTGAGTAAGATGTGCAATGTGGTTAGTAGGACTGGCTACAAAAGATGTCCAGAAATGGGTCACCTGGAAGAGTGGATTCTAGCAACAGGCTCAAGGTTCTACAATCAGTCCCTCCCTGACTCCCGTATGTGCAGCAATCTCCTCCCAGGAAGGAAGCATCAAAGCAGAGCATAGACATGCATAGGGTACCCTTCAGTTGTCCAGAGCCAAGGGACACAGAGAGATTAAGTGAGAAGAGGCATTTTTCCCACAGAGCAAATTCAAAGTGCTATGGTTTTGATGTAATTTGTCTTTGATGGTGCATGCATCAGAAACCTGGTTCCCCCAGGGTAGCAATGTTAAGAAGTGATGGGACATTTAAGAGGTAGAATTTAGTGTAAGGTGGTTGGGTCATCATCCTCAAAATGGAATGATGCTTTTAGTTCCTAAATGAGAGTTATTAGTAAAGAGCAAATCTGGTTCCTCCCATCCCCGGTCTCCTTCCTCGCCATGTGATCTCTCCCTCACACATGTGCAGCCACCATGATGTCATCCATCATGTGACGCAGTCAAGGGCCCATCAACAGAGTCAGAATCATGCTATTTGAACTGTAAGCCTCCAAAGTTTGACTTCTTCTCTCAGAGTACCCAGCTCAGGAATTCTGTTACAGCAAAAGAAAATGGATTTATATAGAGTTTTAAGGTTGGACTTCCATTTGAAGCAAAAATATTATAAATCAACATTGTCTAAAGAAACAAGATGGTATGCAGGTACATCCTTGTAGAGTTCCTGAGGGCATGAATGAAGAAGGGAAGGTTTCTCAAAGCCAAAGCAAAAGCAAAGGAGGAAGCCGAAAATGACGATGGCACTGACTCTTACAGCACACAGGCAGTACTGCCAAGCTGAGTGCATTCTGTGGAACCCATGGCAAAGTCACCAAATGACCACATCGAAATCACTGGGTAATCAAATCAGAATTCCTCAAGTATGGAGTCATGAGCCAAATGTAACACCATGAAATCAATACAGACAAATCTAAAATCCAGCCTACTTCCTGGACAAAATAAAGTACACATCTACAAAAGCAAAAACGAGTAGAAAAGAAAACCAACCAATGTCTGGGTTGCAGTTGCAGTTGAGCGATGTGCCTACTATGAATCCTGTACTAAAGGAGACCATGTACTCAGCTGTCTCAGTATACTTATGATAACTGCTGGGAGAGGTGGTAGTCTTCATCAAAGCTGTCTCCCAGAGCAGTGCTTTTAAAGCACCCTCCCATCTCCCATCAGAGAAAACATTGTCAAGGGCTGCTCACAGCAAGAAAGGACCAGCAGGGCCATCCCACACACAGGACAACTACCAGAACTGTCTTGTGTGTATCTAAAGGAACCAAACTGAGGCAGGAGCCAGTTCCCTGTAGGTAGTAAGGAAAAAGGGGCCTTTGGTAAAACTGCAAATTGTTGTAGTAGAAATCATTCTACTACATGTAGATTAAGGATTAAAATGGCAACGCCTAAATCACTGAAGACGATAATAAAGAGGACATATGGCTAGGCATGAGATAGCCAAGCTGAATAAATAAGAGAAAGGACAGGGCTCTGGACCAGCGTCAGAGGCCAGCAAGCTCCTTCCCCCAAGCCTTTGATTGACGGACAAATACAAGATACTGCTGTTCTTCCATATGCTCGGGAGTCATGCAGCTAACTATAGCAGACTAAGAGAAGACAGATGCTAGAAAATCTCGCACCATTTCAGGCCATCCTGTAGGCAAAGACTCAATGAAGAAGACCTGGGGCTACTTCTCGGTAACTATGAAGAAGAAAGAGTTTTGTGTATAACTAGCAGCACTTGAGATACCTTCAAGGTCAAAGGTAGCAATGTCAACCAGTGACGAATGGCTCCCAGTAAAGGTCAATAGCAAAAAACTCTGAAGTCAGAGATGGATGGAGAGGGTTTCAGTTTCTTCTGACCGGTGTGTTATGGGCAGACCACATGAACATTTCCTGGGTTCAGCCATTGGGGCATGCATACAGCCTCCACTGATTGACCACAATAGCCCAGAAAACTAAGCAATCTTAAAACAGTTACTTCAACTTTGGTCCAGTTTTTGACCCAGCACTGTAAAAATCCACAAAGAAACTCAATGCTGTTTTTCCTTCCCCTCTTGGGAAGCCTTCCTACTCTCAGGAGTTCTCTCTTCGTTAGCGTCTTACTTTTTGTTAATACACCTTATCAAAGCATTACTTAACTGCATCTTCATTAGTATGAGTGTGAACTCAAGGACCACTGTCTCGGGTTGATTTTTTGATGGACACTGAGTTTCTGACATGTTAAATGCCTAGGTCAAGCACAACTGAAGCAAGAAGGGTCCCATCAAACTCAAGAGTCCAAGTGATGGACCTCAGCAATGAAACCAAACAGCATGCTAGAGCTTTTGAGAAACCAGTGAAGCAGGCATATTTAATTGTGAAGACCTCAGCAATGTGATGGGCTAAACCCAAAGATGAGACATTCCTGTCCTTGAAGAACCAAAACAAAGGCCTTTGTGTTAGTTTCCACACCACAATTGCTTCTGTTATCTCCTCCAGCCCTCTGATTTCAGCTATCTCTTTAGTGGGTTCTCTTTTGTTTTGCTTGCGTGACAAATCCAGGTACCAGAGGGGGCATGTTCACACCACATGACTTGAAGTAAGAAATTGAGGTTTGCAGGGGCAAATCTTAAAGAAGGATTTTCTCTTTCTTCTCAGTGCCTACATCTGTATTTCTGTGAACTTTGGATGGCGTCTTCAGTTCTGACAGTGATAAGGAACTTGCCGTTTGTAATACTGGAAGATAATCTGTTATGGTATTCATTATGTTTATCCACTAAATATGAGTCACAGACAAATAAACATGTCTGAATTGCTATGCTTTTAGATATTATGTGAAACTGCATTATTCTCAGCCATTCTCTGGCAGAGCTTAAGTGGTGTTGTAAGATTTTTTTAAGCCATTCACAAGTACAGGATTTAAGATTATCTTTATTATAAAAGGCACAACCATGATACTTAAGATATGGAGAAATAAATAAGATAAAGAAGAGTTTAAAGTCATTAGAGATCTTGCCCAAAAATCTTAATTAGTATTTTGGAATGTATGATCATTTTCTTCTATTCTCTAGAATATTTCTGTTGTGTGACTTTTACTAGGGAAACATGGGCAATATTTATTTACTCTAAATAGGGCACTGGTTACAGACTAATAATGATCTTAGCAAATCTTGTTTGATGGTCCTGTAACCTTACTGGGGTAACCCAAAGGAGTATGAGTGATGGGTTCCTTACAGGAGCAAGGATGACTCAAAGGCAACTGCTAAAGATCCCAGCCCAAAGACCCCAGCCCAAAATGAGTGACAATTTACAGAAGCTGCATCCCAGGAGCTCACTGCTCAACTTGCCAGTAACAATGTCAGAGGTATGAGAATCTCCTCCCCCACTATGAAAGCTAGCCAACAGGAAGAAAACATCCAAGTCAATTCCAGCTTGATTTCCCTATATCCCATAAGCACTTACTATCCACTCTTGGGACACCTGTGATTCTTTGTATCAACCACTGTCCATGGCAAGAAAAGAGGAAGTTTCTCTAATGAAGGTTGAGAGCTAATAATCTATGGATATAAAAGTAAGTATTTAGACGGCAGTTTGATATCATGACTATTTAGCAAAATATTCAATCAAAAACAAAACCAAATTCCTATCCTTTAATAATTAGGCCCAGTCCACTTGGGGCCAGAACCGGTGGTGGTCACTAAGTCTCATGTAGGTGTGTGGAGTCCTAAGTTCTAAGGACCTGTGGTATCTTCCACAAATGGCTGGTCTCAAGAGAAACAACTCTCAAAGGTTATCACATATGATGATAAACATTTGAACTAAGCCAGTTTCTCTTCCAGGCACTTAGATAGGAAAAAGAGGTCACTGGCTTGGACAGATCTTTAATAAGGTCTACACTGGCAGAAGCCATGAGTGTCCTAGCTTGCTTTGTGCTAGTGTGATAAACACTATCATAAAAAGCAACTTGGGAAGGGAGGGTTTGTTTCATCTAACAACTTACAACTCACTGAGGGAAGTCAGGACAGGAACTCAAGCAGAGACCATGGAGCAATGCTGCTTACTGACTTGCTCCCATGGCTTGCACAGCCTACTTTCTCATACAACCCAGCACCACCTGCCCAGGATTGGCAGCACCTATGGTGGCCTGAGCCCTCCCACATCGATCATTAATCAAGACAATGTTCAATGGACTTGCCTACAGGCCAACTGATGGAAGCAACCCATCAATTAAGGTTCCATCTCCCTAGATAACTTTAGTCATCTAACTAGCACACTCGTTTAGCAGAAGGGAACATCTGCAAGCCAGAAGACCCAGATCTTGTTGAAATCTGTACAGACACTGCGTGTAGAACCTGAACTCAAAACCTGCAAATTTAGCTCAAAAGCTGTGAGTTTCACTCAGAAGCTGTAAATTTTATTTCACTTTAATCTTGAAGTACTTATTTTCTTAGCTGTGTGTGCATGTGAGTGCGCACACACGTGGTGGCCAGAAGAGGGCATCAGATCCCCTAGAGCTAGCTTTATAGGTGGTTGTGATACCCACCCTGGGCCCTGGGAACTGAACTTAGGTCCTCTGCAAAAGCAATAAGCAGTCTTAAGTACTGAGCCGTCTCACCAACCCTGGAAGTTGTATATTTTAGAAGACCCGACTTATCAAGGCAGTGGCTGGCGATTGGTCTTTAATAATGACTGGCCACAGCACTTGCTTACCTCACCTCCTGGTTCTTCATCTTCTTGAAACTTGAATGGGTTTTTCTCCCACTGGCTGGTTTCCCTGAGGCTGTGCTCTCGCACCGTATCTCTTACTAGCTGAAGTCCCTATACCCATTCAATTCAGTCAAGCTGACGCTTTTCAATTCAGTCTCTAGTGTCCGTACAGTCATGAGCCACTTGGACTCACATACTGGGTTTGAAAATACCCACCCAAGAAGGCCAGGCTGACAGACACTTTTGAGTCCCCTTCCCTGCCATAAGGAGCTGCTTCTCTATCAGTAAAATCTGCTTCCCTTCTACTATCGTCAAGATTGTGAGACAGGAACTCAGGAACCACTTCCTTGGTTCCTGAACTCCCCCTGGCTTCCTTCCACACACCACCATTCCTACAGAGCCAATGACAAACGCTGGCTCAAGCTGAGGAGAGGGGAGGGAACCAACAATGTGGCTGGGGTCCAGCGAACGCTGGGGGATGAAGGTATAGGTAAATCCCCACAGACACATCAGTTGGTGCGTGCAGATGGGGTCACATCACAGACAGCTCTCTGTGAGAAGGGGTGTAGTGATGCCAATCAACATCCCTCTGCAGGCCTGCTACAGCTCACCGTAATGGTATGTCACTTGATCTGTTTCTTCTGACCTGGGGTCCTCAGTGAGCTGTGAGTGGGAACCTCCCTCCTCACCTCCCTTGGCCTTGATGCTGTTTGCCCCTGAGAAGTGACGCTTCTGCCTCCCCTGTCACTCCTCTCTCACACTTCGGTGGCTGCAGTTCCTCGACAGGAGGGAGCAGAGCACGTGTACCTAGGATCTGTGTGCCAGCTGCTCCCGTGACAGCCATATTTCCTGATTTGAGAAACAACAGTGACAGAGTTTGCTTCTCCCTGGACAGCAAGTCTCTCCTTGCTCTCAAGTCCAATCTGTGGTCATGTTTCAGTTTGTGACCTCAGGGTCAGTCTGACATAATGTACCAGACGTTTGGTCCCAGTGGTGTCGTGGGTGGCACCGGACTGAAAGGTTTCACTTTCACAGACATGAGGCCCTCTCCTTGCAGGGGATTCCCCAGCATAAGGCCTCACCTCTGTTCTATTGTGGATAAAGGAAAGGAAAGGGTATAGGGACTTCAGACAGGGCACTAGTAGACCTACAATGGGTCACACACTGTCCATCATCACAAACTTGCCTTTAAGAAGTAGTCACAAAAATTTCTCTAAATCTGAAGAAATAGCCTAGTTGGTAAACTATTTGCCTTGCAAGCATAAAGATCTGAGTTCGATCCTCAAAAACCACATGAAAAAGGCAGGTGTTTGAGGTTGGAGAGATGGCTCAGTGATCAAGAGCACCGGTGACTCTTGCACAGGGACTAGGTTTGGTTCTCAGGACCCACGTGGTACTCCAACCATCAGTCACTCCAATTCCAGGGGATCTGACATCCTTTCTGGCCTCCACAGGCCCGGTAAGCTCATGTAGACAAGACATCCAAACACATAAAATAAAAGTAAATAAATCTTGAAGAAAAAAAAAAACAACATATATGTGGTGGCATACATTCACATTCCTACTGAGAGGAACAGAATGGCAGACCCTTGAAGCTCACTGCTCAGCCAGCCCAGTCAACTTTATAAGCTTCAGACCAATGAGAGACCCATCTCAAAAAGATTAATAATAATAAAACACTGGAAATGTGGACAGTTTCTGGAGAATAACACACACAGAGGGGGGAAGTGTGGAGAGGAGGGCTTTCTCTAAATTTGATCCCCAAACCCTCAAAATGAATATATTTTCTTAGCTGGACGTTGGTGGTGCACGCCTTTAATCCCAGCACTTGGGAGGCAGAGGCAGGCGGATCTCTGTGAGTTCAAGACCAGCCTGGTTTACAAGAGCTAGTTCCAGGACAGTCTCCAAAGCCACAGAGTCTGTCCTCGAAAAACCAAAAAAAAAATGTATTTTCTTTTACAATACTGACCATATACACAATTCCAAACAGGAACACTTGACTTTGTTATTGTTGTTGTTTGTTTGTTTTCTGTTGAAACTTTGAGTAAAGGATAGTATTAGGAAAGTAACCATTTGCTGCCTCTTCCATTTCCTCTGGAAAACATGTGTCCTGTCCTGGTTATCCAAGTTACAGTTACAAGGTTAGCATATAAAGACTTGGAACTCTTTTATTTTTCTCCATGTTTTGATATCTAAGGTCATTAAAAGTCTTTTTATCTGGGCCATTTTTCATGAGATATAACATTCTATAACTTAGATTCTTGTAAGAGCAAGAAAGACAATTTGGAAAAGAACCTTAAAAATTCCAGCAAATAAAACCCTGTAGTTTAATATGTAATCAAACAATCTTAACTTGTTACATTATATCATAATATAAATTAATTTATTATTTTGCTAGATAGGACCAGTAAGTAAGAAAAGTTTTTTTTTGTTTTGCTTTTTGCATAAATTTTTTTCATGGTAAAGTAAGGCTTTTATAAGATAAAATAATTAGATTTCTCCAAAATAAGAAAAGATGAGAAACAATAACAAAACAACACTCTTAGACACAAAGCAGAAGTTCCAGTAAGTCACCGGGAGTTTGGAAAAGGTGTATAATTATTATGCTGTTCAAGTTCCAAGGGTCAAAATTCAGATCACTGTTATGAATATAAAATGTAGTCCTATGCTTAAATTAATTAGGGTAACTGGTCATAATGCTGAGTACAAGAGCCTACAAATCTTAGCCCCCACACCAAGGCTCCAGGAACATCGTGCAAGAGAAGCAGAATGAGTGTCACATGAGAAGGAGCTCAGGGCGATGCTATTACACTCAGTAACCCGCATCAGCCATGGTGACAGCACAAGACCCACACATGAGAGAGCCAGCATAAATGCTGGCATAAGTGGGAGGGGTACTCTCCAGCACCTGCTTACTGAGAAGCCATTGGCTGACAGTTAACAGCTCCTTGTGGAGAGACAGTCATTCTTCTCTGAGGGTATGGCCATTGGCAGGTTTGCCCATGCCCCACATCCGTACACATATGGATAGCATTAATTAAATTTACTGAGAGAGTGTTGTAGGGGGAAGCCTAGGCCGTAGACATGAGCATATTTTACTGTAAACATGTGTGAATTCTCAAAGAATAAAATCTTGTAATAAAAAATAAAACAATGAGGTTCTCTTAAGATACTGATCTGTTCCTGGTAACATTTATAAGAACTGGCTTTAAAAAATAGTTTAGGTGCTATCAAAATAATTACTAATGTTTTCTGCTAAGGCTTTTGATTGTTAAGGCGCCTGAGTCATAGCAATATCGGGATTTATTTCAAAATATCTTTATCTTGTTTTGTTTTACCAAAGGACTGTCTAAAGATTGCACATTTTCTGCATGTTCATCAACCAAAGCTGGGAAACCTAAGGCAAAGAGGTTAAATGGCTAAACAGATAGATAATATTTTGGCCCTTGCTCTCCGGGGTCAGGAAATGATGAATCTCCTCCCCTCTTGACAAAGAGGCCTTGAGCCCCCCAGAGGTTGGGCTTTAATATGTCCTACAAAACAGAAATTCGTCAGAAGGGGAATGGATCGTGTGCTATGACTAGGAGCCACACATCCCATCTGTTGGGATAAGTCATCAAGAAGCTGACTTATCCCAACAGATGGTAAGGCTGGCAGAGAGAAATTTTTCATACACTAAGGAGTTCCTCCTGCATTCCTAACTATGATGCCCAACGAGGCTCAAGTGGCCTGAAGAAGGGAGTGTTGTTTTTCCATTTCCCTTCTCTCAAATATCCGCCAATAAATATATTAGAAATATCACAGAACGAAATTCTATCCCCGTCTGAGCAGGGTTCCCATCCTGCTTTGTTCTCCTGATAACCTGGTGCTCCAAAAGGCCAACAGAGAACACCATTCACAACACCTGCTTTAGCGAGTTCACAAAGGACCTTATATGGTCTTATCTAATTCTCTGATAGCCAAACTCCAGAGAATGATAACTTAGTTCACCTGTGTGGTAGTCTGAATGTAATTGGCCTTCATAATCTCATAGGGAATGGCACTATTAGGAGGTGTGATTTTACTGGAGTAGACATGGCCTTGTTGGAGGAAGTGTATCACTGTGGGTGTGGGCTTTGAGGTTTCCCATGCTCAGGATACCACCCAGTGCCTCAGTTGGCTTCCTGTTGCCTGCAAGATATAGGACTCTCAGTTACTTCTCCAGCACCATATCTTCCTGCATGTAGTCATGTTCCCTGCCATGATGATAATGGACTAAACCACTGAAACTGTAAGAGATTACCCGATTAAATGTTTTCCTTTGTAAGAGTTGCCAAGGTCATGGTGCCTCCTCACAACAACAGAAACCATAATTCACACAGGGTACATGGTATAAAACCTTATTGCTCAGAAAGAGCACAAGGTGAAATACAAGAAAGCTCTTTGGAGCTTAAACCAATCAAGGGCTTATACTTTCTCTTTGAAGGGAACCCAAGGGTTAACTTCAGATAAGTAAATCTAGGCCTGTGATCCATAACCTCTGATTTTGGAATGATCCAAATGGGAGATGCCTTGATAAGACTTATGTACATCCCTATACCATGCCTCACCAGCCAATCCTTTCTTAATGGTCCAAAAATCTTTTCCAGATGTTCTAATCTTTTCTCAAAAGTAATTCATTGAGCTCTGAGAAAATAAAAATCCAATGCTCTATGTAATGTCTCTTCCATCATTACTATAAAAATACTCCATTACAATAGATATGTTCCATTTATCCCCAGGCTCAGGCTGCATTGCTTGTACCTTACCCAGCTCTTAAAGAGCAACTTTTAACTCCTATGACAAGTTGCAGGACGCAAAGGACCCCAAGCACATCACTGAGCAACTGATATACACCTATTATCTCTCTCTTGATTCTCTCCTACCTCAGAGGGACTTCCAGAAAAAAATAAGACCCAAATCCTCTACTTTACTGGCACAGTAGGCTCTCACCTTCCCTAGTAGGTAGAATTTCATGCCAGACCTGCCAATCTGTTCCTGGCCATTGTTTAAATAGATATGTCCTCTCTCATCTCCACAGCAAAACAGTCTTGGTCCCTTTCTCCTTCAATGGCTAATCAAGCTTGTTTCTTCCCAAATCCAATAAGTTAAGCTTCCAAAGGTTATGTGAAAACACATTGGTCCTTCTCTCCCAGGCCTGTTGCTGATATCGCATCTTATATTGGGCCAAATTGGACCTAACCTTTCCAGGATTTTTCAATAAAAAATACCAACTGTTGTGTATGTCAATGAGAAACTGTAGATCCTTTCTTGATTTTTGAACTCTGCTCTATGACTGTGTGTTACAGAATTTCCCGCCCAGTTCTGCAGCTAGCTGGTAACCCCAAATGAACACACAGATGCTATGCTAATTATAAACATGTTGGCTAGTGACTAGGGTTTCTTATTGGCTATCTCTATCTTAATTATGAACCCATTTCTATTAATCCATGTATTTCCATGTGGTCTTTGCTTACTGGGGAATGCCAGACCTGTAACTCCTGTGTTTGATACATATTGACTGTTCAGAGTCTACAAAGAGAAGAGAGAGTGATTTCCTGTTTGTCCCTGCTTATATTCTGATTCTGCCCAGCTATGTCACTTCTTGTCTGACCAATCAGCCAATCAGTGTTTTATTCATTAACTAATAAGATAAACATGGATGCAGAAAGAACATTCCCCATCATCACTGTGGGGCTATTGCTTTCTTAACCTTCTGTATAATTGATATCTTCCAGCTTACGGACCATTGTGTGTCTCAGGGATATCAACAAGTACCACAATTTGTATCTATCTCTTGCCACCAATGACCTCTCAGTTTCCAAATGGGTGAATTTAGCTTTGCCCTCTCATGATAGTATTACTTCTCCTCTCCAAAAATTACTCCAGAGCCTTTTAGGACTTATAATGCTATGACTCTATGGTGGACCATCAATGCCAACTAGGAACCCTTTGGTATATCTACTCAGCTCTGAAGCAGCTTAAGAGACAGGTCATTGTCACCTAACAATGACACGATTTTGCTGATCTGTCAGGTATAAACAGTAGGACAGAAGACTTTGATAACCAGGCCAAGATAATTTGGTCCCTAGTCACCAACAATATCTTAATTAGCTATCTGGAGCCTAAGTCCTAGGGACTCACTGATGTCTTACAGACATAGCCTGTCTGGAGCTGAACAATTTATGAGCTTAATCTAACAAGATAGTGAATTGCCCACTTATCTATCCAGATCCCATGCAAATGCCTTATGAGATAAGACTAAGTAACTTTCCCCTCAACTATTATGAAGGACTTCCAACTTCTCAGCATAGTGACTCCCCCACCATACGCTAAGACTATGTCCACCACATTAAACTTTTCTCCAGCTCCATTGGCAACTCATCTCACCTACCTTTGCCCAGGCCAACACCTATGTACTTTTCTGTTACTCTGGGACAATTTGCATCTTCTAGAATTTTATACGAAAGAAATTATACATACATATATACATACATATTCCTCTGAATATGCTTATATATGTGTGTATGTATTTCTATCTATATAATATTCATATAGGATGTATGTAAATATATGAAATGGCAGAAGTTTGTGTGTGTGAAAGAAATTGCATGTGTGTGTGATTATATGTGAGTTTGTATGTATGAGTGTGTGCCTGTGTCTGTGTGTTTGTGATTGTATATGAGTGTGTATTTATATGTGTGTGTTTGTGTGCCTGTATCTGTGTGTTTATGATTATGTGAGAGTGAATATTTATATGTGTGTGTATGTGAGTGTATGTGTGACTATATGTATATGCATAATGTGTATGTCTGCATGTGTGGTTTTGTGTGTGTATGTGAGTGTGCAATATGTGTGTATCTGTGAGTATGTGGTATGAGTGTGTATTTTTGTGCATGACATATATATGTATGAGGGTTTATGTGTGTGTGTGGTTTTGTATGAATGGATATATGTTATCTGTTTCTATGTTTGTGTATGTAAGTGTGTGTGTGTGTGTTGTGTGTTTCAGGATACTGGGAAATTGCTATTACTTCGCTAAATAAAATTCTTCTCCTTTGGAAGATTCTACATACCACCTTTGCTAAGCTTTAAAATTTGTCAGTTCAAAAATCAATTAAGGGTGGTAAGATTGCTCAGTAGATAAAAATGTTTTTTGTGCAAGTCTGATGACCTAGGCTCAATTCCTGGGACCCATAGTGAAAGGAGAGAACAGACTCTTGAAAGTGATCTTGTGACCACCACATACCATGGTCGTGGTATATACCACCAAGTAGAAACATTATGTAACACTCCTAATTATCCTAAGCATGTATACACAGCAGTTCTTCGCAATCTCTTCACATAGAATGACCCATATTCCTTGATGAGCCTTCAGAAATAAATTCCACCCCTTTTTATGGTCCCAGAATCCTGGGTCCCCCTAGTTCTCCCCACCACCCCTTTCAGCCATTCTTTCTAGCCCATCTCCACTCTTGTGATTCCCTGCCATCCGTGGAACTGCTCTCTACCAGGGACCCACAGCCGCCAAACCTGTTTGTTTGATATGTCAATCCTGGAAATTGAACCCAGGGCCACGTTGTATGCTACACAATCATTCTACCAAGCAAACTGCACCTTCATCTCTATGTTACTTTAACTTTTAGACACGAACTTGTTTAGTTTCCCAGGAAGACTTCCAACTTTCATCCTTCTACCTCAGTTTCCTGGCTAGCTATAGTTGTACTCCACCATCCAGTCACAAAAGCTTAGAAGGAAATCTAGAATAATGAGTCTTTTTTTCTGAAGGCTTATGATTTACTTTGCCCAGATCCATCAGAAGAGTCACAGTCCATGGCAGCTGGTACCTTATATTGACTTAAAAGTCAAAATTCCCCCTTGCTCTGTGGGCCCAGAGGGATGTTGTAAGCACAAAAATATTGTCTCAATGTTTATCTCCATCAGAGCTCTTGGATGGCTAGGTTAATTGTCAACATTCAGTGTTCAGTGTTAGTTTGTATTTATTTTGCTTTTGTGTGTGTGTAAATGTTTATATATTGTATGTAGGTGCATGTATGTACTAGGTTTTCTTGCCGGCAACCACCAACCAGCTTCCAAATGATAACACAGAGTCCTTGTGTTAGTTATGACTATTTGGTCTTATTTCAGCTCTTGATTTCTCTTTATCTGCATTTTGCCTCAGGGCTTTTACTTTTCTTTCTATATATTTGCTGTTCTTTCTGTACATCTTATCTTCCTGTTGTCTCTATGTCTGGTTGACTGGCAGCTGCCTGGCTTCTGGCCCTAGGCATGCCCCCCTCTTTCTTCTCACCCTCTCTGTTCTTCTGAAGCCTAGATTCCTCCTTTTATTTATTCACTTTGCCTGCCCCATCTTGCCTAGTTATTGAACTTTCCACTTTTTATTAGACCAATCATGTGCATTAGACTGGCAAGGTGAAACAAAATGTAACACACCTTCATATAGTTAAATATTCTGCAGCATAATAAATGTAACACATATTATTAACATAGTTAAAATAATATTCCACAACACATGTGCAACATACATATATGTGCATGAGGAGGCCCAAAACTGACATTCAGTGTCTTTATTACCACTGCAAGGTCTCTTGCTTAACTAAAGCTTACTAATTCTGCATCATCTAGCTAGCTAGAGATGTCAGAGATGCCCTACCTCTACCTCTTAAGGGCTAAGTCACTGCCACTCACCTAGGTTTTACAAGAGTTCTGCAGATCCAAACCCCAGACCTCTCAATTATATAGCCAGTGCTTCATATACTGAACCATCACTATAGCCCTGGCAATGTTGCTTTAAAAAGAAACTACCTGCCTATCATAACATTAATCACTGATGGAGAACTCGTGTAGCATGTGCAAAAGCCCTGGATTTAATCACCAACACCACCCAAACAAAGGATGGTCTTAACAGATGTGTCACTGTGTGTGCTTTGTTGTTGCATGTATATAGAGGAGGTAGAGTCGTTTTATTTGAGATTACAAATGAACATAATCTCTAATTCAAAGTCATCAACTGATTTAGATTCTTATGAGAGTCGTCCTGTCCTTTGGAATTTTAAAATAAAACACCAGTTGCATCCTTGGTAAACTATTTATATCCACAATATATTAAAATGTCTGAAAATCAATAAGCAATGTCTAGATAGCTCAAATATAGAGCAGACACTTAAAACGAGAACATTTTAATGACCACCAATAAATATTGGAACAAAAACTTACTGACTGCAACTTCATTAGCCATAAAGCAAATGTAACTAAGCTAGAATGAACTATCAGGACACACATCTATCTACCAGAGAGTTAAAATTGAAAGCAAGATCCTGGGTTAATAAAGACTCAGCAGGCATCTAGAACTTTCCAGTATTCTTATAAGCATACATATGCATAAAACCATTCTGAGGAATGAATAATGAAGAATATGATTACAGCCTACAACTTACTCATTTCACTCCTGAATTATGATCAGCGCAAGAGTGTAGCAGAGCTTATCACAAAGCACATCCAAGAGCTCTGATAGCTCGTCTACATTTAATAAATTCAAACTGGACACCACTCCAGGACTCCTCAGCAGTACAGTGTGTACATAGATACACTCACAGAATTTTATCTTGCCAAATCCATTGACTTTTTCATGATGACTCCAAATTTCTCTATATACTGCACTTCATTTAGAAGACTGGTTTTATTTATGTAGTACAAAAGATTGTTTAACATGTATAGGGCAATACAATCATACCTGCTTTGAGAACACTACCTTGATTAGGCTTTATATTGCCAGTTCTTTACTGTTGACCCTTAATGTCAGATTGTACTGTAAACTGGATATCACTCACTTTATGATTGCATCAGGCCAGCCAGTAGGCTGGCTTCTGTGAAGATGTCCCCACCGTGGTACTCAAAGAACATGCAGTCATTAGTTACCATACTTCTTTGTCTATATTGTGTGTCTCCTCTAGAATTCTAAAGAGGGAGACACAGCTCCATCCATGGGCCAGGCTCTGTTTTAGTGATCTTCCAGTCTTCACATGGCCTTCCTTTTTCACACCTCCTGTCACAGATGCAGTATCTCAATTTTGATGTCAAGGAACCGAGATTCAGAGCTAAGCAGCAGAACAAATCCAAAAGCTAGTGTTCCATCCACGTGCTCAGTAATACTTCCCCTTCTATGAGGCCTCCATAGCTGTTACAATCATTTTTTTAAATAGCTACCAACTGCAGTCTTAGGTGTTGTATCATCAGCCATGTTCAGACCAGTTGAAATACTTTAATCTTTCTTTCACAACTTACCAAAACAGTATGCCCAGCAGTGGTGGTGCACACCTGTAATCTCAGCACTGGAGAGGCAGAGGCAGATGGATCTCTGTGATTTCAAAGCCAGCCTGGTCTAAAAAGCAAGTTCTAGGACAGCCAGGGCTGTTACACAGAGAAAACCTCTCTCAAAAATCAAGACAAAACAAAACAAGCAAAAAACAAACAAACAAAAAAAAACAGTATAACCTGAGTGGACAAGCTCATATTGTTTGTGTCAAGACCCTTCAGAGTTTATTCTTCACCATTCAGAACTTCCAGATCTTTCATTAAAAGGAACTAAGAGAATTTTATACAAGAGTTTGAGGTGACTTCTTGTGCCAGGCCTTTGTAAAGCCAACAAACCATGAAGGAAGAGTCAACAAACCCAGAGGAGTCAGGCGGAGACTCTGTTGTAGACAGTGGTCATGAAAGTCATTAGAGCATGACGTCTAGCCTCCATTTTCTTCCTGACTGCTCAAAGAAAGTGTCTTCTAAAGCATGGAAGTGAGTCAGTGCATGAAACTTACTTTCCTGAGGCAGCAGTAAAGCTTCTCAAAGTTGAGAACAGACCGTGATATCTTTAGGAAGCCAGTCAGTGTGTGTACAGAGTGTCCCCTTTGGAGGAGTCCCTAGGGATTGTGTCACATTCCTGTTCTCCTATAAGATTTCCTCCCAACTCCCAAGTCCAGGAATCCTGATGCTTCTGGCAGAACTCAGTTGACTCAGAAGGCTGGCTGGGACCCAAACCTAATCCCGAAGGTAAATCCTGGGAGGAAGTTACCCTTCAAACACCGAGCTCAAGTTTCTTAACTTTGGTTGGTTGTTAGAAAACGTTGGGAAACTTGAATGTAGTCTCCAGCCAACCATTCTTATCACCTATATTATGGTCTCTCACTCAGGCTGATCAAACAGCTGTCAGAAACATCTGTCCATGCTTAAAATCTTCTGCACAGACAGCCCTCCTAATGGCGTGCCCTCTTGAAGCATTAAAGTAAGAGGAATAGCATAGCACACGTTCATGGAACTGTCCTTTTTAGTAGAGCAAATTGGATGGAAAGAGCAAGTAAAACCACTATTTCTGCACTGTGGTTTGGATATTCATTGTGTTGAAGAGTTCATTATTTAGAAGGTTCATCTTCACTGCAAGTGTTAAAATGCTTAAAAAGTGGAGCCTGTCGACAGGTGACTAAGTCATCAGGAACATTGCCCTTGATAGAAATCACAGAAATTCTTTGGGGACATTGGTCAGTTCTCATGCGTTATCCTGGCCTCTTCTTAATCTCCAGCTTCCTGATTCATCACTTATTTCTTCTCATACAGGTTTTTACCATGATTCCATCTGTCATCATGTAATGCGGCCAGGGCGAGTCCTCAACTAAAACCAGCACCACACTGTTTAGACTTTCAATCTCCAAAACTGTGTGCAAGACAAGCCTTTTCTTCTCAAGTTTCCATGAAGTACAAAATGGTCCAATTCTCCTCCGAGGATATCTAACTAAGTGTCAATATTAAAGGCAGGCCTCCATTGCATGCATCCCTTTTAATGTTTGTTTTTATCCAAATAAAATTAGGGTTGGGGAGCTAGTTCAATTTAATTCCCTGATTGAGAGCTGATAGACATTTCTTGGTGTCTTGGCTAACATGAGCAGAAAAGTATGAGCTGAACAGTCAGGCAGGCTGCCTTCCTGGAAACTAGACTAGAAACTAGAAAGTTGCAAACACTTTGAAAAAACCAAGCCTCCTGGAAACTAGAACATTGCAAATACTTTGAAGGAGTTGCACTGCAACTCCAGCTGCTTCCATCCAAAGTACAGCTCTGTGATAGCCATAGCAATTTCACACATCTGGTGCTGAACATTGTGCCATCACAAACCGTGGTGAATTCAAGCAGTCATTCTCATCCAAGGCAGAAGTGGAGTGCCTCCCCAGGTTGTCCAGCTGGTCTTAAATGAGAGAGTAGCCAGGATATGCATGCCGCTATTTCACCCTTAGATCCCCATGATGGTCACTGATGTAATTCATAGGCTTCACAGCTGGGTAACAGCTGCTGGTTGGCTCCCTCCTTGGAACCTCGCATGATGTCTTGTAGTACCAAAGCAAGTCCTTGGGAAGTTCCGGCTCAGGGGCCTCCGGATCCCATTCCAGAAGTGTGTGTTATCTTCCACATCTTGGGGGTGTAGCCAAGGGCAACAGTAATAGGCTGTTTATCTGGGAATTCTCTTGGACAACCCAGACTAGCAAATCAAAGGAGGGCTTCTCATGTCTGGTTTTGGAGTCATTGTCTTTGTCTCTTACAGGGAGTACTGTCAGGCCCAAATTTAAACTATACATGTATATTTGTACACAGATTTACAGGTATTATGTTTTTAAATAGTTAACAATATGATTCCTTATGACTTTTTAAGATATCCTTATTTTATTTTACCTTCTTCCTTTTTCTTTGCATTTACCTCCTTTCCCCCATCCCTAAAGAGCCTCCCCTTCCCATTTCCACTTGAACTCTGCTAATCCCCTTTACCCCTCAAAACAGCAAAAATGTACTATGGGGAATATTTGCAGAAGGAAAATGCACAGCAGCCACGGCACAAAGATGAGAAAAATGAAAGTTATTAGTGATGTAACATTGCCATACCATACACAATATAGGACATTTTCACCGGAAATTCTATTGCAACAGTTATTTACTTGTTTGTTTGGTTGGTTTTTGTTTTGTTTTTCGAGACAGGGTTTCTCTGTGGCTTTGAAGGCTGTCCTGAAACTCACTCTTGTAGACCAGGCTGGTCTCAAACTCACAGAGATCCTCCCACCTCTACCTCCCGAGTGCTGGAATTAAAGGCGCGTGCCACCAATTCCCGGAGCAACAGTTTTTCAAATCACAGGATAAATCACTTCACTGGGACAAGTGAGTTAATAAATTCTGACATACACAGGTAATCCATTGATAGTGTTGAAGCCAATACCTGTGTGTTTTCTATTAGTTATAATTTTGTGCATTTCTCTTCCCAGGGAAAAAGTTTCCAAAAGTAGTAGCTACATTGAAAACATCCTGTTTTACTCTTCCACGGTCAGGTGACATGCACAGGGCTTGTACATGAAAAGGCTGTTGTGGCTGCTTGGTTGACCTCTCAGGATGCTACAGCAGCCATCCCCTATATCTTGGTTCTCATTCAATCCACATGACTACCTCTTTACTAAATCCCTGTTAACCAATGTGCTCAAGGAAACTCGTAGTCAACAAATGTGTAGTGTGTGCATGTTATGATTTCGGTCTGTGTTAGACTTGACCATGAATACAATCCTCCACTATGACTCTTTCATTTTCTCATAAAAAAGCCTTATTTCATCCAGGACAAAGACAGTTGGCCTTAAACAGATGTTGCTTTTCAGTGGTAGGTAGTGTTGGTTTTCATCTCATCTCTTTGAACTGAAAGAGAGTTATCATCCAAGACCTTTGGCATTTTAAGAAAGGCAGGAACATGCAAGTTAGTTTATTTAACAGGAAGTGTTTTACGTGTTTGGCATCTAAGAACAAAGCCCTGCAGGAGGCTTGCCTGTGCTTGGCATCTTAAGCAATTTCGTTGAGGGACAGTAAAAATTGGGATTAAAGTGTGACTCAGGATGTACCTGTGAAAGTCATGTCCCCTTTTAATTGTCCTCAGTGCTCAGTGTCCCCTCAGCTCTAGTAGCGTAGTGGGGTAGAGGATGGAAGACTGTGAAGGAACAAAGAGGCAACTGTATCCCCCCATCCCCGTCCCCATTACTGCTCCATCTGACCAGTGTTGTGGCTCTTTGTTGCATCCCAACTTTTGTAAGAGCCACACCTTGCTTCATGGATGTTTTGGCACCCAAGAAAGGTTGTTTGTTTATTTGTGTCTTTAAGTGGTTTTATTACACTTATTTGGGTACAGGATGTATGTGTCCAGTGCACAGCAGACAACTTGCTGGTGTTAGTTCTCTCCTCCCTCCATGTGAGTCCTTGGGATTGAATTGGATCATCAGACTTGGATGCAAGCACCTTGACAAGCTGAATCATCTCACCCAGCCTCCCTAGTTTTCTGCTTCATATCAACCCCGCCCTTCATATCAGTAGAGCATGAAGTGCATGTCTCACCATACCGTGTCCATGATCCTATGGTGGTGCCCTGAACACTCATGTAATATCTGTGAAATAAAAACAAAATCCCACACACTCTGTAGCAGATCTACTGTGTCTGGGAAGTGGTTGGGGATTTTGCCTCTTGTTGACTGTGACAAGTGGCTTTTCTTAGGGCACTTAAAATTGAGAAACAGTTGACCTAGCACCTGAAACACAAACACTGAGAGAAATCACCATGGTATTTCAGACACAATAAGAAAGAAAAATTCCATACATACCAAGGAGCTATTTATAGCGGGGTCCTCTCATTTGCTCAGGCTTCAGGAAAACCAAGAAAGGCCTTTGGTCGGTGAACAGTGAATAGCTCCTCCTGCTGCTGTTGTAAACCGTAACCAACACCAACTGGGTCTGATTACAAACTAGGATCTTATCCCAATAGGTAAAACAATGATGCCTGACCCATTACACACTGTGTGTGCGTGTGTGTGTGTGTGTGTGTGTGTGTCTCACACTCTGTGTGTATATGTATCTGTCTGTCTGTCTCTGTGTATGTATGTGTGTCTGTCTCACACTCTGTGTCTCTGTCTCTCACCCTGTATATATGTATATATGTCTTTTGTCTCTTTCTCTCTGTGTGTGTGTGTGTGTGTGTGTGTGTGTGTATGTTCACCCGTGCACACACACATGTGTGTGTTGCACATGCTTGGCTCTGGAATTCTACTGTAGGAATGAAAGAATGGTCCCAGAGAAGAGAGCCTACAAAACTGCTTGTCTGCAGCAGAGAGGACAGTGAAGAAAGTGGAGACAGGGATCAGACAGATGAGTCAAGCCCAACTTGTAATCTGACTTACTCCTTAGACAAGACATACCTTAGTTAAATCAGAGTCTGAGATGGAAAAATAAAGTTAAAGCGCAGGAAGATGTTGTTTATAACCCTCAATAGCAGGACATCTTAACATAATAAGAAGGCAGTAAAGCAAAACACGATTTCAATGACCTGAAAGTGAAAATCTTTCTATATGAAAGATGAGTTGGGTATAATAAAAGTTTCATGGGCTAGAAGAATGACTCGGAGGTTAAAAGCATTGACTACTCTTCCAGAATCCTGAGTTCAATTCCCAGCAATCACATGGTGGCTCATAGCCATCCACTATGGGATCCGATGCCCTCTTCTGACCTGCAGGCATAAAGACAGACAACATTCATACGCATAAAATATGTTTTTCTAAAAAAGTTTGAGAAGTTAGGAAAACTTGGAGGAAATGTTTACAACAGGAATTACCAACATTACAAAGAACTCAAGAAGCAAGACTCCAAAACACCAAAGGATCAGATTAAAAAGTGGGCTACAGAACTAAAAAGAGAATTCTCAATAGAGGAGTCTAAAATGCCTACAAGACACTTGAGAAAGTGTTCAACATCCCTAGGCATCAGGGAAATGCAAATCAAAACAACTCTGAGATACCATCTTACTCCTGTCAGAAAGCTAAAATCAAAAACACCAATAACAGTTTATGCTGGAGAGGATGTGGAGATAGGGGAACACTCCTCCACTGCTGGTGGTAGTGCCAACTTGTACAACCACTTTGGAAATCAGTATGGAGATTCCTCAGAAAAATGGGAATAAACCTACCACAAGACCCAGCAATTCCACTCTTAGGCATATACTGAAAAGATGCATAATCATAAAAGGACATCGATTCCACTATGTTCATAGCAGCATTATTTGTAATAGCCAGAACCTGGAAGCAACCTAGATGCCCCTCAACTGAAGAATGAATAGAGAAAATGTGGCACATTTATACAATGGAGTATTACTCAGTGAGGAAAAAAAAAAACATGGAATCTTGAAATTTGCAGGCAAATGGATGGCACTAGAAGAAACCATCCCGAGTGAGGTAACCCAGTCACAAAAAGAGAAACATGGTATGTACTCACTCATATACGGATTTTAGACATGGATCAGGGGAGTGTCAGCCTACAGTTCCACCGCCAGAGAGTCTGGGAAACAGAACCTTCAATTAATGACTGATGGAAGCAAAAACAGACACCCATGGCTACACACTGTGCTGAACTCAAGGAACCCAGTGTCAGAGAGGGAGGACAGGTGAGCATAGGGTCAAGACTGGACTTGTTTAACCCACAGAAACAGCTGACCTGAACAAGGGGGAGGTCTTGAACCCCAGACTGTTGGCTGGGAATCCAGCATGGGACTGATCCAGACCCCCTGAATATGGGTGTCAGTGAGGAGGGCTAGGCAATCTATGGGGCTTTGGGTAGTAGATCAATATTTATTCCTGACATACAAATGGACTTTGGGTGCCCATCCCACAATGAGAGATGCTATCTCAGCCTGAACTCTTGGAGGAGGGCCTAAGCCCTGCTCTGGATGAAATGACAGATTATGAACATCCCCCATGGATGGTCTCACCCTCCCTGAGGAAAGGAGTAGGGATTGGGGGAGGGTGGATGGGAGTTTGGTGGGAGGGGGAAAGAGAGGGAGAGGGAGCTGGGATTGACATGTGAAGCAACTTTGTTTCTAACTTATATTTAAAAAAAAAACTTTAAAAAAGTTTGAGGAGGCCGGGCGTTGGTGGCACACGCCTTTAATCCCAGCACTCGGGAGGCAGAGGCAGGCGGATCTCTGTGAGTTCGAGGCCAGCCTGGTCTACAAAGTGAGTTCCAGGACAGCCTCCAAAGCCACAGAGAAACCCTGTCTCGAAAAAAAAAAGTTTGAGGAGTTAGGAAAACTTGGAGGAAATTTTTACAACAGGAATTACCAACATAGAAACATTCTTTACTATAAGTTAACAATCTCCACCAAAAAAAAATGCAGCAAAAGATATGGAGGCGCTATCCATAGAAGATAAAATGAGGTTATTGATATGAAATATATGTTAAATATTACCAATACTCAATGAAATGGAAGTTAAAATATAGGAAATACTACAATTTGTAGGTACCAAAAGTGTTCTGATATCCAGGTAAATGAAGTCTGAAAGATTCAACACCAGGCAGCAGTGGCACACACCTTTAATCCCAGCACTCAGGAGGCAGAGGCAGGCGGATCTCTGTGACCTGGTCTACAGAGCAAGTTACACAGAGAAGGCCTATCTCGAAAAAACGAAACAACAACAAAGATTCAAGCACAGTATTCTATGTAAAAAAAATTTCTATAGTTCCCAGTACACACCTACCTCTGAGTTTCAATCATCTTCTAATAATACCTTCAAATAATGACTCTGTCCCTGGGATAATCCACTGAGCATGATCAGAGTCCTTCTGGTCCAATCATCTCTCAATGCTTGTGTTCATCAGCTAGGAACCAAGTCCTCAAACCCTGAGGCTTTGAGGGTGAAACTTTATCTACAATATTCATGCATAATAAGGCATTTCAGCTCTGGAATGGCAATGCACTCTTGACAATATCCACTAAAAATTATCAGAATGTTGTTTTGTCATACAAGATTAGTTCGCAAAACATTAGGCTCACTTAGTTTTCAGTCGTTAGAGAATGTGTGTTTTCATATAAAATTATTTAAAACAAGTAAGAGTCATGTCTCAGAAATACACTCTCTATAAGCCATATTTCATGTCTTAGAGCCCACCTAAAAGAATAAATGACAGAATGTATCTGCGTGGTTGCAGGGAGAAGCAAACACAAGACAGTCAGAGGCCTGAGCACAGAGCCTGGCACAGAAAGGCTCAGCCATGGTTCTTGTTGTGATTTCAGCTTCTTAGAGCAAAGGGGCCTTCTGATGTTTCTTGAAGCCTGGGGTTCCTGTGCCTTTTTCTCTGGAATTACATTTCTTCAAATGCTGCAAGCATCCGTGGTTCCCAGCTTTGGGCCATCAGATCCCGTAAATGGGGAGATATTATACACTAACCAGTACAAAGAAGCCAGGCAGGAAGCTCAGTTCCAGTTATGCACCTCCCTGGAAAAGACCCTTGGGAGTGCAACAGACGGTCCACAAGATGAGTGATTTGGAATTTCTCCAAAATTAGTGTCATTTTTCAATAATTGAAAATATATGGTTTTGGAGGCTACTTGGACTACTGTGATTCATGTTTGGTAGTGGGGCTTTTGTTAGCCTGTGGTTTTTGTTGGGAGTACCTGTCAGCCCAAGTGGCTTAACTTTCTTTAAGATATATATCTCATACATAACATGTATGATTTTAAGTAAATATAAAATAATTTGATTGCTTGAGGCTTTATCAAACAACCTTGGTGTGATTTGTCCCTTGACCCTCTTCCTCCTGTATTAATATCATCCCTCCTCCCCAGTTGAAGTCACGTCCCCATTTTTCCAGTTCTCACTTCATGTCATCTGTATCCTACTATTCCCCTGTTAAACTCCCCAGTCCCTGTGCTGACTAGTGTTGTGTTAACTTGACACAGGTTAAAGTCATCTGAGAGGAGGCAACCTCAGTTATGGAAACGCCTCCATAAGATCAGGCTGTAGGCAAGCCTATGGGGCATTTTTTTAGATTAGTGATTGATGTGGGAGGGCCCAGTATATTGTGCATGGTGCCATCCCTGGGCTGGTGGTCCTGGGTTCTATAAGAAAGTGCGCTCAGCAATCCATGAGTAGCAAGCCAGTAAGCAGCACCTTTCTGTGACCTCTGCATCATCTCCTGCCTCCAGGTTTCTGCCCAGTTTGAATCCCTGTCCTGACCTCCTTCAGTGATAAACAGTGATATAGAGATATAAGGCCAATAGACTTTTTCCTCCCCAAGTTGCTTTTGGTGATATTGTTTCATCACTGTCCCTTCATAGTTTCCTGGTTTCTGCTGTTACTCCATGTTGTATACTCTCATCTGAAGATTTGGAGCTAGGAACCACAGATGAGAACATGTAATGTTTGCCTTTCTGGCTCTGGATTACTTCTCTCAATATGATCTTTTCTAGGTCCACCCATTTATCTGCTAATTGGTTTCACTCCTCTTTAGAGCGTAATTTCCCCTCTGCAGTTGAGGGTAGGCTTCTACTACTAAAGACACTGCATCCTTAGGACACAGGACTTGGATGATTCAAGCTGAGTCTGACCTGAATGCCTCTCTCCTATGGTCTGGCTTCCATGGTTACAGAAAATACTATGCAAGCTGACAGAAGAAAGTAATGAAACAGCCCTACCCAGCTGCAACACCTATAACCCACGGCAATTACCAGCATGGTAGGATATCCATAAGGGTGCAATACATGGTGTTGGGGGAAGTCCTGTGCATTTGTCAATAAAGTACTGTTGAGCCTATAGGGAACCAAGATAGGAGGGACTAGGAGTCCAAGAGGACTCTGGGAAGGAGAAACACAAGAGAGTCAACATGTAACACCATGAGGGTAGGAAGCCCGGAACTATTCTCCGGTAAGAAACATACTTAGATTAACAATTATGGGGTAATTACTTAAGTCATAGCTAGCCAGTAAGAAACAAGCAAGGCTAACAGCTTCATAATTAATATAGCCTCCTGTGTGTTTATTTGGGACTGATGCGGCTCTAGAACCAGGCTGGCAGGAAGGCTTCTCACAAGAAAAAGCTTCTCTTAACACATGGCATTCACATGTTGGTGGCAACCAATAGCTACCTGTCTAATTGGACTTGAGGCCCACTCAACAGGAGGGAAGCCATGTCTGATATTAGAAATTTGCCCAGCATCCCTGGGCTAGTGATGTCATGGGTCTTAGAGAAGAATCTGCTGCTACCACTTTGCTTGAATAGCATAATTCCTTACTACACTCTAAATCATTTCCTTGTGTGTAGCTACCACCCCTCATCAAAGAAGCCTCTCCTCATTTTAAATGAAGGCCATTACAGAAAACCACAATACAGAGATAACAGATTTGGCACATCTACATCACAGCTCTCGCATCTATGGCTCAGGGAACATTAAGGAAGACAGGGGAGAAAGACTGTAAGACCCAGCACTCCAGGAGTCTGCTGTGAAACGGTCTCTCCTAGAAATGGGCTGCATAAACAATAGAAAAGTCAATGGCTTGATAAAGTGGAAGGGGAAATTTTCATGGGGTCCCACCCTGATGGGAAAATCCTGTGTATATGTCAATAAAGCACTGTTGGCCAATAGGGAAGCAAGATAGGTGGGACTAGGAGTCCAAGAGGACTCTGGGTAGGAGAAACACAGGAAGTCACGATGTAGCAGCCATGGGGGTAAGAAGTCTGGACCTTTCTCCAGTCCAGATTAACAATTATGGAGTAAATACTTAAGTCCGAGCTATCCAATAAGAAACAAGCAAGGCCAACAGCTTCATAATTAATACAGTGTCTTGTGTGTTATTTGGGGACTACAACGCAACAGAACCCAGGTGACTGGTGGGGGAAAACCAAGTGGCAGACAAGGAAAAGGCTCTCTATACACCACCTCTAGACAAAGAACTACAGACAACCAATTACTGCTAGGAAGAGGATAATTAACCTCTCCCAGGGATGAAGGGATGAGCCTCCTCTTGGTGGTTGAATGCAGAGTAGTCATCCCTAAAACCATGTGCCAATAAAAACAGACTTAGAATGTTTTATGTATATGCATGTTTGTTTGCATATGTACATACATACACACATACATATATATATATAAATATATACACATTTATAATAAAAGAGACTATCAACTTGAGAAAGGGGGGCATAGGAAGATCTCAAAGGAGAATAGCTGGGATGGGTTGGAGGGAGGAAATGGTGTAGGAAAAGTGATGCAATTCTATTGTGCAGTAGTACTTCCTCTTTGTGACTGCCAGCCCAAAAGTTATGACATGGAAACCTAGGATTAATTATGAAATCTTAGCCTTTAGCTTAGGCTTGTTTCCAACTAGCTCTTATAACTTGATTAACTCATATTTATTAATCTATGTTCTGGCACATGGCCGTCAGTATGGCACATTCAACTTTCTCTGAGACTGCTGATGAAATAGATTCTTCCTTCCAGTTTCTCTCTCTGCCTGGAAGGCCCGCCTCTTCTCTCCTGACTAGCTATTGGCCATACAGCTCTTTGTTAAGTCAATCAGAAGGTGCCTTAGACAGAGGCACATCTTTACAATGTACCCAAATATTCTGCAACACTATTGTAATTAAAATACATTTTTATAAGAGATACAAGTGAGGAGGGGCCAGTTGATGATGCCTTGGGCCTAGTTCTCAGGAGTCTCAGCTTGATGTTACTTCTAGGGGCAGAGAAGAGAGAAACAAGCCAGCCAGTACTACATTATCCTGGAAAACAGGGACTCTGGCTGTGTGCCCCACTTATGGACTGCCTTCCATCTCTTCCCATGACTCCGCTGCAATTTTTCAATAATTAATGTTATACACACACATGCACACAGTCACATGCACACTTTGGATGTTTTTAAGCATCTTCGTTAATCAGTCATGGTTAGTAATCAGGTTATCAGCTCTAAGTGAAGTGTTAACAAACTGCATAGCTTCATAAGAGTCATATCTTTGGAAGCATTGTCATCACTTCCCATCCACAGAATATTGGTCCCATGACCCCTCAGAATGTCCAAATCTTCAGATGCTCAAGTCTTCATGCAGAATAGTACTCTACTCTCATAAAACTGGCATACTTTGAGTGACTCAAAATACCTCCCACACTCTAAATGCTACAAGGACAACTATTATAAATTGTTAGAAAATGGTGACCAGAATCTGTGCTCGCCCAGCATGGGTGCAACATTTAAAAGATATTTCCCACATGTGTTTGCTTGAATCCATGGATGAGGTACCCACAGACACATAGGGGCAACACAGTCCTTTTCCTAGGTTTACAAGTGCATCACAGAGACACAGGGAAGAGTCAGACTCCTCACAGGCTGTTCCGTTAAGGATGCAATGTCATCATGTTGTTTTAAAGCACTAGTAAGTATGAATGAAATGAATGTTTGTAGTAGGCATCCTCAGTAGTTAGGTGCTAAAGGAAAATGCTTGTTGTTGTTTGAGGAAGGTTATTTCCCTCATTTTCTTAGTTCTTTGAAAATTTTATACAGTAATTTTTAAGAAATTGCATTGTAATTCAGTCCCCTGCATTTTTATCTGTAAATCAATGTATACACAAGTGTATGTCCATGTCACTGAGACTAAATGTTTGTGGTGATGTCAGTTCTTTTATTCTAAGGGGAAAAATCATTTGCCCATGTTTCATCTTTTATGACTAGCCATGAAAATATTTTATGCTAGAACATGTAAATCTTTTATGTTTTCCTAGGACACAGCCTAGTTAAATATTTCTTTATTGATATATAGTCTCTTGTACAGTAAATTTTAATTATATCCACCCATTCACCCCAGATGCACACATGCCTTCCCTATGTGCCCAATGTTATGTCCTCCTTTAAAAAACATCAAGTATAATTTGTGCTGTTCATATACTCTTGAGTGTGTACCCCACACACACAAAAGCATGACTGATCTACCAAGATCTGATCTACAACACCCTTCAAGAAAACCAAGTCCCCCTTTCCCACAGCTATTGACTGTCAATAGTGACTTTGACAACACATGTTTTATAGAATGAGAAACGAGAACAGCCCTTTGCTTGGGGTTCTGACGAAATGACTTGTCTTTGTTGGCCTCAGTTTCTTCTCTGTGACTAAAGACAACCCTGCCTATACAATGGGTGGTGCTGAGATTGGATGCAATGCTTTGTCAGCAGAAAGGAGAGAAGGGGAGTGGAGGGTTGCGTAGCCTTGGCAGAAAGCTGGGCTGTCAAAGCCCCCTCCAGGTTCTGAGATAAACAACATAAGCTCCTCAGCAACTATCCTACCATCTTATCTGTCCTGGAACACACATCCTCCCTTGTGGTTTGACTGCCCAGTCAGTGACCTGTGCATCAGGCTGGGACAGATTCATGCTTTGATTTAATCCAGGTTCCTGGTCTAAAAGGGTTTTCTGGCTCCGGAACGCTCTTTAAAAAAACCTTTCCCTTTCTTTAAAGTCAACCTACTGTCTTACCTCTCTAAAGAGGTATCTAGAGCTCCCCTCTCTTCCCTGCTCCTGCCATCCCCCACTACCTCCCCCAAGATTACAGGCAACGTTCCTTATATGCTAACCTTATAAGTGAAGGGACAACATTGTGTCAAAATTCAATTAACCACCACTAATTTTCAAATCTTAAAAGCCTTGACTTTCAACTGGCTATCTGAAACATAATGGTTTGGTTTATTTATTTATTTTATTTCTTGGAATACATCCCTATATATCAAGAGTCAAACATCTGGAAATCAAAAGCGTAGAGCTTATATGGAGTTTTATTTCAAAGAAACACACATCAGAACTTGTGGTAGTTTGAATATAACTGGCCCCCGTAAGCTCACAGGGAGTGGCAATATTGGGAGGTGTGGCCTTGTTGAAGGAAATGGTCACTGTGGGGGTGGGCTTTGAGGTCTCTTTGGCGAAAGCTTTGCTCAGAGTCACAGTCCACTTCCTGTTGCTTCTGATCAAGATGCGCCAGCACCATGTCTGTTGGCACAACACCATGCATCCCACCATGATGATAATGGCCTGAACCTCTGAAACTATAACTGAGCCACCCCAGTAAAAAGTTTTTCTTTATAAGAGTTGTCATTGTCATGCTGTCTCTTCACAGCAATTGAAAGCCTAACTAAGACAGAACTAGCATGTAATGCTAGGGAGTGTGTCTCAAAGTTCTTATTTTAAAGAAGCATACATCAGAACTAGCATGTAATGCTAGGGAGTGTGTCTCAAAGTTCTTATTTTAAAGAAGCATACATCAGAACTAGCATGTAATGCATGTCCCATGGGAGTACGTCTGGGTTAGAGACTGCAGTAGAAGGGTGGGTGGAGAATCTGTACCTGCAATTCCAGGATGTAACCCAAGAGACTGTAAACCTCTTACTGAAGGCCCTCTTTCACAGTGGAGACTGTGGACAGGTGAGGAGGAATGCCTGAGGACATGGGCCTACAGGAAGCCCATAATTCAAATAACCAAGGAAGCTATAGAGACCTCCGAAAAGTTTCTGGGATCCTCCTACAGAACAAGTCTCTCTGCACTGAGACCAGGGACAAAATGGGACACTTGGGAGTTAACAACATAATGCCCAGAGCCCAAGTTAACAGCCATCACTTGGTAGCTACTGTCTGGGCAATGCTGAGGGACAGGAGTAAAAGAAGGGGAAATGGGATGTAGAAATAAGTGGGGAGAAGGGAGGAAAGGGAAGATGGAGGGAGAACGTACTGAACTAGATTAAATCCCTGATTAACCGTATGTAAGACTGAGAGGACCTGAGTTTTCTTGAACCAGTATGCTGGATAATTTTAACTGTCAATTTGATAGGGCCCTGATTCACCTGAGAAGAGGACTTAAGCTGAAGAACTATCTAGATAAGATTGGTCCTTAGAAATGCCGGTGGGGGATTGTTTTGATTGTTGATCTAGGGAGACGCCAACCCATTGGAAATAGCACCATTTCCTCATTTGGGGTCCTGGCCTGTGGGAGAGTAGGGAGAGCTAGCTGAGTGCAAAATGAACAACCAAGCACCCACCCATTTTTTTCTTCCTCTGCTCTTGACTGTGGGGCTTTACATTCCTGCCCAGCATTCGTCACAGTAATGGACTCATGTGAAACTGGACAGCAAATAAACCCTTTTCCCCCAAGGCTGCTTTTTGTCATGGTGCTTTATTACAACAACAGAATGGAACTAGAACAACTGGGATGGAAAGTCTGATGCTTTCTTTCCGACCATGAGCAGAAGGCGGAATCCACAGTATCAGTTATAGAAAACTCAAGTTTCATTTTGGGAACTAGAAGTCACCCTCCTTCTTCTGACTGGCCCTCACATCTTCCGGCTGACCATTAGTGCCGCACCATGTCAGTTCCTGCACTGAAGGTCCTACAGCCCGAGAGGTCCTCATTTCCAAGAACAGGATGGTTGGTCACCCCACCTGCTGCTTGTATAGCATCTTTCCACGTGTCCCATTTTAATTTTAAGTGGCATGGGGACAAGGGACTTGTGGCATTCAGACTGGGTCCATTGAATCAGGAAGAGTGAACACTGTGCCACTACACTGAAATCTTACAAAAAAATTGAAAAATATTGAAATACAGCAGAATAAAACAGACTAAGCGAATGCCACAAGAGATCTCTGTGTACCAACTAGAATGACTAAATAACATGGGCAATAATAAATGTCAGGAATGTGAGAAAACTGGAACTCTAACACACATATATTGTACCCCCCCTCGGGGAGCATGTTGGCAACTTTAGAAAATCTAAATATATAACTACTCTTTGACCCAATAATTCCATTACTAATAATTTACTCAAGAAATAAAATGTGTAAGCATCAAAGACTGTACTGTGTAGCAGCTTTAGACAAAGTAGTCAAAAACTAGAAAAGTTCTAGCTTCAGGTGAGCCAACAATGGTGTGTTCACACAGTAGAGTTGTCAGAAGATTGGATAACCTCCCGTGCACAGTACACACACAGAATCTTAAGATGCCCTACCGAGTGAAGGAAATCAGAGCAGTGGTCACAGGGCTCGGAGAAGGAGAAAGGCACAGGCGAGGGGTGGTGGAAATAACTTCTGTCTTGCCCTGTTAATTGTTACAGGAATAAATACAGACATCAGAATTCATCATTATGCGTAGTTTAAATAGGTACATTTTCTTGTTTCTAACCTAGATTATTAGTAAAGAAGCTGATTTTCAAAACACCAAGACAAGGTAATTTATGATATAATAAATACTGTGACAAATAATCACCTGATGAACCCAACAAGTCAGTCAGCCTATGCTGTTTAGATCTAGCTCAGGTCCTCCCAAACAACTCAATTTAAGGGGCCTCTAAGGTGTGTTCTCAGTGGCAGGCAGTGGGTCCCAACAATTGAAAACCAAGCAGTTCTGCAGGACACTAAGGCATGTGGATCTTGTTTCAGGGTGTGTATGAACAAACCATATCACACGGGGATGACACAATCACACCCTTCCAGTTCAAGTTTACTGGAACTCAGATCAATGGTCCAAACAGTCACGTTGCTGTTTCCCAATCTGTGGGAGAGAGCCCTACCTCTTGGAACAGAGAACTGATAGAACACTGGGGTATATACTGTGCACAACATGGTCAACCTATCTGCAACAGCACAGGCACCAGCAGCCAACTGCAGCTTTCAGTCAGTGGCATCTTGGGAAATCTGGCATCTTGCCAGGGTTGTATGTATAGTAGAGGGCCACCCACGAACTACACGCTAGGAAGAAAATTCCAAAAGGAGGTGACTTGGGGTGGGGAGTGGGGAGCTAGTAAGTTAGCAGCTGTCCGTAGCTCCCAGTGCCAAGCCTGCAAATACCTCTGGCAAATGGTCCCAGACTGGGAATGAGTCACAGTGTGGTCTGGCTTCTGAGAAGGCAGTAGCTCTCAGTCCCCTTGACTCAGCCATATCCTCTGTGGAGCAACACTCACCTTGCAGCCACCCAGGAATGCTGAACCCAGTGGAAGCTGTCCCAATCGGAGCCTCTTACCAAGCCACACACCCCACAGGCCACTGTGGAGGCTTTAGCTTCCCGCCTAGGAAGTTTCCGACTGGAACACGGGACCAGATACTCTTGGGAATGCAGTGCCCCTACCCTAGTCAGACACCTTTGAGCCAGGAGAGGCTGCCATCCCTTCCCTGGGGCCAGGGGAGGGGCAGACTCTGTTGTGGTGATAACATGAATCAAGAAGAGAAAGGGGAAGGTTTATCTGTTGCAAAATAATGGCTGGCCCCATGCTGTCAGGAAGAGAAAGGGAAATAAGATTCCCTGGCTGTGTAGGGCCTGCCAACTCATCATGCAATTAATTTTTAAAAATGCATCAACTACTTTCCTGGACCAACTGCCTTCTCCATAACCCATAACATCCCTGGGAAGTGAGGAGGTGGAATCTGAGGGACCCAGGTCTGAGCACACTCTTCACTGGGACCTTAGCCAAGCCAGCCAGCCCTTCTGTATCTGTTTCCTCTGTGTAAAGGGGTGGTAAATGGGGTCTGTCCTGAGAGCTGGGCTTCCTCTGAGGAGCGCTGGTTGACTGATACATTGATGCATACGTAATGCATGCAGGCATCAGTGTAAGTGTCTTGGCTAGGCATCCTTTGCTGTGATAAAACACTGTGACCAGTTTTGGGGGGAAAGGATTTATTTCAGCTTGCAACTCTCAGGTCCCAGGGTATCGTTGAACGAGTCAGGGCAGAAAGCTGGAGGCAGGGACTGAAGCAGAGCAAGCTTACTGGCTTGCTCCTTGGGCCTTTCTCAGCCTGCTTTCTTACAGCATCTAGAGCTCTGGACCCCAGGGATAACACAACTCTCAGTGGTTGGACGCTCCTACATCAGTCATCAATCAAGAGGAGACTTCCCAGACTTACCCACAGGCTAATCTGATGGGGACATTTTCTCCATTTCCTCTTCCCAGATAAGTTGAGGTTTGTGTCAAGTTGAAAAAAGCTACCCGGCACAGTAAGCAGTTAGGCTAAACTGACGATCATTTGGATACAGAGCCCAGGCCTATTGGTGGAGAAAAGCCAGAACGGGAGCTTTCAAGAAATTACAAGGGACAAAACTTTAAGGTGGCATGCCCACTGGGAGCGCTTGCACTGCCCTGAGAATAACCCAGAGGTGTCTGGGACTCAAAAGCAATTAATCAAGGCAGACTAAGTGCTGAACACTGTTTCTAGGGTACAGCCACAGAGGATTGGGGTGCACACCTGGGCACAACTGGGCACAAAAGACTATTGCTCCAGCAACTCAGCTTGGACAAATGCCAGGCATGACAGAGGTGCTGAGGCCCAAGAGATAAGATTCAGGGTTGGTTGAAGGGGCTCCAGAGAGTGTTCAGAATTCGCCTACAGAGGATCTGAGTGTGTGGACCAAACCAACTTCAGCGCTGCAAAGCCCAATGGTACTTGACTCATGCCAGCAATTTTCAGTCAGCAGCCACACTATGTGCTGGCCACCTGCTAGTCTGAATGTCTGTCCTCCTGCCAGGGCCTTTAAGTGACTTGTTGAATTTCCCTCTCCCAGTAGTAGCTGTGTCTGCATCTGCAGATTCAACTGACCACAGATCAAACTTATAAGGGAAAAGCCATGATAGCACATTCCTGTAACTCCAGCACTTGGGCGGCAGAGGCAGGAGGACTATGAATTTAAGGTTAAACTGAACTATATAGACCCTGTCTCAAGAAAAATACAAAGGAAAATATTGATCTGTGCTAAATATGTGTAGCCTTTTGTCCTTGTCATTACTTCCTAAACATTACAATGTGGTATTTGTTTATATTATGTTAATGATTATAAATGATATGAAGGTAATTTTGAAAAGATGAGGATATAGACAGAGTCTGTCCAAAAGGTTTTTTCTTCCTCTAAGGAACTTGAGTATTCATGGATTATGGCATTTGATGGGTTCAACTGCTAATATATATGGAAGGGTGAATGACTGACTATACTTCTGTTATTCCCAGTCACAGGAAAAGAATTGAAATGTCAAGACATTACATCAATCTTGTAGTTTGGGCAGTACAACTAACATGCTAGTCACATTCTCGCCCCTGTCCACAAACTATCTAATGTTACAAAAAGACATGACAACTTATAGAAAACATTGAATGTCATCATGAGCCCTGCCTAAGAACACATATACCCAATAACGCAATAATGGCACAAATGTTCTGGAGGTAACCAATAATTTTTTCATTGACTCTGAGGCCCACTTCATGAGGTGGAACCCAAGCCCGACACTATTAAAGGTATCAACAACCTGTGACTGAAAAGACCCCAGGCCTAAGGGGAGAAACCAGCACTGTTTTTCTGTTCAGTGATCATAGTATTAAAATGACTCCCAATGACTTATTGGTATAATAATAGATATGTGCATCTCTCAACCCTCATCTGAGAGTAGATGGCAGAGACCTTCAACTGGTCAACCTGCAGAGACCAAGAGATTGGGAAGGGGTCAGGCTTAAATGGAATCTACGAATCACACACAGCCCTCCAAGACTCAGGGCTCTTTATTAAAGAGATGGTTGATAACTTCAAGGAAACAGTGTTTCCCAGACACAACGGGGCAGCTACAAGGACAAATTCACAGTAATTGGGACAGTATGTACAAGGTCTCTGCAAGCCCCAGCCAAACAGAAACCCCAGCATGAAGCTGGGGAGGTGAGAATGAAAACCCTCCCCAAACCGAGGGCCTACAGGCATTTGATAGCTTCTTGGGAAGGGAAATGCAGTTTTCTTTAATGATGTGACCCCTGATAAGCTAACAGCTCTTCAGGACAGACCCCACTCCCTAGTTTGGGGAAGTATATGGAACTTGATGGGGAGGGAAGAGTAATCAGAGTAGCGAGGGCAGTTGAATGAGGGTGGATATGGGAGGAGTTGGGGAGGAGGGGAGAATATGATCAAAACACATTGTGTGAAATTCTCAAAGAATTTATGAGAATACTGGTTTGTTTTTTTTTTAAGCAATATGCAAAGTTGTCGCAAGTTTCCAAAGCCTGGTGTTAGGTCTCCAATTCCTGGAAACTGCAGGGAGCAGCACATTCCTCCATGGTGCATCTCAGTGAGCTGAGACTGCTCTCCCCGATGAGTCACAGGGAGGCAGGAGACAGTCACTGGAAGCTGGAGCACGGATAACAGTGGTGTGCTCTGTAAGCCCACAAAGTGAAGTCTATGAGGAAGTCTCCGTTTCTAGAGGGCAGCTTGGTTTCCAGAGGGCAGCTTGCCAGCTACAAGGGAATGGCTGGAGCTGAGAGGCCCCACAGGAAAAGCTCTGACTGACACGAGCTCCCGGCCAAAGTGTTCTCACGCAAAGCCTTAATAATTAAGAAACCTTGGCAGAAATCCCAGTGAGCTCATGAGGGGGAGAGGTCCCAGCAACTGCCCGGTGGCTCTAGAATGAGAAAGTCCCCTGCAGAGACTGAAGAGCAAAAGCCATATCTATTTCCAGGGCCAAAACTGAAGTCTGTCATTGACTGTCTTTTCTCAAGTTGAAAATTCCTACTATGTTACTTACTACCTGGGCAACCTCAGGTAAATCACATAAGCTTTCTGAAACTGCAATAAATAATAGCTAATAATATCATCATTATTAAAAAGTGACTGCCTCCTTACGGGATAGTTATGCCTAACCATTATGCTATAACACCAAGGTAGACAGATACTGTCTATAGGCCCAATGGTAAATGTGTTAGACATTGTGAATCAAGAAGTATATTATGGCCGGGCATCAGTGGCGCACGCCTTTAATTGCAGCACTTGGGAGGCAGAAGCAGGTGGATCTCTGTGAGTTCCAAGCCAGTCTGGTCTACAGAGCCAGTTTCAGGACAGCCTCCAAAACAATACAGAGAAACCCTGTCTCGAAAAAAAAAAGGAAGTATATTATGTTTGCAATGTATTTCTAACATGCTGTATGCTACATACATGGTGTTCAATTGACCTTCTTCATCCAAATTCTGCATCTGCAGATTCACCAATACCATATTTAAAAATATTAAGAAAAGAGCCATGGAATGTGACTTAGTGTCAAGCATTTGCTTAGCATCTACAAGGTCCTGGGTTTAATTCCCACACCAAGAAAAGGACTGATGGGAAAACTGCATCTGTACAACATATATACAGAGAAGTTTTCTTCTCATTTCCTGAACAACACAATTATTTATGCAGCACTATACAATCATACATAATATGAAGATTCTAGAAATGTTTGAAAATAGTATAGGATTATAAATTATAGGCACAGGTTCTATGCATTTAGTATACCCTTTCGCCTATGGGCTTTGAACATGTGCAGATTTGGGTATTGAGAGAGAGGTCCTGGGACAAACACCATGGATTTGGAGAACTGACTATGGTGTGTGTGTGTGTCTGTGTCTGTGTGTGTCTGTGTGTCTATGTGTCTGTGTGTGTCATAGGTCCCTTTAATGAGAGAGAAAACAGTCCTACTCCTACCCATCTCCCTTTGGAAGAAAGGCTGCAGAGTCACTACTTACCAGACTGACATTCTGAAGCCGGCAGTTGTACCAGGGAGTGTCCTTTAGGAGCCTTGGGCAGGAGCAAGACAATCCCTCTGGCAAGAGAATCATGTGTTGGCTGCTGAATGGGTATTGCTAAAATGTCTCCCCTTGGGGGTACACAAACAACATCTACCCTCTTCTCCTAAGGTCACAACAATGTAAGGTAAAATTTTACCAGTTTACCTTAGGGAACTCATGAGTGTATTGGGCTTTTTTTTAAAGCACTGCAATGGGTGAAGGATTAATGGACAGGAGCATGTGTGGCCATAAAACAGCTATGCTGGAAGGTCTGTACCCAGTGTGAATGAGGACTCTACCATTAGCTGGGAAGATGGAGTCCCCACCTGTATCCTCTAGTCCTTCCCAGAGACCCCATAGTCTAATGCAATTAGGGAAGAATTACACACAACTGGTCTGGATGGTATGTGACTCTCCACACCCTTCCTTCCCAGAGAAAATGTCAATAGTCAACAAACCCAGCTGTGATGATCTTTCAAATGTAAGCCCAGTAGAATGCCTGAAGATGGCTCTGAGTCTAGTCCTATACAACACTAGGCAACAAAAGAATTGTGGGTTGTGGGTCACAGTGCTGAGCTTAAGCCCTTGAGCCATGTAACTGCAGAGACCAGAGGGTAGTTACCTGGGGTGGGGGGAGGTCCCTGCGGGTGTCACAGCAGGCAGGGGAATGAACTGCAAAGAGGTGAGAATGAAAACTCAGTTCAGATTGACTTAGTCAACCCGGATCAAACTTCGAGGAGTCTAATGCCAGGTGGTTTATTTCCAGCATATTTAAACACCATAGAATTGGGGGGGGGGGTATTTCCAGGCAGCAATCATTCCAATTCCAGGTACACAATAAAGATTAAAGTGTGATTCTTTAGGAATTCCTTTGCAAAGTACATGTGACCCTGAAGGTGGGTTCTATCACTAAAAAGCCTAGAATCTAAAGTGGTCTCTGACAGAGATAGCATAGAAGTCAGAAGGTCATAAAATGCATGTGATATCTCCCCTAAGGATGGGTTCTAGTAAAAACTGTAACTAAAGGTAAAGTCTGGAAAGGGAGAGTCTGAATAATCATTTGGGGGTTAGGGCGGGTGAGATCTGCCTCTACAGATAGTGAAATGTCACAAGGTCACTAACAACATCCATTACCAGCATTCTGGATGGAAGACAGGTATTTCCTCCTTTGAGGAAACACCCCTGCATGATTGACATTCCTGGTTTCCATAGTGATCTGTGGACACAAGGACCCATCACCAATCTCTGCATGATAACCCTCAATGTAGCATGAGTGGCATGAATGTGATGGAGATTCAACAAGCAGAGTGATAGAGAGCAGGTCCCTGTGCATCAACTCATGAATGCCTTGCAAGAAGAGCACCAGAGCAGGGAGGGCACTGCCAGCATTTGTTTAAAATTAAGCAAGGGCACCACAGGTCTCCTCTTGTGCTGCTTACAGCCATTGAACTTGGTACTCAGACTTCCCACTTCTTCCTCCAGGGCCTACCCTAGTGAGTCTCCCTAACCTAACCAACCATTCATGCCTTTTATGCAAGCCACCAAATTTAGCCTAGGTCCCATATCCAGTAACCTGGGTTAGTCTGGTCACCCAAGTTTGTGCTGCAGCCAGCCTCTGGGCTTCTATCTGGACAGGTGAAACCTGAAAACATCCACAGGTCCCTTTGCACAGCTTCTAGACATCTCGCTTGGTACCCAGACTTCCCGTATCCTTCTGCAGGGTCTAGCTTGGTAAGCCACCATCTTAGTTGGGATTTCTGCTGCTGTGATGAAGCACCATCACCAAAGGGACAAAAGGGGTTATTTGGTTTATACTTTCATATTGTAGTCCATCACTGAGGGAAGTCAAGACAAGGGCTCACACAAGACTAGAACCTGTGGGGCAGGCACTGCTGTAGAGGCCATGGAGGGATGCCGCTTAGTGGCTCAATCCTCCTGACTTGCTTAACCTGCTTTCTTGTAGAACCCAGGACCATCATCCCAGGGATGACACCACCCACAATGGGCTGGGCCCTCCCCCATCAATCACTAATTAAGAAAATGTTCTACAGGTCTGCCTACAGCCTGATCTTATGGAGGCATTTTCTTGGTTGAGGTTCCCTCCTCTCAAATGACTTTAGCTTGCATAGAGTTGACATAAAACTATCCAGCACACTTCCTGATATATCTATCCTTTCTCCTTAATCTGCTAGATCTAGCCTGGGCCCCACATACAATGCCCTTGCCTAGTTTGACTTCCCCTTCCTTCACTGCAAAAGAGCTCTAAGCTTTGTCCAGGACCATCTCTTCTCACAGGACCCTCCCATGTCATATGCAACTCTTCAACCCAGCCAGATATAGCTCTACATTCCAGGCTTGGAGCAGAAAGAATATCTTGTTTATCAGCCTAAACAATCTGTCTACGTGACTTTATTCCACATAAAACATTTTTAACCTCTAGGTCCAACCCACCAGCACATCCTCTCTTCTGCCCCAAGCTATTTAGTCCCTAACAAAGGAAGTCAACATACCTACATCTAATTGCAAAAATAGCAAGAATATAAAAGATCAATCCAGCATCTTCTCTCCATCGCCCACCAGTCCTACAGAAATGCTTGCCAATGAGAATTACCTAGATGAAACCTAGGACACAGAATTTAAAAGAACAATAATAAACTTCATCAAAGAATTCAAAGAGTCTAAAGACACAAAGAGACAGTTTGATGAAATTAAGGAGATAAAATTTAAGAAGTATGAATGCCTAAATGATTCCCAAGCTAACACAAATATAAAGCTGATTGAAATGACAAGACAGTCCAAGCCTTGAGAGAGGAATTAAGTAAGGAGATAGAAACACCAAAGAAGACTCAAGATGAAATGAAAATGTAATAAGGAAACCCAATATAAACTAGGAAACCCAAAGGAAAGTAGAATGAATCAAACAGAAGATGGAATGTCAGGAGCCTGAAAATAAAGAAGAGGATCACTACCAAATAAGAAATGATTATGAAAAAATTAAAAAACAGAAAACAAGCACACAGGAAGTGTGCAACACTATGAAAAAAAACTTCTAATTATAGGCATAAATGAGAAAGAATCCCAAGTAAATGCCATAGTCCAGGTCTCCAACAAGAAAACTTCCCCAAACTAAGAAAAGGCACACCCAAACAAAAACAGGAAGCACACAGAACACAGACAAGACCAAAAGAGAAAATCCTGACAACACATCACAGTTAAAACATTACATATGCATAAAAAAGAATGTATACTGAAGCCTGAAAGAGAAAAAAAAAAAACATAAGACACACATAAAGGAAAACCCATCAAAATAACAGCTGATTTTTCAATGGAAACTTTGAAATATAGAAGAGCCTGGAGCAAAGCATTCCAAGTCCTAAAAGACTATGATGGCCGGCTTAGACTAATATACCCAGCAAAACTATCTGCCACAATTTAAGGAAAAAGTAAAACTTTTCACAGCATAAACAGACTAAAAAATTTATACCCAGAAAACCAAATCTAAATAAATATAAGAGGTTGTATTTCAGGGTAAAAAGAGGAATGAGCATAGTAGATAGACTATGGAAATTAAAAAATATAACTATTATACACAAAATGCCACTGAGAACACACACAACACCAAAATTCAACATGATGACCACAACTGAGACATACATTTTATTAATAACTTGAAATATCAATGGCCTCAAGTCTCCAATCAAAAGATATTTTAAAAATAAATCTATCATATGACCCAGCTGTATTACTCCTTAACATATGTCAAAGGAATTGATATTCTATTCCCTGAATACTTGCTGCTCTATTCACAATAACTAGGAAACTGAAACACCCTGAATGTCCTTTAACCAATGAATGACTAATGAGAATGTGGTACATATTTGCTATGAGATACCACTCAGTGAAAAAGAAAAATGAAATCATGAACTCTACAGGTGAATGAATAAATCTAGAAATATACTGAGCGATGGAATGTAGGCCCAGGGGCCACTAGCTTCAAATCTTCAGATGTGCCTGCAGATCATGGAGTAATTGCAGAAAGTAGGACAGTAAGTAATAAAGGACCATTGTCAGGTTAGTGAGGCTAGTGACCAACAGAGAAGGGAATAGCAGGGTGTACAGTCAGTGTATGTTTAGGGTGTCCAAAGGCCCTCTGTCCCTAACTTCACCTGAAGCAGTGTCATGTTTTCTTTTGTTATATTTTGAGGCAAAAGAGAAATTTCTCCTGACCAAATAGATCCAAATTCCAGATCATCAGACAACAAGGGTTATTTTTGTCCAAATCATTTTCTTCCTGGAACAACCTAGAATGTGCAGGGGCACGATGAGTTAATCACACCCCTGGGTGTCTACTCCATGTGCTAACCCTTTATGTCACTGCAATGCAGCTGGGTGGCCCAGGTCTTCTACACCACTCTTCACTGTTTCATCATCCTCTGTCACAGGCACTTTATATACTTTACCTCATTTTATTCTGTCAAAGACCAAAACTATAATGATTTGATTAAGTCATGAATTAACCTTGCCTTTCATTCTAGAATTGGGCAATGCTATGATGTGTAAAATAGAATGAGTGTTCCGGCAATTCATTCAGGGGTGCTTGGTTCTATACACAGAAAAATGCCGGAGGGATCAGAAATGAAAAAGTAGGTTTGTCATTTCAAAGTTACTTCCCTTATGTAGGAACTGAGGAACGGCAAAGGTTGGTTAGCGTCGGATCACTCCCAGTCACTTACAGTGACGGTCAAAGGACATGATGATCAGGGCAGAGCTATCTCATTACCATGCCCAGTGACTTGCTCTGTTTGGAAGTTTTCTTGTTTTTAGTCATTTCTCCTCTTTGTTGGAAGTTCAGACAACCACTTATACTTGGTTCTGCGAAGCTGACCTTGAGCACCGGTGACTCCATTTTGGTTTGCAGTCTGATCTGTTGAGCCAGGATGAACATGATCGCTTCCTCTAGGTTTTATTTTAAATCTCCACAATAAGTTAAGAACAATGTGGTATAGAAATCCCATTTTATAAAATAGTACAGAGACACTCAGAGATTAAAGAGTGATGCCAGTCACACAGCTATCAAAGGGCTGTAACTCGTGTTTCCCTGTTTTTCCCACACTCTTATGCTACCTCATGATTAAGGCTTGGACTTGCACCCAGAATATTCTCTGCTCAGTGTTGTTGTCTGTGGTCAGGACAGAGAAGCCATAACTTTCCATCCTATCTGAAAGACCATTGCTTGTGTTGAGAATACCACCACCAGGAGCACCGCCAAGCTTCTCCAGCATGCCCCATTAGCTGTGATGTGTCGGAAAGAGTCTGGTCTCTCCCAGTAAGGAAGCAGAATAAATTCCCTGTGCTGCCCCCAATATCTGTGTGTGCTTCAGTAGCTGCAAGATATAAACAGCCTAGAAAGTCTCACAAATGCTTCCAGTTGTTTTCTACAGATCTGTTTTGAGTATTTATAATTTGCTCACCATTGATGGACAAAAGATGCTAGTCCCTTTGGGGTTGTGCTTTTTCCTCTATCTTTGGTTCCTTGTTGTGAAAATGGACCAGCAAGGTTAGTCACACACAGGGGTACTGAGAGGTTCCACGCAGGTGTGGAGTCTGGGTACCACAACAGTCTCCATCTTCCTCTGATGCTGATAGAGATGCTGGCATAAGGGAGAGCCTCTCTGATCTGTGGTATTCTTTCCCTTGATGCTCCAACTAAATGCTCTAAGTGACCCCATAGGTGAAAACTACCCACCATCTGGCTTCCAGGACAGAAGTTGGAGACTTGGTAAAGCAAGTTTGTGGTGATAGGTTGGATCTGATCAGAAAGAGATCCAAAGCCAGAAATTAAACCTCGGAGGCTTGGAGCACAGATCTGAATACTCCCCAAGTTCACGTAGGCTCTGATGAGATTCCCCCTCTCAGACAGGAAGGGATCTGAATGCCCCTAATCTCATACTAAACTGACCTTCAACACCAAGGAGAGGGAACCCACTCACAGGGATGGGGATAGGGACCAGATATTTCGTGTAAACACAATTGACTTGGAATTTTGAAATGTAGCCTTGTGTGTTTCTAGGAGATCCTCATATGAAAAGCGACAGGGAAGCCACACACAGCTAGAAGCCAGAATCCCAACCCCACACCGCTGTACTTAGCCTACCTGTTTATAGGTTGGCACCAACACAAAGCCAAACTTCCCGTAAATGCTGCAGGGAGTGGTCGAGGCTGCCTTGTAGTCACAAGGAACAGAGCTTCAAAGGCCTCTTTGAAAGGGGAAAACTGGTAATGTACATTTGAAGGGAGGTCACTGTCTCTTAAAAAAAGGTCAAAGGACATTTGAGAACACAGGGAGACTGTTTTTTCCTAAGTGGACAGAGATGTGTGACCCGGAAGATCTACAGAAAGATACTGACGTGTGTTGATGGGAGAAAAGGTGTCCGGTCTTTATTTTAGGGAGGTCTAAACTTCAGGGTGTAGGGGTGAGAGTTCTGTTGATAACAGTCCTGGATTCCTAAAAACCTGAGGAGAAACCCCATATTGAATCTGGATGGAAAGGTATCCAAGGTCACAAAAATTCAAGAAGTCACGGTCTTAGACTCCAGCTAGCATGAGGCACTTAGTGGCTCAGAGGACTCCTCAGCCTCTCCACCAGAATTAGAGGCCGCTCCACCCAAAGGGAACTGGTGTGTATGAAATCACTTTAGTGTATGGAATCACTGTAAGGCTCTCAATAATCAAGGAATCAGAGATTCGTTTCCTCCCAATCATTTTTTTCTCTTCAAAATGGCACAGAAATGGGAATTCCACCCAACACCATTCATAGAATTCTCAGTAGAATCCTCAGACAATGAGGGTGACTTGTTTGAGTGTTGAGTGGCTTTCTTTAGCAGAGTGACAGCCCCGTGTTTTCTGAAGAGGAAAAGCGAGCACTACCTCAGAGTTTGCGTGAACAAACCTTCATCGGAAGTCATAGTGGCAAGTGTGTCTAGGGATGCTAAGAGCAGAGGGTTTGTTCAGACACCAGTCCGAAGCCGATGGAGACACCTACAAGGGCCTCAAGATCTTTCAAGGATGGGTCTGAAACTTCTCGTTCCAACCTAGTTTTCTACTTTGGATCCTTTCCCATCACGGCAGACACCTATACATTCCTCTTTGTAATGCATTGTCTCCCAGAAAGTCAAGCATGGGAGAGACAAAAGTAATCCCAATGACTGCTCCTGCATAGTGGCCATCAGGACTAAACTAGAACAGTCTTGTAGCTGTTAACAGGGAGAAAGCTGTGACACTGAGACAAGCTCACCCAGTTGGAACCGTAGAGTGAATGAGGACATTCCATCCCAGCCTTGTTGATCTGATGTGAACATCTCCTTGGCTTCAGGGACTAGTCCAAGGAGGAACACAGGACATGAACTGCATTCATTTAGTCAGACATATAGGGGGAATTCTCTATTCTCATGTGGGTTGTTGTGAAAATGTAACTTGAGCAACCATGATCATGTGCCTACAATTTGAAGAGAACCTGCCAGAAAGACACTAAAATGTGACCTCCTAAATACTCTTAACCTACACATGCCTGACTTCTGTTCTACTTATGGACTTCTCACTCTAGCTGAAGTAAGTTGTCACTAAAATAAAAATGCCACTAATATAAACATCTAGTTATGAGAGCTGGAATTGTGTGTAAAATTTACACGTTTATTCCTCCAGCTCTGAAAAAACAAGTACAAAAAAATGACCTAAATGAAAACCACATGAAATAAAAATTTTGAAATATTACTTTTCTAAATATGTTAATGAGAAAAGTTGCCAGCTGAGTGAATTTAAATTTTAAGTTTAATCTTGGTGAAACAATAAAAACAGAGGCTTTACAAAGAGTTTTTTTTCTTTCTGGGCTAAATATTATCCAAAGGAAAAATCCCCAAAGGGAGAGAGAATGCTCAGTCCCCCACAGCACCTTCAGGAGAGAAGAACTGTTGCACTATGGTGCTGAGAAACCACAAAAGTGCTTCCAGGAAGCTGAAGGCAAATATTCTCTGGAAATTCTAATTGCTGCTACATAGTCTCTGGTATGTGTTACTGATAAGTGACTCTAGGCCATGGCTCCTGAGCCCTGGCCTAGATTCCCAAGTCATTCTCAACTTACTTGAAGCAGCTAGAAGGAGCCATGGCTGTGGGATGCTAGCTACGGCACAACACTGTGAACCAGATTTAATAATAGCCCCATACTGCAGAGAAATAACTCAGAGGTGCCGTTAACATCCATGCCCACAGTCCAAGTTACTCAGTGAAGGAGATGAAGCAACAGCTCTCCGTGTGGTATTCTGTCTGGCTTCCTGGGATTGTCACCTGGAGAGGGTGAAGGAGAGTTCATGCAGCTGGTGTGTGAGATTGTCACCTGGGTGTAGGAGAGTCCATGCAGCTGGTGTGAGAGGCCTATGCTCTCTGGTCTCTGCACTCAGAATAGACTCAAGCCTGAGAATCACCCTGCATGTCACATAGTGCATGTCATGAGCTTTTGGCTTTGCAAGGACTGCTTAGGAGAACGCTCATTTCACAAAACAAAAATGGAGGCCTGGAGAGTGAGGGTGATGTGTCTGAGGTCACAAAGGCACTATCCAGTGACAGAACTCAGACTGGAACCTGACCTTGCCCTGCAGAACAAGTTGCCTCTGAACTTTCTAATCTTTCCAACTCTTCCTGTAAGCCTGATGCCCAATTATGTCAGGATACCTGCATATGGGGAATCCTGCAGGTCGTGGCTGTAAGGACTCAATGGCAATGAGCAAGAGAGGGTTTCCCCAAATTTTAAGACAGCATTATAATTGTAAAATGTAGAAGTTTTATTCTTCTGCCAGCACCAGAGATCAGAGAGCTCTGTGCATGCAAGGCAAGTGTTCTGCCACTGAGCTACACCCCGCCCTTCATTCCTGTTGATTCACAAGTTTGTTTATTAAAGTTTTTGGTAAATAATGCTATATAGATCATTGTTAGTGCTGAGCTTAAATTGTCATTGTATTTGTGTTTGCATATAAATAAGAATATGTGTGCTATACATACATACATACATACATACATTCACGCACACACACATATACATGCATGAACTTGAAGGGAAAAGGCAAAAAAAATCATATTGTAGGAAATAATAGCTTAATCTGTCCTTTTCTGTGGCAGCTCTAACCCCACTGTTAAATACTGCTCACATCCCTTTCAGTGACTCATCCTGGAGACATGACAGTCTTCCCTCAGTGTGATTATGATGGTTTGCACACAGTGCTCCCACAAAACTTTGAAATTTGGTTCCCAGGATGGTCATGGAAACTTTGGAAGGCAGAGCCTGGTGGGAAGTCTTTCAAGGACTAACTGGTTCTCCTTGGTCGGTCTTATAACATTGCCATAAAAAACCCAAGCCTGACTCTACCCAGCTCTCTGACTTCTCAGCTGGAATGCAACATTCATCCCCATGTTCTCCCACCGCTTCCACCCAATGTGGAGTAACAAGGCTGTGGTGGAAACTCTTGCCGGAGCCTGGGCCATGTTGTTTGGACTTTCAGCTTCTCACACTATGAGCTACACAGACCTCTTTCCTTTGTAAGATTAGCCTGGCATCTCACTGAAATGATGAAAGCTGAGACTGCCCTGGATATCTCTAGGGGAATGGCCACGGTGCTGTCTCTCAGAGAGTGAGCACACAGCAGCCCAACCTGAAAATTCCCTTCCAAGATTTCTGCCCACTAGCAGAAACTTTGAAGCAACTATAGCTTATAATTTGAGATGGGGGTCTGAGTAAGAAGAGAAACCAAGAATGCATCAAGGTTTCGCATGAAAAATTAAAGAAGTCAGGATTGGAGAACCCAAATGGCCAACAGCAATTCGTGGCAGTTGTGGTCTGAGCATCCCGTGTCTCCCATAGGCTCCTGTGTTTGAACACTTGGTCCCCAGGTGGTGGTCCTGCTTTGGGAGGTTGTAGAACCTTTGAGAGGTCCACCTTCACTGGAGGAAGTGAGTTGTTGAGGTAAGCCATAGGATTTTTTAAGCCAGCCCCACTTCCTGTCTATTCTTTACTTCCTGATTGCACGTGCAATGTGACCATGTGGCCTGATGCACATTCCTGCCCGTCCTACCTTCTCACCATGGTGGACTATGTCTGTGAACCAAAAGGAAGCCCTCCCTTTCTCAAGGTGCTTTTGTCATGTACTGCCACAGACAAAGAAAATCAACTGGTGTAGCACCCACAGGAAGGGAGGAAACGTGCCAGAAATGGCTCTCCTTGCTTAGCATCCAGGAGGAAGGAGAACTGAAACCCAGCCCCCGTGGGATGCAGGCTCTTGTTTGTGTCTGCTAAAGCAGACGGAGAAGACAGAACAATCCTGAAGGTCTGAGCTACATATGAGCTCTACCTCCACAAGGGTCCAAGGATCCTTCCTCACCCCATTCCTCAAAGTCCTCCAGAAGATTCTGTCTCGTTGGGCCCTCCATCAAATCAACTGTTTCTCTATTAAACAGGGCAAAGGCAAGCAAGGAGGAGCCGCTCAGAATGGTGTCTGCATATGTGTCTGGCCAGGATAGGTCACCAAAAGACATGTCTTCTTGTCCCCATCACAATCTACAGAGGAGTGTTTGAGTATGCAACCATCCCCGAGGCCACACCAGGTGCTCTGAGTTGCAGACTAGAAAGGCTTAAATAACAGAAGGCATTGAGGGAGGCTTGCAGCTGTTGAAGACTTCAAAGATGGAGCTGGAGAGATGGCTCAGCAGTTAAGAGCACTGGCTGCTCTTACAAAGGGACCTAGGTTCCAATTCCAACACTCATATAGCAGCTCAGAGCCATCTGTAACTCCAATTCCAGGCCATCTGATAGACTTTTCTGGCCTCTGCGGTACACAGACACGCATGCAGGCAAGATACCCATAAGCACTGGAGATGTAGTTAACAGTGAAACCTTGTAGCAACCCATACTGATAGGAACATTAATCCCTCTCTCCTGTCGCCTCTGTATTAAGAATTAAGTGTCACTTCCATAGTTTTTTGCTCTCCCTTTCAGATGCCTAGAACATTTCTTTTCATTTTTCCTGAATAATAGCTGTTCTAGAGAAGTAACAGTACAATGGCAGACACAAGGAGAAAGCCTTTTTGAAAAACTACCTCTATTTGTAGATGGGAGAGCACTGAGCTCCCCACCCAGTTCAAAGTGGGAAAAAGCATATGACTTCGCACACCCGGGTCACTGCTGCATGCACAGACATGCACAGACAGACCCACAGATTATCACTTCGCTAAATCACCTCTTCTCAGACAGAGACTACACAATTGCACTGTCAATCACAGCTGCTTCACTTGAATAATTAATAACTGCGCAAGGGGTGACCGCGCTGATAAAAAGACATTAAAGGTAGATGACCCACAGTCTCATTTCCTCCCCTTGCTTTAGGAGCTTCACTGGAAGCTCTCTGCGCTGTTCTGAATTGGTTCGGTAGAGTGTGTGGCCATCACCCTGACCTCTGTCAATCGTGTCCTCCTCATTCAATGTCACTTCCAACCAGAGAACATCCACTTTTGCATCTCCACACGTCCTGAATTCTGTGTGGGGCTTTGCAAATGCAGGGCCCGTCTCTCTAGGACCCATGCGCTATGGTGAGTATCGATGCTTTGCACTCAGCTTCAAGTCTGCCTGGTGAACATCCTAGGGACTGCATGGCTCTACTGTTTCTCTTAATCAGGCCACTGAGTGTGGCCAGAGGGCCATCCTTTCTGAGAATTTACTAGTGCCTGATGGGCTTTTCTTCATTTAGTCAATGGACTATTCATACACATGGCACCCTATCTGCTTGTGTTTTAAGAGATGGTTTTAATTATCTCTGTATTGGGAAGCTGGATGAAGGAGCATCGGAAGAGAAATAAATAGGCTCCTTGCAGAGGCTCAGGCAGTTCTTTGTGAAGAAACCCAAGAACAGAGGTGTTTTGGGCAAGCCCTCTGTGCGTTTTCAGACTCTTCTTCCTGGATTCTTTGAACCACAGTCCTGTTACGCTGGTTAGCTGGCTTTTGTTTTACTTTCCAGCTCGACACTAGCCATAGTGATCTGGGAAGAGGAAACTTCCACTGAGAAATTGTCTCCATTATATTGGCCTATAGGAAAATGTATGGGGAAATTGTCTTGATTAATGTGGGAAGTCCCAGCCCAGGATAGGAATGCCACTCCTAGGAAGGTGGTTCTAATAAAAACATGATAATGGGTTGGAGAGATGGCCCAGCCATTAAAGGCTAGGCTCACAACCTGAAATACAAGAAAGCAAGCTAAGCAAGCCACAGAGAGCAAGCTAATAATCAATATTCCTCTATGGCTTCTGTATCAGTTACTGACTCCAGGTTCCGGTCTTGACTTCCCTTCATAATGGACTATGTGCTGTAAGATGAAATACTGTTTGTTCCCTGAGGCTTTTGGTCATAGCATTTATTGAAGCAATAGGAAAACAAACTAGGGCACCTAGGAAGACTGGACTTTGAGCACACACAGCCATGTAAGGACAGCACTCCTCGTACTGACCCAATTTGATCTGTTTTCCCCAGATGTCCCCAGCAGGTTGTTGACAACAACCCTCATGCATTCGATTCCTCCTAAGAAGAGAAATGACAAACCAGTTGAGCTTCTTGGCCTTAGCAACACGTGAATCTTTCTATCCTGAAGCTTTTTCTAGAAAATGCAAACTAGCCAGTCATCCACATTGCATCTCAGAGTACTGTCTGGTGCTGGCTTCCAGTTGGTAGAAGATGGAATAAAGCCCCATGTGTCCTAATCAAACAAACTGCTAACTTCTATCAGCTGTTTTCCTGAACCTCAGCCTTTGGCTTGACTTAAAAGGCCACACGGTTTCACTTGTCCCCACAGGAGATCTGTCACATCTGTAGTTTCTGGAAGTGATGCACTAACTTCCCACTTTCCCTGGTATCAACAGAGAGTGATGTGTGAGTGATCGATCGTACCAGCTATGGGAAAACAGGCTTTCCCACTGTAAGAGGCACTTGCCAGGTGTCCTTGCTAGCTTAAGCATCTCAAAGGGAAAACAGTCATAAATGCAAGCAAGCAACTTCTCTGGGTATTTTAACCTTGAAAAAGCTACAAAGGATGTTTAAAAGGTCTCTAACTGAGATCACTATTCTGTAAGTAAGAAACACAACGTTTCAGCCATGTTAAGTTATATGTGACTAAGGTTACATAGACTCCCTAATAGAGCAAGAGAAATCTAGTCCATTCATCCCACTGGAAAAGAAATGCATGCGGTTGATTAAGTAAAACTTTGCTATCCTGGTTTCATTTGTGTTGCTCTGATAATTACCCCAACAAAACTACTTAGAGAGAAAAGAGTTACAATCTCAGGTTACAGTCTCCCATAGCAGGGATGTCATACTGGCAGAGCTTGAAGCACCTGGTCACGTGACATCCATAGTGCAGAGCAGAAAGGAAAGAACTGAATGCACACATGTTCACTTGCTCCCTTCCTTATGCTCAGCTTGAATTCTACACTCTTATATAGTCCGAGATTCCCTGCCTAGGGAATGGTGCCACCGACAGTGGGCTGAGCTGTTACACATCAAGATTCATGGGGATTATTAAAGTGATACTCAGCTTGACTTTGTTGCTGTATTTTAGTGATAAACCTTGACCCAAAACTAGAACTTTTTCCTTGTTCCAGTAAAACTTTTTGAAATTTAACTGGTGTCTAGTTTTCTTTTATGAGACCCACAGCACTGTCACGGATGCTCCTGACTCAGGAAATCCTTCTTCTGTGACAGATACTCATTCTAACCCTCACTCAATCTCCAGAGTATCCATATGAGACAGGCATCCTCCTGTGGGGTTTTAAGGAACACATTCTCTGTCAGATCCGAAGGTCTGAGCTGGTATTTGAATCTAGCCATCCTGGTGTTAATCAGTCACACATTACCACATCACTTCTAGTCTGATGCACACCATTCTGAAAAGCACCTGGATACCTGGAGGTGAATTGTTGCTACTTCTTTTTCTTTTTTCAGAAAGATAAAATTAATTTAAAATAGAGGAAACGGGTCATCGCAGCAAATGACACCCTTGAGTTCTCTAGCATGCCTTTTTAAAACATACCAATTAACCACCTCCATTAAGTGCTTGTTATGCAAGTGCTACCAAAAATAACTTTAATCACTATTTTAATCAAATAGGGGTTCTGTACTTACTCCTCCTGATGCACTATTTATTAAAAATTTCCAGATCCCTATGACACCTTTCTGGGGACTCTGGTCACTATCACTCTCATTTCTTTGTTCAGTTCAAATTAATGAATGATTTTCCATGTAAATGATATCATGTAATATTAGTCATTTTGTTTCTGGCTTGTTTCTCATACCATAATATCACCCATTCTGTCACATTGACTAAACCCCTTCTTTTTAAAGGCCAAGTTGTATTTTATTATATATAGATACTATATTTTCCTTCTTCATTCACCCATGGATGGACATTTAAGTTGATTCCATATCTTGCCTGTTGTGAGGAACATGAGAGCACAGATACTAATTTTACTTCCTTTGGATATCTACCCTCTGTTGTGAATAACTTTATCTTGTGTTGCTGTAATTTAATGTTATCTAATGAAACCAAGTCCCTAATTCCAATAAGTGAGTCCTTATTTATGAGTGGCTTATGATTAACTCAGACCCCCAAGTGACACTTTGGTACCTGACAACATACCATTGTGAATGATTCTCACATACTTCCTTAATATTTGAAAAAGAGCCATTTTATTTTCTTGATCAATGTCAAATAGAGTTTGTGAGTTTGTAATATACAAATATGATTTAAATACCTCATAATTACACATATTTATGATATATATACACACACTTCTGATTTGCCTGAGAAGAAAATCCCAGTTCTTGATAAACTACTCGTGTGGAAACCACCACCCCCTGCCCCAACTCGAACCCTACTTCAGAGGCATTCCCGTTGTAGCCTGATAACTTCAAAATGGAGCCAATAGAAGTACAGGCATCCAGTGAGTCTAGGCAGGAAGTTTGGGAGCCAACCCAACCTCCATGTCCTACTGAGGGAGGGCACAGGGAACTCTGACCAGGAGATGACTCTCATATATCAGATAATGTGATGCCAAGTCTGTAAGCTTGCGGGGAAGATCTGGAAATGAAAGAAACTGTCGGGAAATGGTAGCTGCACTTTTCTGAGACTATTTTCTGATTATAGTTTTCCCTTCAGATTTCTTCCAGAAAAGTCATCTGCACTATTTTTATAAGATAAAGGTCCCCACCCTACTCATTACAGCCCTGAAAATGGACCTGGAGGTCGCCGTGGTGGTTTCATGGCAACGTCCCTCCAAGCCCACACTCTTGCTCTCTCATTGGAGTCAAGAGGCAGCAGAAGCCACTGTCAGAAACACACCCAAACCACCACCCTGTGTTTCCACAGACTCAGCTTTGGCCATGTTTGGAAAACTGCATGAACTTTAGGTGACCACATCTAAAAAAAGACATAATGAGGGTGAAAGAAATTTTCAGAAGTGCAGGGAAAGACTGTGGGTGTGGACACAGAGAATAAACACCAGAAGACAGAGGACGAGGAGAGGCTCTACAAGAACTCTGGCCCTGGAGGAGACTCTGAGCAGCCTTTGCCTCCTCAGCTTCAGTTCCCTCCTGAGCCAAGAAGACTGCAGGGGCTAACAGTCGGCCCAGGACCGTCTTTTCATGGTGACTGATCTATGTGTACAGGCTCAGAAGAATTGGGGATGAGCTGAACTTCTTCTTGGTGGAGGTGAGGACTCTTCTACCAGAACAAGTTCAGACATTGATGACATTAACATTATCATAAGAGACAGAGAACAATAGACAGGGACCAATCTCCCAAGGAGGACATTGAAAAACAAACCCAAGCCCTCCTCAACCTTCACACAGCCAGCAGGAAGTATGGACTGGCCCCAGAACTGATTAAGGCAAGACAGAGGAGTTACAGTGGTCAACAGCATGAGGGTAGCATCCTGGCTTAAGACAGTCATCCAAGCAGCTTCTTTCCACTTCCCTCCTACAGTCCCAGCCAACCCAGGGCTGTGCACTATGGCAGAGAGAGCGTAAAACCAAACAGGTGTCCCATATGCATCATAATAAAAAAACTAGAGCTCATCAAACGTCACACCCGAGAAGGAGTCTCTAAGACCCTGGCTTCTCCAGCTGGCTGCTGGCACCTGCTGGATCTCAGAGCATGGCTAGCTGGATACTTGCAGACGCTCTGCTCTATGAATGACCACATGATCAGAGATAGGGCAGCCTCAAGCCCCAGAATACTCGTTAGAGAAGGCTTTGTGCCTTGAGCCAGGAATGATGGGGGAGTTTGGGAAGGCAGCCATGACAGAAGAGTGAAAGATTGTAACTCTCTGAAGCACCAGCCTATGGGAGGCAGAGGGAGGAGTTTCTCACAACAGCGAAAATCTCAGTACCAGTCATGAGAAACTCCCTTTTAAGTTGTTTGTCAGGATTGCCCAAGAAACTGCTAAAACAATATAGACCATTGCTTTTGTCCTTGGTTACCTCCCAGAGATGGAACATATTGCTGAAGCTACTATGCACTTTGGACACAGGACCCAGAGAATCAGAGGATCTGGGTCAGTCCTCCCTAAGGACTAGCTTTCACGGTACCAGAATATGCTAAGCAAGTTTCCAAGGGAGGGAAGCAACCAGTAGCTCTACCCAGTTGTGATGTCTATAAACTGCGTCAATGATCAGCCTGGCAAGGTATTCCTAGAAGTACCACAGTAGTACTCATATCCTGGGGGTAACCACTAGCTGTCTAGTTAGCCTTAAGACCTGTTCAACAGGGGGGAAGCCATGCCAGGTTCTGAAAAGCTAGCCAATTACCATAGGCTGGCGAGGTCAGGAATCTAAAAGGAGAACCTACTTCTGCCCATTTACTAAAGTAGTACAATTCCTCACTGAATTACGAATACTTATCCTAATAGTGACATACAAGAGTAGCTCTCACCCTTTACCAGAGAAGCTTCTCTTGGCAGCAGATGGCCACAACTGGTCAGATACAAAGATCAACAGATGTTGGGGTGTCTAGTTGCAGTGGATGTACAAATCTTGTACCTAAAGCTCAGACAACATTGAGGATGTGGGGGAAGAAAATTTTTAAGAACCAGAAAACCTGGAAATCTGTCTCCTAGAAATGACAGGCAAGCTTCATCCATGATATCCAAACAGTATGGCTACCTAAACAAGACCTGAGCAGAAACAAAACCAAGAAGAGGGAACATCTGACAGGGCTCTATCCCTAGACAAAGCTCTACAGGCAACTAGGGAGCGCTGAGAGTGGGAGATGTAGTCTTCCCCGGGGATGAGCCTCCTAACTGGTTATCTAATAACAAGTAGTGAGTCATGAAACCATATGCACACAAGCAACACTAAGTGGACTCAGCAGGGTGTGTGTGTGTGTGTGTGTGTGTGTGTGTGTGTGTGTGTGTGTGTGTGTGTAACAATTACAATTAAAGAAAGACAGCCCATGGATTTGAGAGGGGCTGGGGACATGGGAAGGGTTGCATGAAGGAAAGCAAAGAGGAAATGATGTAATTGTATTTTAACTAACAAAATAAAAAAATTTTAATCTTTTGCTTTTGCTAGTCTCTGTCTCGTTAATGTGGTGTCACAGAGCAAGGGGCCTGTTTCCATATTCCCAAGCACACAGAAGTAAAGTGAAAAGGAATGAACCGTGTGACTAAGACATTAAAATAAATGGGACAGTCTTAAAATCAGAACGAGACAGTTCTGATAACCCAGCATTACTGAAAAGTGAAGAAGTAAAAGTAGATCAAAAAGGCTTGTGGGAGAGCCCCACCCAGATAAAGGACTGATCAGAAGAGGGTAACTAAAAGTGACCATGTCGTGCCTGTGCCCCCAAAGTGCTCAGCCCCTTCACTATATCATAATAACCAATGAAGCAAAGTTCTCTGCCCTACAGTACACACATGACTACCCAAAGCTGTGGCTCAGGTCACAGGGAACTCAAATGAGGGTACTTGAAAAGTGGGGAGCCATGGTTTCATCTTCATTCCCATCTCTATCCCTTGAACCTCTGCTTACATAAGACATCAACGCCTCCTGTAGACACCTTCCTCCTCCAAGCTCCTCATGAGCTCAGTCTCCTTCACTGTGGGCATCCCCTCAAGTTTTCTTCTATTTTCTGCTTTACTTCTTGGAAAACACATCTATCTGCTCTCCTTGCCAAGAGCTCATGGGAAGCTGCTCACAATAGGGACAGATTCAACTGTTCTGCGTGCTTGCGTTTATAAGTGGACTTTAAGAAGTGTAGCCACCAGTTATTAAAGCTCAGAGATAAGAGTGGAGTGTGCATTCACCTACCTATGGGAGGCTGGTAGTTCGGGCACTTGATCAGGACACTGGACTAGTTACAGAGTGTGTGCCTTGAGTGCATGCTGCCCTAAATGCAGTCCTCAGCACAGTAAGTTAGTAAATAAGTAAGTAAATAAATAATAAATCCAGACGCAGCTTAGAGAGATTTCCAAACCCCCTCAATTGTTACTAAATGTATGAGCATCGAAACTGAGTCCAAATAGCTGTTTCACCCCAGCATTTGGCAAAAAAATGTGTAAAGATGGTCTCTGTCTTCTCAGGAAGTATGATATGACAGTGAGTAGAGGAACAGAGAGCGGGGGCCATGCTGTATTTACCTGCTATTAAGTAAACACCATGAAGCTTGGAGGCTTAACATAGCAAGAACGTTGTTAGCCTCTCGTTTCTCTGAGTCAGTAATTGGGCCGGTCTCAGCCTGCTTGGTTCATGCATTCTGTGTGGCATCAACGGTGGTTACCTGGTGGCTCTCAGCTAGAAATGGGTGGCGCCTGGAGGACCTCTCATACAGTTGGCATTGTGAGGACAGTTGGAAGGCTGGCTGAGGTATTGACCTGGCACTTGATGAAGCACTGAGCTGCCCCCCCCAGCCCGGAGCCTATGACCGACTGATGTCTTCAGTGGCCACTTGAGATCAAGAACCAGTGTTATATTGGAGAGACCCTGGGTCCTATATTTTGTAGGTTACCGTGGACATAACTTCTACAGAGTCACATCTATCTCTTTTGGTTGATCAAGCAAGTCATTGGGTCCAGACAGAATTAAGGGAAGATTTACAGTGTGTGTGTGTGTGTGTGTGTGTGTGTGTGTGCGCGCGCGTGTGCGTGCGTGTGCACTTGATCATGCATTCATGAGTGCATATGTGCTTGTGCATATAACTGTGTATTGTGTTTTTGTATGTCTCTATGTGTCTCTGCGTGTCTCTGGATGTCTCTGTGTGTGCCTGTGTGTCTGTCTACATGTGTATGTGTGTCTGTCTATGTGTGTATGTGTGTCTGTCTATGTATGTATGTATGTGTGGTGCTGAGGAGATAATGCCCAGGGTCTGTACATGTTAGACAAGTGTTCTACCACCTTCTAACCTAGACCCCTTTTCTTCATGGAAGAGGTAGCAAGAGATTTGTGGGCATCTCTCTATCCTGATTACAACCATCCAATCAGTACCCCGATTACAACCACCAATCTACCTCAGTGTCTTTGTGGTATCTCTCTCACTGTTTTATGCTTGGAAGGAATACTAGCCTGGCCCATGAATCCCAGTGATGTGGTATCCCTTCTTTCAGTACTGTAGCAGAAGCAGAATTTTACCAACGCTTTTGTGGCTAGAAGAACTAGTGACTATTAGGAAAATACCACAGCAATGTTGATATTAATGTCCATGTGTGTCTCGTCACATTTTTGTAATCTTGTTTTAATATATAGTGATGAGGTCCTCGGAGTATGACAGCAAGAATGTGAATTCTGTAGTCACAGTTCATGAAGTCATTAACTGGACATGGAAATTTGGACAAGAGGCTAAAGTTTCCTGACCCTCAGCTGTAAAATGAATATGACATCCACAGCAGGCATTTCAAGGGTCCTTCTCTGTTTCTTTGTCCTTTTCTTTAATAAGAAAATTTGGGAGGCCCTCAATGTACAGTCATCCCTGAGTATCTGAGATTTGTTCAGCAGCCACCCTGCCATGAACTGGACATCAAAATGCTGGACCGACAGCCTCCAAAACAATACAGAGAAACCCTGTCTCGTAAAAACCAAAAAAAAGAAAAAAAAGAACAAAATCCCCAGATGCTCAAGTGCCCGATATCAAGTGACTTATGTGCAGACAACCTACAAACAAGATTCATCTCAAGATTGCTATAACACCTAGCCCCTGTGTATGTTACAGTTACTACTTTGTAGAGTTTGGGGAATAAAGACATTGGCAAAACACTGCACATGCTCAGTTTATATCGTAGATGGCCCTACCTGTTTTTTTCTCTGTCCTTGGTTGAGTCTGTGATGTGGTCTTGTGATGACAGTCTATGTGTCTAAGAATCTATGATGACTGAGGGTTGCTGAGGGCCAGCTTCACTGTCCAGAAATTGCCAGCAGACAAGAGCTTCCCTGCCATGGTCAACAACCTCCATCCATCACCCTTAGTCACCTTCCATTCAGGCCCATTCACCTGTCTTCCTTTCTCCTGCTTCCATGACTACCAGCATCCAAGTCTTTGTTTCAGGATCTGCTTTCAACAGAGCTAGAGCTAAGGGAACCTTGTAGGATTGCTCTAGGCATAAGAGAAGCCCAAATATGAAAAGTAACTGGCACAGAGCCTCATGCTGCAGGCAGTTATCCCAATCTCTGTTTATTCTCCTCTCTCTCTCTCTCTCTCTCTCTCTCTCTCTCTCTCTCTCTCTCTCTCCCTTCCTCCCTCCCTCATTATTCACTTCTACATTACATCCTAACCACAGTTTCCCCTCCCTCCACCCCTCACAGCCACCCCCACCTTCTTCTCCCCCAGGTCCACTCCTCTGTTTCTCTTTAAAAAAATGAACACGCCTCCCAGGATATCATTTTCAGATATCCAGGGCCTTTGCCTTTCCCGTGCCCTGTCAGCCATTCCCAGCAGCCCTGGCCACTGCTCAGCCTGCCCCTTCTAATCGGAACCTTCCCCTCCTACCCTATGCAGATGCCTCACTCATCTTTGAAGGATTTGTGACCTCCCGAGGAGGTGAGATCCCTTCGTTGTGCTCAACGTGTACCACGTTCTCCTTCCTCACATTTCCCGTCTTAGGGTCATTCTGTCATCGTTGTCCTCAGGGAGACACGGGCAGACACAGGACAGATTCCTTCTATGGGGAAGGAGCTTTTCTCTTTGAGGAATGAGTGAATGAATGAATGAGTGAGTGAGTGCACAAATGAGCAAGATGTTCTTTTTTTCTGTGATGCATGCACTGGCTTCATCTTCTCACTAGCCTCCCTCCACGTCTGAGTCACTGCTTCCCCGTTCTGCCTCGCTTCACATTGTGGTGACCTCATTTGCCTTGGGTGGGGGCGGCAGAGTTAACCTGTTTGGGCTTGTTCATGCATTCTCTCTCTCTCTCTCTCTCTCTCTCTCTCTCTCTCTCTCTCTCTCTCTCTCTCTCTCTCTCTCTGTGTGTGTGTGTGTGTGTGTGTGTGTGTGTGTGTGTGTCTGTGTGTGCATGCATCTGTGTTTCTTTGATTTCCATGTTTCTTTCATTCTTCTCTGTCTTATCTCTACCTTCCCTTATTTTCCCATCCCTTCCCTTCCTTTCCCTCCCTTTCCTTCCCCTCCCTACTCTACTCCTGCTTCTCCCCTCCCTTCCCAGAATAACAGGAATTCCAGGGTGTCTGTGTCACCCCATTGCCATCACCTTCTTGAGTCCCCTAAAGTTGCTGAGCCGCTCATGGGTATTAGCCTTGCCCCGGATCCACCACTCCCCAAATCAGGAAGCACTGGACACCCCCATAACCTTCATGGATAAAGAAGAAGAATGTCTGCCTGGGAGCCAAGCCTGGGGGCCCTCAGTTGAATAGTGAGGGCTAAGGGACATACCGGAAGCCATGTGGTGTACCTGTTATCTTCACATACAGCCCCAGGGAGCTTTCCACATTACAATCATCTCTAGATCATCATAAGACCCAGTATGTATACATGCTATGTAAATAGTTGTTACAGTGCATTACACTGGGGATAATGGCAGGCCAACAAAACATAGCTTATCCATTGTAGATGGCCCTAAATAGATCATTGATCTGTGCTTGGAAACGAAATGCTGAGCCAGTAAATAGCTGAAAAATCAATGGCCTTCAGAAAAGATGATAGGGAGAAAAAGTGAACATGAGACTTAAATATGACTTCCCACCCCTACTTTGGGGGAAGTGAGTCCCGAGAGATAGTTATGTATCTAATCGGCGATACATAAGCAGAAGTCTGCTGGGAGCTGGGGGAGAGGGCTTTAGAAATAGTAAAAGTAGTGGTTCCATTTCCCCGTTACTTGTCGACGGTATAGGTACCATGACACCCCAACAGTTCCCCTATGGCCTGGAGGAAAAGACCAAAACTGATAGAAGCCACAGTCCTATCGTGTCCAGTGATAGGAGAGAAATAGGCAGGCCTGGCATTTAAGTGACTATTCAATTTTCTGTTACCTGCTGCCAAACCAATCCCTAACTGCTATGGACCTTGACCTTAAGACTTCAGCTGCCATTGATGCAGCCTGGGCAAAAGAACCTGCCTCCTGTGTAGCTGTCTGCCCATTCCTGGTCCCTCCCACTCCCAGTCTCGCCCAGTGGTTGCAGGGAAACCACAAAGTCCACAGATAGCTTCCTTTTAAGCCCTTGACCAACATGGCCTCCCACTCACAGTGTTGTCCATTCTGTTTCAAGGCATAGAGAGACAGAGAATTAACTTTGGTTATTGGCGGGGATGAAAATGTAATTCAAGCAATCTCCATGTCAGAGTTGTCACCTGTGGTCAAGAAGCTCCCCATGTCACCCCAAGGCCACCATCACATGGTCTGGACTTAGGGGACACTGGGACAGAGAAGAGTGATGGAAAATTCCTCTGTAGATATTCTCCTGACAGCTTGGTGTTTCCAGCATGTTGCTGGAAATTTTTATTTAAAGAGTTAAATTGAGAGGCCAATAGGCAGCAACAGCCCCTGCAGGAGCTGTCTGGTTGGGTCCCTTATCTCCAGGAGATGTCTGAAGTCGACTCCCACTTTAGGCTTTGAAGATCAGTGTCCCAAATTTCCTCAGGATGAGCATACTGAGTAGGAGCTGACTCACAGAGACAGCAAGTCCAAGTGTTTACCCAGAAAAGCGCACTCACACTTGGCAAGACTCCCAAAAGAGTCTCCCAAAATACATTTTCATTAGCGTCTGAAGGACTTAATCAGAGGCTGTATTTAGTCAGAGCTCTCAGCAAGTGCTCTGTGCCCAACTGTGATACTCTCTCAGGCATTTTCAACAGGAAAGCCTGAGTCCAGGGAACAAAAAACACTTAGAACCATGCCAGAGGTGACTGGGAAAGGCTACCCACCCTGCTCAGAGCAGACTCCCTGGCGTCCCCTACTCCACTGAGAGATACATTCAGTCTCAAATCAAAGGGAAGATGTAGAGTTTCCCTTTACAGAGAAATGAAGGACTTACAGGTAGCAGAGGCCATGAAAGTGACAGAGACTGATTTGTGAGGGACGGTGGTGGACTGAAAAAGGACTCACATCTCTATGACAGGGAACAAACTCCGTGGTGGTTCTCTAAATATAACACCCCCATGGCTACCATGTCTCTCTCATTCATTCATTTATTCATGTGTGTATACCTCTTTGACATTATGAACCTGTAATACTCTCCTTTGCATATGCGGACAATGGACCATTTAACAGGGGACCTGCAATAGAGACATGCCAACTAGTGCTGAGCATCCCATATTGCCATGGAGGTAGAAGATGGTTTTTAAGCTTCCACCCAGAACCTTACACTACCCTCTGCTTGTTCATGCACTCAGTGTCTGTTGAGTGCTTGGATAAACATAGTCAGTCAGTCAGCAAGAACAATCCAGAAGTGTGTAAGATAAATCCCCTGCCTCAAGAAGTTGTGCCTAGCACAGACAAGCAAGGATGCAAGTAATGCTAGTGCACTCAGAATACATATAGGTGCAAAGAATACAGTATCAGGGACCAAGACAACAGTCCAGTCAGCAAAGTGTTTGCTGTGCAAGCTTAAGGGCTTCAGATCAAGCCCCAATCACCACCTCCCCAACTTATTAGGAAGCCTGGCATTTTATTCTTGGTGTTGGGAAGCTGAAGACAGAGGGATTCCTCAAGATAGCTAGCTAGTCAACTTAGCACAATCTGCAAGATGCAGATCTCAGTGAGAGACCCTGCCTATAAAAACAAGACAGGGACTAAGGATATTGCCCAACAGGAAAGATGGGGCCTAAGGATATAGTCCATTGGGAAAAGAGTATTTGCTGTATAAACATGAGGACCTGAGTTTGACTCCCCAGCACCCACATGAAAAGCTTGCATGGGCATGTACCCACCTATAACCATAGGGTTGTGGAGGGCAGATGGGGTTTGCTGGCTGCCAGCCTAGATCTGGTTCGTTGAGAGACTATCTCAAGGGAATTGAGTGAAGAGTGATGGAACAGGACACCTAGCATAGGAACACATGGTGGATGGCTCCTAAGAAACAACACGCAAGGTAGACCTCCAAAGTCTACACACACACACACACACACACACACACACACACACACGCACACACACACACGCACACGCACACACACGTACACACACACACGCACGCACGCACACACACGCACGCACGCACACACACACACACGCACACACGCACCTGATCACATACATGAACACACATATACAAATAAGCACAGATAATATATAGAGAGAAATATGACTAGGCTGCTGGTATATGCCCACCATCCCAGCACTCAGGAAGATCACAAGTTCAAGACCAGCCTGGGCTATGACACAGGAAAAACCCTAACTCAGAAAGAAAGAAAGAAAGAAAGAAAGAAAGAAAGAAAGAAAGAAAGAAAGAAAGAAAGAAAGAAAGAAAGAAAGAAAGAAAGAAAGAAAGAAAGAACTTAAAAGAAAAAAGAAGAAACATGGCCTCCACCATTATATAATAAGAGATCAGATTCTGCCACTGTCTGTCAGTTCAATAAAGGGTCACTCTGCTACTGTGCTATGAACTGAATATTGTCCCTGACTCCTATTTTGAAGCCTTAGTCCCAGCTAGTAGCATTATATTGAGAGGTTGGAGAAACTTAGTAGTAGATTGGGCTGGAGGGTGAGAATAATCGCTGGGTTCCTAGGGAATACACCATCCCTGGATGCTTGCTTTGTCCTTGTCTGCATCTTCCTGGACCATGAAGTGAACAGCTCTCTTCCCTCTCTCCTTCTTCCAGATACCATGTCTGACAAAGTCCATGGGGCAAAATGACTGTGAACTGACTCCATCCAACACATCTCCTTCAGTTTGTTTGAATGGGGTCTCGGTGACAAGAAAATTAACCAGTGCTAGTTGAGGAGGCTGCTTGGTGCTCTGAAATTCAGTAAAAAGACCTTTCAGCCCACTGATGGCAAAGGATGCAGGAAGACCTCCTAGGCAGACCCTAGAGACTTATTAGTTATGAATGCTCAGCCTTAGCTTATGCTCTTTTCTGACTATTTTTCCTTTAAGTTAAACTACCCTGTCTCTCTTCATCTATGTTTTGCCTCAGGATTTTTACCTTTCTTCCTATATGTCCAGCTCTGTGGCTGCCTGGCTGGCCATGGGCATCTCCCTCTCTTTCTCCCTGGTTCTCTCCTCTCTTTTTCTTCTCTCCTCCAACCTAGGTTCCTCCTACTATTTATTCTCCTTGTCCGCCAGCCCTGCCTATCCCTCTCCTCCCTAGCTATCAGCCATTAAGCTTTTTATCAGGTTAACAAAGGCAGCAGAAACAAATGTAACACACCTTCACATAATAAATGTTCTTCGGCATAAACAAGTGTAACACATCTTTACATAGTTAAATATTCCACGACAGACTCTAAACGGGAATGAGGGAAGGTCAGTCAATGGACAGAATGGTACCTGACTTTCCAGATGCATGAAATACATTTTCTAAGGCTCCAACACAAGGAAGAATGGAGACCCTAGGGAAAGCGCCAATGCCTATGGCTAGCTACAGGCTGGAGAAGAGAGCGGTACAGTGACAAGAGATGGAGCCAAAGAGCTGAGAACTAATCCACACATTTAGTATGTTCTCATCACTGACTCTATGGCAAGGATTATCTTCTGGAAGCTGACCGAACAGCAGCATCCTTTCCTGGAATCGTGCATCCTAAAAGAAACAGAGTGAACTAAATACATGGGCTAAATAAGTAAAAGTCATCTTAGCTAGGGCATTTAGACTGTGAGCGTGCAGCAGGCATTGGGAGATCTGAAGCAGAGGCGTGATGCTGTCAGAAGTGCGCTAGAGAGAGCACTCCAACCACCCTTTGAGAGAAGCTGAGCAAGAGGGATCAAGAGGGCTGGAAGGGGATGCGGCCATCCGATAGGCCAAGGAGAGTGCACAGTTCCACCACAAACAAACCCAGAATGAGACAGTGAAACTGTGGTGCTCTCAACTGTTGCATTTGTGTGCTACTGGCGGGATGTCTCTACCCTAACTCTCTTTAGAGTGTTCAAACTCCCAGGGGAGTATCTGATGGGTTCAGCTGGTGGTTCCCAACCCCCAAGGGCTGCATCCCTCATCAGGGACCTGCGGTGCTTCCAGCTTCCTCAGATGGAGTGTGTCCAGCTAGGGGAAACTCGTGTCTTCCAGCCTCGTTCCTGTGTCACAGCACAGTTATGTGACATTCAGGGCCATTTGCAGTTACTCTTCTTCTTCCTCAACACTTTTCCATGAGCCTTCACCCTGGGAAAACTTCCAGGATGGGTTCTGAGAGGCAAAGATGATAATCAGTCATCAATAATGATCAAATCTCAAACCTGTTCTCAATTTGCCTAGACTCTAACCAGAGCTGACGAAGGAAACCAAAATCAGCATCACAGGAAACAGGAAGCACGGGTGCCACAATAAGATGCAGATGGTGTGCTCGGTGGGAATTGGCCCCAGCCTTTGCAGAAGTGCCAGGGCCAATGAAAGGCTCTGTCCCATGTCCCTTCCCTTCAGTGACGAAACCATTCATTGTTCACACGTGTGTGCATACAATAAGCATTTGCTAACTGCCTCTTCTCTGAACACATAAGAGAAAGACTGTTGGGCTCTAGCACAAATGCCCCATGGTATGAAGATGAGGTCACATGACACAGGGACAGAAACTTTTAAAGACTCATGGGGGCAGTGGGGGGGAGTTGGAGAGATGACTCAGAAGTTAAAAGCACTAGGGGCTATTCCAGAGGTGCTGAGTTCAATTCCCAGCAACCACATGGTGGCTCACAACCATCTGTAATGAGATCTGGTGCCCTCTTCTGGCGTGGAAGCAGAACACGGTATACATAATAAATAAATCTTTCAAAAATAAAATGAAGACTCCTTTTCACTTCCTAGGGCCTGGACTCCAAAGAAATAGCTCAGCCGTACTCCAACTTCAAAACCACACCCCAGCCACTCACTCCTGTTTCTGCATTCCAGGCAAGAGGTACTACAGTAATGAAGAACAGAACAGGAACTGAAAAGCCACAGCACAATTGCTAGAAGCAACTGAGGAATGCTTTGCATTTTGAGGAAGTCGGGATTCCTCCCCTTGCATGATATCTGTTTCTACGAGGGCTCCCCTCCAGGAGAGGACTATGGGACCTTACCGGAGTTTCAGAAATGAGCTAGGCTGTGTGCCTTGCTCTCGTGCTCATATGCTGTCCATTAGGAGACAAGTCATGACTAAGAAGCCGTATGTTCTGAGGCTATTTTGGTCCCCAGTTCTCCAGGGAGCTGCTGCCAAGCCTGAACTTACACTGAAAACCTGTGTAGGAGACCAAAGTCTAGAGAAGTTTGTTAGAGTAGGTAAAAGAAGAAAGGGTGGATGGCTAGACAGATGGATGGACGGACAGATGAGTCTATGGTACAGAGCAAAGGACAGGACAGCAGCCCACAAGAGTTAGAATGTCAAAAAGGTTAAGCTGAACCAAGTGAGGGCTTCCTCCCAGGCCGTTCGTTAAAACTGCCCCCAAAGTTTTGACAGCTTGCAGAGTTCAAATCTGTAGCACAGTCCCTGGGGTGGTCTAGATTACCCACTTTCATCTCTCAGCAACCTCATTCTGTATCCAGTGCTAGGAACCTCCCACTCACCCAGCACATAAGCACTAGGGAAGTAGTCCCTCCACTTCTAAAGCCTGATTTCCAGGGAGGAATGTAGTGCAGCATTCTGATCACTCAAAGGCCCAAGACAAGCCACACATACAGGAACATACGGTGACAGGGTCATTCTCAATATAACCTGGGGACACGGGTGGTGGGGATGACCTGATAAGGGTGATAATGCAGCCGGAGTGGAGCTAAAAAAGAGCCATTTCCTTGAGAAAGGTGCACAGGTCTAGAAAGTTCCACAGCACAAGGGCGTATAGCGGCAGCAAAATGGGGAGCTCTGTCACCAGAGGAAGGTCAAAATGTGGGGTCACAGGTAAAAAGCATGGTGCCATAGGAGAAGAAAGCCACCCAAAAAGGCTAAGCCTGGACATAGATGTCTAGCCCTGGGTGTGTGCTATCAACAGCAGCCCAAGCCCTCATGCTGGTGTGAGGTGCAAAGAGGAATTTTAGCCTGATGTGATAAACACGGTGTTATCATTGACCTGTGTTGACAAGAAAGGGGCAAAAGAGACCTTCCATCCCAGTTCATGGGTTCTAGACCAACCACAGAGGCCTGATGCTCAACCTTGGTGTAAAAGGATTAGCAGGGGTAAAAGAGGATGCTAAGCTACAGGGCGCCCAGTTTCTCAACAGCAGTCCCGCCATGTCTAAAAATTCTTTAGGGATGCTGATGCTGGCACAGCACGGAGAAGCAGCAGCTTGGCTGGCATCCATCCCCCTTCCCTCAGAAACCTCCAAATCTCTGCTGTGGACAGTTGACACTCAGCCAGGACCTAGGAACTACAGGCCTCTGGAAATCTGCCCCAGGGCTACAGGACGTTAAAATGTCATACGGATGGGGTCAACGCAAGGATAATTTTATACTAACACCTTAACACTGCAAAGGGGGCATGCAAGAGGTCATTCCAGAGTCCGGGATCCAACCACAGCCTTCCCAGCAGAAGATGACAGCCAGAGTGCCCTGCTCCTGGACGAGACTCAGCAAGAACAAACTATAGAACAGGATCCCAGGCTCTATTGGACAAGTTATAAACCCAAGGCCTCACTTATATGCAGCACCCGCCCTTTGCTGCCCATGACTCTAAGATTTTATTGTCTACTCTGCTTGGGAAATGACATTGGGGACATATTTATTTAGTTGGCTTGGTTTTTCATCACTGGGGATGAGACCAGAGCCTTGCATATGTGAGGTAGAACTCCACCGCAGAGCTGTAACACCCACCCAACACTGTTTGGCCATTTGAATTTCTTGTTTGCTTTCCATGCACCGCCTCAGAGAAAACTTGTACTAAGGGTGTGTTTCTGATGACTTGGCACTGGAGCTTTGCTCACCCTGGAAGGTCTGCTCCTCCCAGGTTCACTCAGTTCCTGCACATAAGAACTGGTCCAGAAAATGAGCCACTGAAATGCACGGCAACTAAATCGAGAGCATGGTCTCCAACCTCCCACTGCGGATTTATTCCCCTGCACACCCAGAGGCCAGCCAGTCCTCCACTGCAGAGGCCACTGAAGCTATTCTGAGGGGCCTGTTCTGAACCTGCCTCCAGCTGTGCTCCTCCACCGACCCAGTGAAACATCACAAAGACAGAAACCCACACCTGCTCTCTGCTTTCCCAGCCACCTGACTAACCTCTTGGTCTCCTGTGCCCCCTCCCACTATGCATGTCCTGTATCTTGGGATGAGAGCATGATGCTGCCTCTCCAGTGACTCCTGTCTCCTGATCCATTGGCCTCACCATACCTGGATAATAGTGTCTATATTTTTAAACAATCTTTGAGATAAGAAATACAAGGTGACTCATCAGCCTCTGGGGTGTTGGAGGGGGTGATACTCATTTAGTTCACATACTGTTTTAAATATTTCAGAGGTTTCTGTGGGTGAAATCCAGATTTCTCTCCCAATAGCTTCAGAAAGGTCCCAAAAGTTACTCCTGCATTTCCCTGGGGAAGCAGGCACAAAGGTGGCAGCCATGGTTGGCTGTTCTAACTGGCGGCTCGTCTCCACACTCCTGCAAGGGTGTCCTAACAGATCATGGGCTTGTCGTGTGGTCCACCCAGCTTAGGGAACAAGAACTACAATAAAGCACTGCAGGGCTAGAGTCCTGACTCTAGTTCCCTTTCTGATGTTTCCTTCTCCAGGGAGGGATCCTTGTTAGCCACTCTGGTCCCCCACAGATTCCACAGACATCTACTGGTGAGTCTGAGGGCAACTACATCTCTGTGACTCTCCCTCTTCCCCTTTTTGGGAGCTAACACACACACACAGAGAGAGAGAGAGAGAGAGAGAGAGAGAGAGAGAGAGAGAGAGAGAGAGAGAGAGAGACAGAGACAGAGACAGAGACAGAGACAGAGACAGAGACAGAGACAGAGAGACAGAGAGACAGAGAGAGAGAGGGGCAGGAGTGAAGGCATTTAGTCTGTCCTTTCTAGCAATATCCTCACCTGAACTAACTGTTAGGCAGATGTGTTCAAGTTTCAGGACCTGGTATAAGAAAGTCCAATGTCCCTGCTACTCTAAGCCACACTCAACGATGTAACTTTCAAATTGAATGTGCCAGGGCTGAGGAGATGGCTCAGTGGGTGAAGTACGAGCTGTGCAAACACAGGGAACTGAATTCAGATCCCCAGCACCTACATAAAGCCAGCTGTAATAGTGTGTGCCTATAACCTTAGTGCTGAAGAGCAGCGATAGGCATATCTCCAGGACTGATTGCTGAGCCAGTCTGGATGAAATGGCAATCTTTGAATTCCAGATTAAGTGAGGGCAAAAATATAAAGTGGAAAAGAGGTTATTTTGTTGTCATCTACTTGCAAACACACACTCTAGAAATAAATAAATGTGTGCCAGATTATTTTTATCTCCAAAATGTGGGTAACTGTAATTATTTAGTAGGTTCTTATATATTGTAAATTCATGATATTTCTCTTTATTCCTTTTCTTCACCCAAAGTTCCCTCTCACTCTGTCACTGGAGCTGGTCTGCTGTGGCCTGGGCAGTTTCTCAAGAACCAGTGAACAGTGGGTTCTTGAAGTCTGCCCACAGTAGATTTGTTTTGCTTTGGTTTTTCTGAAGATGTGGGAAGAAATGAGGTTTGCAGCCACCACTACCGCCACCACCACCCTCGTTTGGAGTCTGGTTGGCCATGTGAGCTTCAGAAAAGAACTTCCCTGAAGGTACAGAGGGTGACGATCGCTGGCTGTGGTTGCAAACCATGGGTGGCAGCTGAACAGCTTGTCCCTGGACACCAAGAGGCCACACCCCTGTGGGTGGCAGTGATCTCTTAGAGCCCAGGAGCAGTAACAAGTACACCTGCAGAGGAGACAAGGGTGACAGATGCCCAGGGGGTAGAGAACACATATTCAGGCAAACAACCACAGAAACACAGGGAGCATTGAAGCCCAACTGTTGGCAGAAAGGGAAAAAGCCAGTCCAAGTGGGAAATGGGAACAGTTTGTCCATGCTGCAGACACGTTAGAATGGTCTACAGTGTGGCAAGGCGCCATGCCCAGTGCTGGCGATGTACCCATGAGTAAGAGCTCTCCTGCCTGGAGACTCTTGCAATACATCTCTACCTTTTTGTTTCAAGAGTCCTTCTGTATTCCCTCGGGTATTTGAAATATGTGAGGCATCAAATATACCTTTAGTGCATCAGTTGTTTTGGGTAACCGTTGTTGACACCCTCTGTTAACCTCAGTTACTTCTCTCAGAGGTGGCACCTTATCACATAGGGCTTGTCCTTTTTCTATCAGTAACACGTTGGAGTGTGAAGTCCCCAACATCATCTGCCTTCCCACATCCATATTTCATAGGAGAGGTACAGAAAAACAATAACAACAAGCACCTTCCAATAGTTAGGAGAATCAACCTGGGATAGATGGATCAGACACATTAAGAAATCCAATTGCTGTATTTAATGTGGAATCGGGTTCATGAATCAGTGTTAGTCATGATCCTTCATTCATCACACATATTTTTATTGGTCCCTGAATGACCTGATTTGTAGTTTGCTTATTTGATAATAGACTAAGCAATTATAGTCGACTACTCACCGTGAAAATGAAACTTGATGGATCTGACATCTTCCTATTGTTTGCAACCATTGTCCCCGACTTGTTGTCTGACACAATCACTCTTCACAAACATACATATTTATATTTAGGAATATAATGGCAAAACTGTACTCTAATTACAGATATATATATATACATATATATATGTATATATATATATAGAGAGAGAGAGAGAGAGAGAGAGAGACATTTCTAATGTCATTTTTCCTGCTTTCCCTAAAAGGGCATCATGGTGGAAGTGAACATTTCCTGGACTTCACTCATTAACATATTTCTAAGACCCAGTGATGCTGCTGCATGCCATTCATTTATTACAGTGGCTTCTTTATTCTCCCATTGTGTAGGCCCACCATGCAACTTACTGCATACCCTTTGCCTAGCAGTTACCTGATTTGGTTCTGCCTTATATTTTATTCTCCAATATGGACATTTTTAGCCTTATACAAGAATAGACAGGGTGGCATGGAAAAGCCCAGGAAAACTACCACCAATGACAAAAATTGTCAACGCATGGTCATTCTTATTTCTTTTGTTCTTCCACGTAAGATACTGCCCTTAATGCACTGAGCCTTATAGAAAGGCAACAGCTCTTTTTCCTTATAACATATTGATCTCACCTTGCTTCTTCTTTGACATGAATACAAGTTGCTTAGAACCCCCATATCCTAATCTTCTAACGCTTCAGAATCGCAGTTTGATGGCAGGATGTCCAAGTCACAGTCAGGGTGAGTCTGGAAACTAGTCCCTTCTTGTCACAGTCAGGTTCTTTGCTGGGATCATTTCTGAAGCTACTAAAACCAGCAGTTGGGGACTTAGAGGGAGCTGAAGGGACAAATGGAAGGTACAGAGCCCAAGGCCTTGCTGCCCCAGTGGCTTGTGATGCGCCGCCCAGTCCTTCCATCCCAAGCCATGTGTTCACGGGGAGAGCCTAGAAGCTCAAAAGCATCTGCTTCCTCTGCCGATTTCTTCCCCCTCTCAAATGGTTAGAAAACAAAGGACAGGGCAAGAGGCAACAACAACAGGGAAATGTCAAAATAAGGGTCAAAACTGGTCTTGGTTCTCCTTGGCCCCAGTCAGAGACTGTTAAACTCTCTCTGGGAAAGGCCAGATAGTAAGTGTTTCGAGCTGCTCTGTCTGCAAAGAGCAAAGACGGCCAGCGACGATCCATAAACGTGCAGGCATGGCTACGTTCTGATAGGAAGTGATGTACAGAAACCAGAGGCAGACTGGAGCCGTGGTTTGCTTGTGTGTGGCCTACGCAAAGCAGCTGTTTCCAGCAGCTGAGGCTTCCTGGGTTTGACTTTTACATTAAAAAAAAGTATAAATACACAAATACACAAAATACAACTAGATAGTCAACAGGGGTTTTGTTATCATCCCAACTTCTCAAACGAGGAAGGTGGCAGCCTGCAAGAGTAAAGGGTTTTCCAGGGTCACAAAGCTAACACAAACCACTGCTTGAGCTTTCAATTCCTTATTTCCAACTTTCATCTTTGTCTAGATGCAGTTTAATAGCATTGTAACTAAGGCAGCCAAGCGTGGGGAATAGCTTCGTCACCTGGAACTCCCCACTTGGCTCAGCCTATGCACACACCCAACTCCAAATATGCACCTAGAAACCCTTCAGCAACCTAGGAGCCAAACCTGAATCAAGCTATGTGCACACCCCTCTCTGAACAATGGAGTGCGTTCTCCTTTCTCTTATTGACCATCAAACTTAGATTCTATCCATGCCCCGCTTATGTCTAGGTATGAAGATAGAAAGCCAATCCAGCCTAGATTAGTCTTTGATTCATTTTGTAACAATGCAAAACTGTGTCCCTCAGTGAACTCCTGGGAAGAATCCTCTGTTTACCATCTTATGCATATGTATAACCGGTGTGCATATGATTATAATCAGATGCATCAAGGAAAGGGACACACCTAGAGAAATGATTTTGCAACTTGACCAGTCAATCAAAATAGAGAATTGCTTCAACTGAGTCCTACTAACCCAAACTTTTGGATCCCACACAAGAAAGTCCTGGGGAAATAGTCAGGCCTTTAAATGCCTCACTTGTTTTGACCACTGTCAATCTAAATGGTGTAGCACTGATCTGTGCTGTCAATCTGCTTCGAGTAAAGTTTCCTTGCTACCTTTTGCAAATCTATGTGTAGCCTTCTTTCAATTATTTAACTAAAAGACTAAGAACCAGCTCAAATTCTAGTCATCAGACAAAATACTTTATAACTTTCCATTAACATTTTCTTTGCCTTACAATATGGGAAATTATAATTGATGCATGAATTTTTATCATCAGAACACTCAATTGTATATCTCTATTCAATTCCCTTTTCAAAGGATTCCCTGATATAAATTGCTAGGAGTAGCACTACTGACACCTCTTTGACCTTGTCTGATCTTTGTGGCAGCTGGGAGGGGAAGGAAATGCTCATCTGTAGCATTTGCCATGTTTTATGGTGAGATAAACTCACAATGGCTCTACATTACCAGCATGATGTCACTGAGAAGAAAAGGTAAGAGATACTTGGTTCTTGGAAACATGGTCAAGTTGACCTCAGCACCTCACTGGCTTCATCATTATTGCTTTTTTTTCCTATTCTCAAATTACTAAAGGAGCTATGGGGTACTGGAGTGCCTGCATTCAAGCAACCTTGATCTTACTCATTAACACCGGATAGGGTGTGAACACGTAGGTAACTCAAAGTTTGCATCTGATGATCACTGACATAAGCATTTTATGTGTCTCCTACCCATGTTCTCACATTGACAAGGGTGTGAGTGCCACTAGATTGCTTGTGTCTTCCTGGCATTCCTATGTTGAAATTTTAACCCTCAACCTAGTGGTGTCAGGAGGCAGGGCCATTGGAAGGAACTTGTTCTGTAGGGCAACTCTCTGCCAACCAGGAAGCACCAGCGTCATGATCTTGAACTCCCAACTTCCGAACTATAAGAAATGAACTCCCATTGTTTATAAGCACTCCCCACTTATTGTAATTGGCTACAATAGCTGTCCTGGTTAGTTTGGGGTTTTTTTGGTTTTAATTTTTTGTTTGTTTGTTTGTTTGATTGATTTTTGTCAACTTGATGCAAGCTGGACTTATTTGGGAAGAGGAACATCTACCGAAAAAAATGCCTCCATTGTAGGACCTATAGGTAAGTACCTTGCTGAATGATTGATGTTGGAGGGCCCAGTCTACTGTAGGTGGAACCATCCCTGGGCAGGTGGTCCTTGGAGGTACAAGAAAGGGAGCTAAATGAGAGCTTAAGGAGCAAACCAAGAAGCAGCATTCCTCCATGGTCTCTGCTCATGTTCAGCCTCCAGGTTCCTGTCCTGAGTCCTTCATTGACTTCTCCTGGTGATGGACTCTAACCTGCAAGCCAAATGAACCCTTTCCTTCCCAAGTTGCTGGTGGCCATTGGGTTTTCTCATAGTAACTGAACTCAAACTAAGACAGTAGCAAACATACCGAGAATGATGCCTCTAAGCTAAATAACTTCAAAGTTTAAACTTCCTAAATAATTATTTGGGGAAAAAATTAAGTGACCTTTTAAGCAAGCTACATTTTGTTGTTCTTTAGTTTTTTACATTTGTTTGAGAATTTCATACATGAGACTGTATTTTCATCATATCCCCCCACTCTCTCCTTTCTTCCATGCTCCCAACTCCTTCTCAAGTTCATGACCTAAATTTTAATTATTATACATGTGTGTGTGCAAACATGCAGGTATAACCTGCTGAGTCCCTCTAATGCTGCTCAGATGTACATGTGTTCAGAGCTGACCACTTGGGACTGAATAACCTACTGGGGGTGCAGCCCTAGAGAAGCCATTAATTAACTGTGGCTCTTCATCTAGCGACAGGGACTTGTGAAATGTCCCCCCATCAACTGGTGTTGCCATGTTCGGGTCTTGTTTAAAAGACAATCACTTTGATGACTCATAAGTGCCTCTTTCTTTTCAAGTATAGAAGACACTGTCCCAGAGCAGATGTCCTGGACTTCTGGCTCTTACGATCTTTACACCCACTCTGAGTGGGGTTCTTTTAGTCTTGGGTCTAGGAGCTGTGTTGTATATGTATTAGTTGGAGATGGACACTCCATAGGACGTTGTTCTCTGCAGTTTTGACTGACTGGGGATTCTTACGGTGGTTTACAGCTGCTGCAAAAAGATATTTGCTAGTTTTGAATCACTAATCCTTGATGACTCTTCTGTTTCAGTGTTTCTAAACCATCCTTCCAGAATCCAAAGGAAAATCATCCTTTCTAAAGGTACATTGTGTCTTAAGCATCTTAGTACCCTCAGTATCTCCCATCAGCCTAATCAAACGGACTTTTTGCACACTTTAAATAAAAGGGTGGATGGACTTTCCAAGTACTCTGGAGGGTTTCCACTCTTATTCAAGATTAATGGTTCCTGCTTTAGTAGTTGCCTTGGAGGGGTACAGAAGGATGATACTGTAATAGGAATCAGGCCCAGAGGATACATGCTCCCCAAGACCTCCATGGCTACTGTGGCTCCCCAGGCCTTGTTCTCATCTATGGACCACAAGGGGAGGAGCTGCTCCCACTCCCCTGCACATTTGCTCCCAGCACTGGTTTTCAGAGAAGTGTGGGGTGTACTCTTCCAGCTCCTGCTACAAACAAGGAGCTTTGCTAAACAACAGAGGAAAAACCAGGACCTCTAAACAGCACCGCCACCTCCATAAGAGACGACACAGGTCAGCCTTACGTTATTTCATTTCCTTTATTTGGTTTGGGCTAGAAGGGAAGTCCTGGTTGTCAGTCCGTAGCTTGGTCAGTCCGTGTGTCTTTCCAGGCCTCTGTTTACACCGCCTGTGCATCCATATTCCTCCCACAACCAGGAAGACCAGGGACAGGGGTGCCAGCGCAATGCCCCAGGAGAACGTAGAGGAGACTGCAGAGAGGAGACAGGGCGTGAGAAGGGACATCTTGCTGCAGAACAGGGCAGCACAGGGTAACAAGGAAGAAACAAATCGGAGCTTTTCTCCTTGATAAACATGCACTGACTTCTAGAAAGTTTTTCTCTTACACCAAAGCCAAAGCCATTTGATGTCACATCTGTGACATCAGAGAACAAGCAAGGTGAGCAAAATCTGATTAAAGGACATCACAAAATAAGGAGCCGAACCCGTGGGGCTGTACGAGCTGTGGGTGGTGCCTGCAAGAGGGAACTTGCTTTTGTCTCCGTTAGCTGTCAGTGATGTGCCAGGGGACAGTCTGTGCCTTGCCTGTGATCACAGGTGTCATGGGGATTAAGTAGGAAATAGAGGCAAAGAAAAGAAATTTTGGCTAAAGGACTTTGGATGCCAAGATTATTTCTTGGGTCCAGTATTGTGTATTTGATTTCTAGACATCTCTGCTATGGAAACACAAGAAGAGATTGTGAATACAAGAATATAAAGTATGTATGAGAAGAATGTTGTTAGATCTCATATTCACAAAGCCACAATTCCACTATATTTTTGTTTTGTTTTTGAGATTGTGTCTGGCCATGTAGCCCAGTAGGACCTCAAACTCTTGATTCCCCCTTGCTTCAGTTCAAGGACTAGGACTATAGGTATGTATGTAGGATTCCACATTTGTTAGAGGGACATTCATCTCTCTGTTTATTCTCCTCTCTCTCTCTCTCTCTCTCTCTCTCTCTCTCTCTCTCTCTCTCTCTCTCTCTCTGTGTGTGTGTGTGTGTGTGTATAGTGTGGTAGTTGTAGGGTTGTGTATATGTATGTGGGTATGCACGAGGGTGGATAAGTATGTGAGGGAGACTGTAGGGTCAGTATGTGTGGGTAGTGTGTGTGTGTATGTATGCATGTATGTATGTATGTATGTATTATGTTTAAGCTTGATAGTTGCAGGATATGTGTGTGGGTGTGTGTATGTGTGTATGTGTGTGCAGAGACCAGGAACTAACTTGGGTGTATTCCTCCATCACTCTCCACTTGAATTTTTTCAGACAAGGTCTCTCACTGAACCTGGAGTTCATCTATTGCCTGGATTGTCTGGCCAGGGAGCCCCCAGGATTCTCCTGTCTCTCCCTCCCAGCTCTGTGATTATGGGTACAAGATACCATTGCTGGCTTTTTACACGGGTGCCCGGCTGGGTACAAGTTACCATTGCTGGCTTTTTACACGGCTGCCCGGCATCTGAACTCGGGTCCACTTTACCTGATGAACTCCCAGTATCAGATTACACATTCATCATGCTCTGTCCAGGAATTAACAGGATTTCAAGACAGTTCTATGGGAGATTCTCACACTGCCATGCAATTCCACATGGTTGGGAACATATGAAGCTGTAATTTTCTGAGAAGCAAGTTGCATATACCTCGCAATACTAATGTGCCCTTGAGAAGCAGCCACAGCCTCCCCTAGAGACAGACACGCTAAGTTAGGGCATGGTGATCCAACATGTGAATGAACTCCAGTGCAGGGACCATACACGGTCCAGGTTCCTTTGTTGATCTGGTACCCAGATGAAGAAGCAACTCTGGGATAGGACTCTCATTTCCAAACCTATACAGCTCCTACATCACTAGGTCCCTCCCAGCGTAAATGGCACTGAAATGACTTGAGACACCACCACACAAGCTCAAGTTACACAACTTCAATCTGGAAGGAGCCCGGTTAGCTGAGGAGAATTTGTGTGGAGGTACATGGCCGAGGCAATAGATGTGCCTATGTTCCAATAGAGCCTCAGGTAGGTGCATGCTGGCAGAATACAGAGCTCGGATGGACATGCACTTAGTATCAGTTGCCATTCTGAGGTTTGGACAAATCATCAACTTCCCAATTTAAAGTATGTCTACAGCTGCCTCCCTGGCCATGAAAACTGATGTGGAACAAAGGTGTTTCACTGACTGTTGCAGGCTGCTTCAAAGGCTGCATTTAGATTTCTCTCTAGTGTCACTGTGACCTGCAGGCTATTGTATCCTGGGGTTGTCAACAGAAACTATATTAATTGCACTTCGGTTTCCTTATCACCATTCAAACAATAAGATTAAATCATTGAGTTTTGGGTTTTTTCTTTTTTAAATGTCCTTGTACACTGCATTTATTTCCTCTTGTTTGATGACCTTGACCTTACAGTTGCCCTGAACCCTGGTCCTCCCACAGCAGGACAGAGATTTTTAACTTCGAGTTCAAGATAGAGAATGATGCATCACGTTCCAGAGACCATGTGAGGTCAGCAAACCCTGGTGATCCAAGGCACAGCCCCAAGAGGACACAGGGGGTTCTATTCATTGCAGACTTTTGTGTGTTTGCTAAAAGTCACTCCAACTTAGCTTTTCTTTTATCTAAGTATAATTTCCCAGTGCCAAATGTCCATCTACCGATTATTCTTTTTCAAAGCAGAGGTTTGGGGACCAGAGCAGTGGACTCAGCAGATGGAATACTAGCCTGCACAAGCATGAGGACCAGACAGCAGGTCCCCAGCACCTACATACGTACAAAGTGGATGTGGGAGCCTGCACCCACATCTCAGCACCCTGGAGACAGAAACAGGGAACCCTGGACTCATACAATAGCTGAACTCATACAATCAGTGAGCTCTAGGTTAGAGAGACCATGCATAAGTAAATAAAATGGAGGGGGTTGAAGAAAACTCAATCTGTGACCTACACACACACACACACACACACACACACACACACACACACACACACACTTGAGGTTTGATCTCAATGCCCTGCAAGGAAACATCAGTGTGCAGCTCTGTCCAGCATCCAACAAGTCAGCCTGTCTTTCAGTGTCCCCCAGATACATACCTTCTTTGACTGTGGTATGGACTGACTGAACACTCCATGGATTCCTGGCAATACATTTAAAATCTGTGTTCAGATCCTCTCTTGTGACTGGATCGAAAATCAGTGACACTTCCACGTAGTTCTCATGATTCTCCGAATACTGGCTGAGTGAGGAAACATTTGATTAAGCACGATGTACGTGTGGCAAGCAGATTTGCCTTCCGGGTAGACATTCTCAAACTAGAAACATCTGTCCTGGTTAAGCTGACCACAACTTCTGTGGAGTTCGGAGAAATTGCCACCATGTTTGACTCTTACTTGAGAGACCTTCTAGCCTGTTTCCAGAGGACGCGTCCTTGACGGTGCTGTTCATTATAACAGGATATTTGTCAGCAATGAACACGCACACTCTCTTCTTGGTTTGGATGGAAAACTCCACATGGGGTGGGTGAACAAAACTACCTTCAATAATCGAGTAGAAACAGAAAATTCTAGTTTGGGGAATTTGACTTTCTCACCAGTCAGTTATTGCATGGTAAGGCAGAGGGAGTTTCCAGAACCCCAGCCCCCTCCATGGGTGTCCTCCCTCATTGCTATTGCTGCCCTCGTGACAGAAACAAATCCAGGTCAGAGGCATAGCCAGCCCAGGGAAGGACCTAGTCAGGGAGGCTACCACTTGTAATGTTTGCAGAAGCCAAAGATATCTCACTACTAGCCATTCATGCGGATAAAGGCATCCCAGAATTGTTAAGTGGGACTATTAAGTAAGCAGCCTGAGTCTTCTAACATCGGATATGTATTGTGTCTAAGTCTTCAGCAACAAGGAACTGAAAACACGTGATTATGCCACCATGCATCATTTTTGTCTACTAACTGTACACGTAGAGAACTTTTTGCTCATCTTCCCCAAAATGCAAAAGGATGACAAGCCCAAGTTCAGGCTAACTCAAAACATCAAGACCACTTAAGAAGTAGGGGAAATGTTGAATCATCTGTCTTCTTTCCTGTCAACTTCCAGAGTGCAAAAACCTATACAAGGGATAGCTTATGCACAACTAATTCTCTCTCTCTCTCTCTCTCTCTCTCTCTTTCTCTCTCTCTCTCTCCTCTAGAGACACATCAGGCTACAGTTCTAGTACAGATACTATGGCAAGACTCACAATGTTTATGAAAATCTTTAAGAGTAGTGAATATGGCAGAGTGGAAAATGGAAATATACCAACTCTGAAATATTTTAGACTTGCAAAAAAAATCAAGAAATAAAATGTTGAAAGAGTCAACTAGTGAACTGCAACTCATACAAGTCTGGAGAACGTTTGGTTCTCAAGATAATTTTTCTTTCCAGAATTCAATTTTTCAAGTTCTAAATCCCCAACACTTTGTCACTTTTTTAAATGTCACTTCTATTGTAACGTATGTGTGTCATATTAACAAGCCCTGAATGTAACACCACCCCCAGGAGGAAGCAAATCACAGGAGAAGACCCTCACCCACTTACTGGTATAGGCCCTCGGTCACACGGCCTCTTGGGTAGGCCACTGAGATAAAAGTGCTGTTAGCCATCCACCACACAACGGTGGTGAACGATGTATCAGTTCCCAGAAACACCTTGCAGGGGACAATCAGTCTTGACCCTGGGTACAGCAAGATACAACGCATCAACCCGCAGAACCCAGCAGGGAAAGGGCCACCTTACGTCAAATCCCTCAGAAAACCCTCAGCACAGGCCCTTCCTTGTCTTGTTCTCAAACACCCCTCGCAAGTCTATCCCTTCCTTGAAAGGAAATTTAGTCTCTTCAAATGGTTCTCCTCAAGTAAATCTCAACAATTGCTGACCAGATGTCTCCAGGGCCATCCACTGATCCATGAAGGGAAAAGCCCAAAGCACATGTACTCAAATGGCTTCGTTGAGGCCACCCAGCTCCTACAGAGCACTTACTATTCCAAGGCTGTCTTCTTCCACACCGATTCTAACTACAGAAAGTCCAGTCACATGCGATGCTTTCTTTTGGCTCCTTGCTGGCCTCCGCTCCACTCTTTCCCAAGGGAATGCTCCATTCCAAGAGGCCCAGAGGTTAGAATTAACCCTTTGAAGACCAACTGCATAGTCTACAGATGGTGCCTTCCATACAGTTGCAATGTGATAGTGCAAATGCCTTGCTCAATCATAGGAACCTATCTTTCTCTCTGAGTCGCCAAAGAGGAGACAATGAAGAAGAAGAGCAAATCCCATTCAGTCACTTCTTACTCCTAAGATACACCTTCTGCAGTTTGCCTGTTCGTATGTCTGGTCCCATGTCACACTCAGAGAGAAAGAGCATCAGCTCTCTTCCATCACTTCTTATCCTTGTGACCTAAAACACTGGCCACCCAAACCCCCTCCAATAGTATATCTAGGTGATGCCTAATGTACAGAAAGCCTGGCCCCATGCCTGGAACTGGGATAAAACGAAACAAATAAACAAACAAACAGTAGTCATGTGACTTCAGTGCCTTCAAAGCAGCCGGTCCAGACTAGGCTCCACTTAGCTGGGTAGCACCTGAGATCCAGGAACCTGGGAGCCATGCAGTATCAACCACTGTATCCACTACTCTGATTTTCAAATAGCTGGTCAATAGGCATGGGGTGAAAATGGAAACCCTTTTTCATCTGACCATCAAATAGGGCTATACCAGCTATCCTTCTAACAGTGGTCTGCAGCCACTGCTAGCTTTGTTTGACAAATAGATTCTTACTTCTGATCAGCTGAATTAAGTTAAATGTACTAAAGATGCCAGCTCTGTAGACACTTTCCTACAGTTAACAACTGCTACCTAATGATATACCTCTTACATTTTGGTTTTTGTAGGTAAAACTTTGAGGAAATAAAGTACCATTGCTCTCAAATAATGGCAATCCTAAAAGTACTTGGCAAAGACAGAGGTCCCCTGCATTGGTCATTTCGGCCAATATAGGGGACCACTCAGGCACTCTACACCCAAAGCACAATATGGTCAGCAGACGCAGACCCCCAAACCCCCAATGATGGTTTTCAGGCATGTGGGCAAGTGGGATACCCAGTTTTTGCAGATCCTTACCCAGAGATGCTGGTATTGTCTCTAGGGGAGAAATAATCACAGGGATGGTTTCCGCGGATGTTTCTGAGAAGGTTGGAAGGAAAAGAGATTGCATTAGGGAAGCTTTGGTTTTGAGATTCGGATTCCATTGTTTAGTTAATTAAGTGATCCTTCCCCATGTGGCCAAGCATTTCCAGAATCAGCCTTTGTCTGGCAACGGAAATGGGCTCTCCATAAAACTGAACATCTTAAGCCAATACTTTTCCCGGCAGAGGCATTACTGGAAGAGGCCACAGTTACACATTCCTCTGGCAGATGGTCTTTTTATCTGCTCTGTGATGAACAATTAGCCTGTCCTCTCTCAGGCTTCCTGAATGCACCCTGATGATAGCCACAGGATGGCTGTTGTCTAAAGGTCTACCTTACCCATCAACATTAAAGATCCATTTCTTCAAGAGCAGATGCAGGGGTTGGAAAGTTGCCATGTGAGACTAATCCCACAGTGAGTATTAAATTCAGTGACACAGCCTTGGTGACTGATGTCTTACTAGCTAAGGAGATAAATTCTTTAGAAAGGCTGGAATGGACCTCCAAGGGCTTTGAGCCAGCTTGAATGAACTGGGAGCTTGACATGGAGCAGAAAGGACAGCTGGGAGCATGTGAAGAGCCGGGCGCTTCCCTCAACCGGCCTCATGAGTCCTGTTTCTTCCGCTAATAAGCACTTAAATTACCACTGAAATAAGCACCTGCCGAGCTGACAGTGCAGCTTAAGGAGCAGCAGACTGCTTCTCCGCTGGGAAGTGGCATTGCTACCTATAACAAGGCTGGAACAATCAAGCATGGTTTCCTCCTTTGACTGTGCACTGTAAGGCCTTGAGGGGGCGGGGCTTAGGAAACGCAGACTCGAGCACCTCAACTCCCAAACTCCAGTTTAGCAGATCTGCACGGGGCCTTAGATTCTCCTGCGTGGAAACTACAGATTCTGTGTATGAGCAGTACTCAAGTGACCTTGCTGTGATTGGTTCAAGACCACCATCTGAGAACCACTGTGTCATCTCCTGGTTCACAACTCAATACAATGTGCGGGTCTGCCGCCCCCTAGTGTTTCCACGCAGCATCACACAAACTAGCCGTTAACGTTCTCTAGCTGAACCCTGAAACAAGCAAGGCGTTATGAATGGGTTCTCAGGGGACAGGAGAAAAAAAGTATAACCCAGAGTCTTGGGCTAATGGAGAAGCTATTCCTTGATGCAAAGGAATCTCTGAGTTCTGTGAAAGAAGTTATTTTCCCCTCCCAGAAATTATTTATGCTTCCCAAGATCTCTGAAGTCAATCTTAAAGATCCAGTTTTGTCTGATTCTCAGTATAAAGAAATACTGCATATTCTCCAGGGCAGAGTCTGTAGCTCACATGGTTTATTCTCCTTTCGCTTAGCTTCCTCTCCAGCACATAAGGGGTGGGATGGACATTAAACAGCTGTTAAATGCTGGCCAACCTGCCTATCAAATTCTTCTCACGTATAATCTGTCCCGATATAGGCTGACCATCACTTCTGTAGGTTTACAAAATCTGAAGTACTCAAAAATCTGAAGTTTGTTGAGCACCAATGACATACATGGAAAATTCCATACTGTGAAACTTGGCTTTATGCACAGTCACTTAAAATACTGTGGTAGCCATCCTGGTGGCAGCCGTCTGTAATCTCAGCATGGGAAGACTGCAGTAGGTTCGCCAGTTAGAAGCCAGCCTGTAGCCCTGGACCATATAGCCATTCTAAGTATAGTCTGAAACCCTGTCTTAAAAGAAACAAAAAAGCCGGGCGTTGGTGGCGCACGCCTTTAATCCCAGCACTTGGGAGGCAGAGGCAGGTGGATCTCTGTGAGTTCGAGACCAGCCTGGTCTACAAAGTGAGTTCCAGGACAGCCTCCAAAGCTACAGAGAAACCCTGTCTCAAAAAAAAAACAAAAAAAAAAACAAAAAAAAAAGAAAAAAAACGATAAAAATGGAAGAAAACATATCTGTCTTTGGGTTGTGTGTAAAACTATATATGAAACATAAGTGAATTCCATGTTTAAACTTGTGCCTGTCCCCCCAAGGTATCTCATTATGTCAGTGCAAATATGCCAGTGCTTGGGGGAGGGGGGGCCAGGACTCTGAAGGTTTCTGTTGTCAACTTTCAGGCAGGTCGTGCATAGCCTCGACATAACCTCGGCAGACAACAGCCAGGGCACTTTGAATGGCTCATGCCAGTGCATAGCGCTCTGGTCAAAACCCAGTAAAACGGGGCTGGAGAAATGGCTCAGCAGCTAAAAGCACTTGTTGCAAAGGGATGGCCGTTCAATCCCCAGCACCCACATGGTGGCTCACAACAACCTGGAAGCCCTGGTCCAGGGGGTCCAACGGCACCCATGTGATACACATACATGTGTGGAGGCCAAACATTCATACACATAAATTAAAACAAATGTAATCTTAGAAAAAAGGAAAACAGTGGTCCTCAACCTTCCTGATGCTGCGACCCTTTAATGCAGCTCCTCATCTAGCGGTGGACACCCCCCCCCCACTGTTATGTATCCTAATGTAAATATCTGATGTGCGACCCCTGAAGGGGTCACAACCCACAGATGAGAGCCACTGCAGGAAAATCTCTGTACCTTAGAAGTCTATACTAGGGCATGGCAAGTGCGTCCTGGCCACCTCAGTTTGCACCTTCCATGTTCCAGAACACCTTGGTTTGGCCCCCTCTAGTGGTGAGTCTTAGGCTTGCCATTTTCAGACAACTTCTTGAATCCTTTACCTGCCCAAAAATAAATTCTCCTTCTCTCAGAACTCCCGGGTATATACTGTTCAAAGTATCTTGCACGTGTCTTAGGAACCTTTGGAATAGTTGTCTCATGTGTTTTTCTTTTCCTTCATGCCAAAGACATTCGAGGGCTCCTGTGTGGTTCTGAATTTATTCTCATCATGCTGTTCTAGGTATAACAGGTATCTCAGTGGTTAAGTACTTACCTTTGACACGGAATTCAATGTTCCTAGTGATGTTGTATTCCGTGCCCTTGTGGATAAATGTCGTAACGCATCTGTAGTAGCCCGTGTCTTCCATGGATGTGTTGGCTATCAGTAAGCGTGTCGGGTCTCCCGGTCTTAGAAATTTCTTACTGTCTCTATCCAAGAGGACAGAGCCCTTGAGAGGAAATGTATCATAAAGTTACATCATAGAATAGCATAGTCCCTCAAACACTCGGGGTCATATCATCATTATCAGTCAATGTAGAGTCTGCAACCCAAAAATTTCCCTGGTATGAACCTACGTTGACAATTTTGTCTTCGGGGCACACTTTCAACTGTATTTGTAGGAAAATGGTGTTTATTTTTTGCGAGGCAGGGTCTTCTCATGTAACCCACCCTGGCCTTACACGCTTGATTCTCCTGCCTTAGGCCTGGATTCTGGGATGACATGGACGTGCACCCATACCCAGTTTAGGAAAAGGAATCTGCTAACATTTCTAAGATTAACTTATTTCAGGCCTCTTAAGTACAGTATATTTAAGATGTAACTGCCTATGAGCAATAGCAAGGAAGATGAGCATTAAAGAGCCATGAAGACGAAAAGATGGGAAGAGAGCATGCTGAAGCAATTTCCTGAAAAATCATTTCAATCTTAGGACTTACGACTCAAGGGAACATTTTTTTAAAGATTTATTTATTTAATATATGTACAGTTATGCCTATGTGTATGCCTGCAGGCCAGAAGAGGGCACCAGATCTCATTACAGATGGTTGTGAGCCAACATGTGGTTGCTGGGAATTGAACTCAGGACCCTGGTAAGAGCAGCCAGTGCTCTTAACCTCGGAGCCATCTCTCCATCCCAAGAGAACATTTTTAAGTAAATAAATAGGGGAGCTGGGGTCCATTTTTCTCATGTGGACACAGAGTCCTGTAGGTTCTCTGCAAACAGAACCCTCAAGAGCAAGGCCTCCAGTAAAATAGGGGAAGTACACAGGGTAAAAAAAGAAATCCTTAGCATACTATGTCCTCAAGAATATTGCTTTTCTGAACCATGATAAACCCATGCATGGCATTATATGCCTGTAATCTCAGCATTGGGAAACTGAGACAAATGGATTACAAGTTTGAAGTCAGACTGAGCTACAGAGAGAAACCCTGTCAAAAGGAGGAGTAGGAGTGGGGGAGAGAGGCTAAGAAAGAAGGGAGGATAAGGGAGGGAGAAGGGAGGATAAGGGAGGGAGAAGGGATGAAGGGAGGGAGGGAGGGAGGGAGGGAGGGAGGGAGGGAGGGAGGGAGGGAGGGAGGATAAAAGAAAATGTGACCAAAGCTCATCTCTTTTAGAAATCAAATATAGCCTTGAGTGACAACATAATCGTACGCTGGTTGGGAGCACAGACAAAACTGAGACAGTCGTGGCTTATCTTCCAAATACACTTAATCAAATCGGGGAGCAGAGATTTCACGGCTCCTAGCATAGGAAGACAAACATGAACACAGGGCACGATGTCACGGTTGTTCTACAAACTGAGACTTTGAGTCAGTTTCTTCTGTCTGTAAAGGAGAGAAATGAGCAGTCCCTACCTCGTCAAGCTGTCTATTGAGGTTGGAGCAGGGTCAGCATAGTCTGCGCTCAGTGCAACTATTGCTAATGCCACCATGCTAGCCCATCTATTAAGCATGGTATAGATGCAAGCACCGTGCCAGGTGCTTCACGAGCAGAAACAGATTCAAGAGAGGGAGCAAATGGACCAAACTACGAGAAGGAAGAAGGTTCGAACCCAGACACACGTTTGCAGATTCCCTTCTGTCCTCTGCAGGTGACACCTTGCATTTGTCCTCTGCATGCTCTTCCTAACCTAGAGAAGGCCCTCTCCAGCTCACCAGGCTTGTGCACAGGCGCAAACTGCTTTCAGAAAAGCATTCCAACGTTTTCAGTGTTGCATTGCTGTGATGTGTATAAGTATATGTGTTCACATGTGCATTCTGTCTCTACAATACCAGTCAACTAATTAACCTATTGATTAAAGGACGAATTCTTACTGATGACTACGTGAATACTAGACTTCTCAGCATCACTCTGGTCTGTATCAGAGATTGGCAAGTTCTTTTGGATAAGAAACATGTAGGACATATTTTAATGCCATCATAGTCTGCATGGTCTCTGTCACAACTCTTCAGTGGTGCAGACACAGATGATCCATAACCTGATGCCTGTGTCCTAAAACACATGTGTTTATGGACATTGACGTTTGAGCGTTAGTCAATGGTCACGTGCTCTGAAGTATTCTTCTAACTTTTTCAAGCATTTAAAAACTGAAAACTCTCCATATTTGATGAGTTACACAGAGACAGGTGTTGGTTCTATGTGACTCTAGGCTATAATTCGAGGCCTATGCTGGGCATAATGATATCTGGTGACCTCAGAATCCACAGAACACTAGTCATTGTCTGCTCCTGCAACCCAAAAGTTGCCTTGTGCACTAAAAGGCATTTCTTTAACATGTATCTAAAACTTTTGTAAAAATGAACAAGGCTTTTAGCTGGGCGGTGGTGGCGCACGCCCTTAATCCCAGCACTCGGGAGGCAGAGGCAGGCGGATCTCTGTGAGTTCGAGGCCGGGCTGGACCGATAGCCTCCTAAACAATACAGAGAAACCGTCTCGTAAAAACCAAAAAAAAAAAAAAATGAACAAGGCTTTTTACCCCCTGCCTTATTTTTAGGCAAGTGACAGTCAAAAGCTCTTTAGCAGCTACTTACTCTGGAACCTTTTAACAGTCTGTCTACACGAACCTTACCCAAGCCACAGAAGGACCAATAGATAACACTAAGCACCTCCATTTTAACTCATATTGTAATTCTAAATATGTAAGTGCATGTGTGTCTCCATGGATGCATTGCCTTCACACAGCTTTTGTGTATGTGTTCTCTGGACGGTAAGACATGTCTCAGTGGCATACATGTTTTGAAACATACCTTATACCACTGCACCTTCCCATCAGCTTTGTTGGGGATGAATTCTTTCAGGTCTGGGCACACCAGTAGCCCTGTGGTTGAGACAGCCGAGATTTGCAAGTAGGAGATAAGTGGCAGAGATGCTTCAGTATTCTTAAAAACCTTGAGTTCCAGGGACATTTCCTCACAGTGAGATGCATTTCTAATTGTTTATTGAGAAAAAAAAAGGAAAGAGGCAATGAATGGCAAGACAGAAATACAAAAACTAAATGCAAGAACGACTTCCCGCCCCCATTCAATCCTACCCGAATTGTCTTGATAATTAGTGCTTAACTCCTAACATTGTTAGTGCATCACATCTTAACTGCTATATAGAAGCTGTGTGCCCTGTGCTTTCCATGAAGGACCCTGCAGAAGTTTTATTCCAGTGCCCAGGACACTGAGAAACCCCCAAGTCTTCTACAAAGGGTTTCTAAAGTTGAGAGCCTTGAATCCAGCTTGGATATGACCCAAGGAACTGCACAAACAGATGGTTTCCCAAGAACCACTCTCTCCATTAAAAGAAAAACAAAAACCCTTTCCTTCCCCTAGGAACCCTTTGCCAACTGATTTCTAGTTTCAGGAAACTGCTGAGAACTTCGTGTTTGGACTTTAAAAGACATAAACAAAATTGCATGGCTAGGGCATGGGGAACAATAGTTTGCTAAGATGTTTTTAATTGTTTGTCAGCCCACCCATAATCCCAATACTGTGATTCAATCCAGCCCTTAGAACTGAGGAAAGGCCAGGAATAAAAATAGTGCAGGAAGCTGGGCATTGGTGGTGCACGCCTTTAATCTCAGCACTCAGGAAGCTGAGACAGGCAGATCTCTGTGAGCTCAAGGCCAGCCTGGTCTACAGAATGAGTTCCAGGACAGGCTCCAAAACAATATAGAGAAACCCTGTCTTGAAAAAAAAACAGTGCAGGAAATCTGAGGGGAAATGGATGAAGGACAGAAGAGATGAATAAATTTAATGTTTAACATAGAAAAACAAATGTTTGGAAGATAGATAAGTAGAGCATGCACTTAGTGTAGATGAGGCTGTGCATTTAATTTGCAACATCTGAAAAATGAAACAAAATAAAACAGAAAAATAATAACTAAATCAGCCTAAGACCCTAAGGTGAATAGCTACCTAAGATGAATAACACATCCAGTGAGACCATGAGAATCAATTGGAAATATGGTGTGAAAGTTACATTCACAAAAAAAAAGTCTAACAAACTACATCCAAAGAAACAACAACATATGACAAATACATGTGAGAGATTTGATAACCACCTAACTAGACAAAAGCTTTAGAAAGGAGTTAAACACATAAAACCAAGAAAAATTAAATTAATGGGCAATTTATGCACAAAGAAAATGCAGAATGTTAACTCTCATTTTTTAAAAAAAACTGACTAATGACACTTGGGATTTGAAGGGCATTGAGAAATCAAGCTGTGATTTCTTCTATGCTGGAAGTTGTCATCTCCCCACCACCACAGCCCTCCCCAGGCTACCTCTCACAGAGAGTGCTCTGAAAACTGTTGGAGGAGAAAAGTCACTGGTCTCTGGTAGGATCTGAGGTTTCTTCCACAGGAAGAAATGAATGCTTGTTTCTGTCAACCTGTTCTCCAAGGCTAAAGAGGTCATAGGCCCTAAGGGGAAACTTTCTACTCTTGTTTTGCTAAATGGGCATGACGTCAAACTGCCTGCTAAATATTTATGTTTGTAACCATAGATGAATGCCATTCTCAGCCTCCATCACAGGAGCCTCTTTCTGTAGCCGGTGGCAACACTGACACTCAATGCTGGACTTTGGAATGCTGGCCTGGCTAGGACACCCACTCACAGATTCAGAGAACATTGCAGAAGAAGGGGTGGAAAGAACGTAAAACCCGCAGTTTGAGGTAATGCCACGAGATAGCATCTTCTGGACATGACATGGCCCACTGTATTCATGAACCCCTAGCTGCTGTGGTTGCCTGCATAAGATTGGGCTGGTTACAATTGCATAATTCACTGGAGAGGACTCCTGAAGTTCACTCCTCACTGAGGAAGAACTATGGGAAATTAATGCAATTAATGGGAACCAGGGGAAGGGGTTGCTGTTTTCCTGAGTTATATAGCCACTGATAAATAACCTGTGTTCTATTAGTAAATAACAACCCACCCATGCTTATGCAAGCAGCCATGACTAAACAGGATGGGTCAGGCACACAAAAAGACACCAAAGTTGGAAGAGGATTTGGGGGGGAGGGGGTTTCAATGGAAAAAAGAAGGAGATGAAAGAGCGATGGGAAATGAAAATAACCAAATTCAGTAAATATGTGTATGAAGTTGCCCCATAAATAAATAATCACATTGCATATCAAAGGGATGGGGATGAGAGGTATGAAGGGTCTTTACAGTAGTTAGTTTCAGCAAAGTGATCTTCAATCAAGTAATATATATGGGAGTGATGATTATAATGGTGCTTTCAACTAAAGCAAATTAAGTACATTTAAGTAACTTAAATTAATCATATATACACATATGTGTGTGTGTGTATGGTAATAGTGATTATAATAATGCTTTCAACTAAAGTAAATCAAGTACATTTAAGTAAACTTAAATAAATCAAATATGCATATATGTGTATATATATAGTAATAGTGATTATAAGAGTGTTTTCAACTAAAGTAAATTAAGTACACATTTAAGCAACCTTCTAAGTCTCTATAGCTACTAAGAAAAAAACAAAGGCTCTTGGAAATCCCATAAACTGTGAGAAGTCTCCAGAAACCAAGCTTGCCAGATGTATTGAGCATTCCAAGCTTGCTCACATTATTGATCTGGTATTCATTCCAGATTTTTTCCATTTCTTTATTCCATTATTTTCCCCTTGGGCAAAACATTAGGACTGAGGACTGTTTGTTCTGGCAGCACTATCTTGACTACTCTGAGCGACAGAAAGGTCATGTGGATTCCCAAATAGCAAGAACATAAACAGAGAAGAGCAGAGCAGTCTCGTGTCCTGGAACTGTAAACACCAAAGTTTGTCCTAGTAGTTACTGGAGATTTCCATTCTAGTTGAAATCCACAGTCCAACTGTATTACACAGTTGGTAGAGAAGGCAAGCATCCCCCAGGCAAGAAACACTTAAACATCAGGTCTTTCACAACCATGCCTCAATCTTGGAACTCTCCTTTTTCCTTGCAAAAATAATAATATTAGCTATAATTCTTAATCTAGCATAAAAACTAACTACGAGGCCTCTGTTCACACCTCAGTAACATTCGTACCTCTAGGCAATAGCCCTGCAGGGGATCCAGGCTGATATTGGTCATAGATCTTGAGTCTGGGTACACCAGATCCTTCCCATGCTATGGTTAGCGTACCTAACCATTGCAACACACCTCTCAATGGGGAAGAAAACTGGAACTTGCGTATCAGGATGGGGGCAGGACTAAAATTCATAATTATGTCTTTCTGATTCCAGATCAAGTTGTTTTTATTTTTTTCTGCTACAAGTCTAAGTTTTCCTCATACTGTTCTTCAGAGTCAGATGGAAAACCTTAGAGAAAAGATGCTTTATGTCTGTGGCAAATTCGGATGTTCCTATTTCCCCAATACAGGAGTAAGAGATCCCTGGCCTGCTTCCTCAGCAAGAGTTGGCAGGTCTAAACCTGTCTCCAAGCTATTTATAGCGGAAGTGAGACACACAGACCACAGTGCCAAACTGGGTTTGATCTGTAAGAATTTTTGACACCGGAGCTGGAGAGATGGCTCAGCGGTTAAGAGCACTGACTGTTCTTCCAGCAACCACATGGTGGCTCACAACCACCTTGAATGAGATCTGGTGCCCTCTGCTGGCATGCAGAAGATTGTATGATAAATAAATAAAATATTTTTTAAAAAAAAGAATTTTTGACACCACAAACACATGCACACTTCTCATACACCCCACCTTGGACTGGGTGTGATCTTGTCTGAGTTTCTTCCATTTGTGCTAAGAACATCAGCTTGTCTGGATCTCCTTCTAAGTGTCAGTATGCTGGGCAATCTCTCCATAGATGAATTGATGAAATCTAGGCCTCTAAAGCTAGCAGGTAGGTGGGACAAGGCAAAGACCCAGCAGCCGAGCAGCCATCTGGAGAGGGAAGGCTATTCTCCAGTCATGCCAAGGGTGTGCCCTAATCCTTTCAGAAGAGCTGCGCCAGGAAATGAGCAAGATCCTCAACGTGAAGCCAACAACTTTACCCTTCAAGAAGCAGCGGAACACATCAACAAAAATCTCTGAAGAGAGATCTTTTTTTTTTTTTTTTTGGTTTTTCGAGACAGGGTTTCTCTGTGGCTTTGGAGGCTGTCCTGGAACTCGCTTGGTAGTCCAGGCTGGTCTCGAACTCACAGAGATCCGCCTACCTCTGCCTCCCGAGAGCTGGGATTAAAATCTTTTTAACAAACGGTTGCCGAGACCTGTGCAAAACCAGGGCTAAACCCTTGCCTCACAATGGATGCAAAACTTAGCTTGAAATGTGTCAGGCACCTGAAACATAGGAGCTAAATGTGTAGAATTATAGGAAGAAAATGGAGGGGGAGGCATCATAACTTTGAATTCATCTGTGATTCCCTAAGTCCTGAAAACACAAATAATAAGGGGGAAAGCACATAATTAAGAATTCACCGAACTGTAAATGCATTTGTGCAAAGGACACTATCAACGGAGTGAGTAAGCAAGCCAGAGAGTGAGGTTAAAGTATCTCCAAATCATTCAGCTAATAAGGAGCAGACGTTCCAAACTCCTCCCAACTCAATAGCAAACAATAAACAGTCCATCTCTCAAAGCTGGCAAGGACTTAAGCAACCGTTTCTCCAAGAAATATACACAAGTGGCCAAGAAAGGCACAGAAAGTTGAAACACCCGGAAACTACAGTCAAGGACACACGCCACCATGTCACACACATTAGAACACTGTGAAAATTTTTAAACAGAGCAACTTGCATTGGCAAGAATGGAGAGTAGCAGAACACTTGTGTGGATGGAAGTCAACACAGCTGCTGTGGAGAACACATTGGTAGTTCCTAAAAAATAAGATCCGACATAAATAGTCAGGGGATCCAGAAACGTGAACAAAAGCTTATGTAGTTATCCAGAATGTCCTTATTTAAGACAGCCACAAAGCAGGGCAAACCTGAGGAGTCATGGATGGACAAATGGACAAACAGAAGGCAGGATGTTTGCACCATGACACAGCAATGATCAGCCTTGAAAAGGAAGGGAATTCTAACATGGGCTGTAACGCTTGCATGAAGTATCCAGTAAAAGAGGCGGATTTACAGAGACAGAGGGTAGAGTGGTGGTTGTCAGGGGTTGCGGGGTGAGGAATGAGGGACAGCGGCAGTTTAATGAGGACCAAGCTTCCATTTGGGAAGAAGAGGAAATTCCAGAGGTGGACACTAATGACCGTGGTGCAACAGTATGGAAGTACTTAACTTGCTTGAGCTGTATACTTAAAGATAGTTAACATGATAGAATCTATGCTATGTGTATGTTACAATATCCGAAAGACATAAAATAGGGAGGATTGGTCCAGATTCATGGTGTACCCCCTCCTCCTTCCCCAGAAGAACCTCCTGTGCATATTCATTTCTCTCATCTCTGCAATAATCAATCAGATTTGTCCGGTGCTACGATTCTCCTTGGGATTTTTTTCCATCATCAATATCTTGTTTCTCTACCAGTGAAGAGCACAAAGCAAGTTCCCATCTTTCTGGGGCTCATGTCCTGATGTTGCATGCATGTGCACAGAACAGATGTGTCTGGTGGGGAGAATTTTATCAAGAAAATAACATCAGGATAAGGAGAGAGGACTGAATACTGTGTCAGCTAACATGACTGGGAAGTTCTCTCCAGAGAGGTAACATCTGAGCAGAGATCAAACACACGATAGGAGAGAGGGGGCTATACAAATTCCAGGGGAAGGGTTGTCCTGGTTTGCTTTCCATCGCCGAAAAGCATCATGACTGCAAGCAACTCAGAGAGGAAAGGGTCTATTTCAGTGTGCAGCTTACAGTCCATCACGAAGGGAAGTCAGGAACGTAGAGGCAGAAACTGAAGCAGCGGCCATGTAGGGACACCAAGGAAAACACGGTGTGAATTGTCATCTGTGTGCTGAAAACCTTAAGAGCCCGTTCTGCCTGGAGACACACGGCAGGATCTTACCTGACCGTGCAAATGTAGGTGCCAGAGTCCTGCTGCGCTGCAGGCAGAACCCAGAGGGTGGCATCCTTCACCCACATCCTTGGCTCATCTCCTGGGATCAGCTGAGAGGAGTTCATTTTACGCCAGGTCAGAAGGGGATAAGAACTGGCATCTGAATGAGACCACGTCAGAGGGCACCTCAGAGTCACGGGCTCGCCTTCCAGCCTGAATTCAGATTTGAACTCTCTGCCACGGAATCGGCAGCCGTCTCCAGGCGCTGCTGGTCAGAGATAGGAGGCTTCAGGTCTCAAACCTGCTCATACCACAAAACAACAAATCCCCAAACTGAGGGTGGTCCCAACAAAAGGACACACTGTCTAATCTAAGATTCTGTATGTTCCCAACAAACTGGCCTTGTGCCCAGGGCCCCATAAGCAGTATACTCTGTTACTATGACTTTAGACTCCCAACGTCTGGGGACCATCAATTTCAATTTTCATCCTGAGGAGGCAGTTAAATCAGATTCACCATATTATTTTTTTAATGTGGGGTGAGGGGAGCTGGAGCTCCATTTCTCAGCACCTACATCAGAAGGCTCACAACCATCTGTAACTCTAGAGCTGACACTCTCTTCTGGCCTAACGAGGCACCTGCACACATGGGTGTGCACACACACACACACACACACACACACATGCACGCACGCACACACACAAATAAAAACAAAATTTAAATCTTTCTTAAAGATTTAAATACATGGTCATATTTTTTTCATTTGTTGATATTGCAAGTTGAACTGTGTAAGTACACATAAAAGGGATTGGTTGTGACAGACTGTATGTTTTAAATCAAAGTGCAATAGCTAAAGAAACTCTGTTTTATGTTAAGCCTGAACCTTGGTACCTACTAGTCATTTGCCTCTGACTCCAGCCCCTGGAAGATAAGTTCCTAGTAGCCCTGACTCACTGACCCCCACAATAAACATACACTAATGACCATCGACTTTTATGATATGACTGACTGTTTTTTTTTTGCGTTTTTAACCTTCTTATGCAGACAATCAAGGACTATTTTAAGGTGGCCTTGATTACCTAATCTTGACAAGGCAGAATGAACACCTGTTGGTTTGCTTGTGCAGATACTCAAGTTTTTCTTATATTTTTTCCCTTTAAAAATTCTTCCCTCGCTCCCCTTCCAGCAACATTCTCTAGTTTGGCTCAGAGATTACTGTCCTGCTAACAATAAACTTAACTAATTACAATCTGAATCAAGTCTGTGGTCTTTTTCCAGAGGTCTCAAACTCCATAACAAATGCATCTTTGAATAAGGCTAGGTTGGCCATGTTCTAAATATTTATAGCTTGCTGTTTTGTTTGGAGAACTGTTTTCCCCAGAAATACTGGGTTCAGCCCTTTCCCAGCTGATGTGGTTGTTTCTTACCTGTGTGCCTCTCTGACGTGACGGGGGATCCGGAAGCCCTTTCTGTGTGTACCACTGTTGAAGTGGTGAGAGCCGCAACCCCAGTCACCAACACACACAAGATGAACATTGTCATCAACTTCCTGAGGGCACAGGACTCTCGGAACCTGCAAGAGGGGATAGAGGAGTCAATAGGAAGGTGAGCTTCCATGGGAAGACGGTCTTAGGGTGGGGGTCGGGGTGGGGGCTAGAACGGGGTCTTGAAACTGCACCTGAGAATAGGAATTTCTGGTCTAGAGATTTCAAATAAGAAAACTCAAACCATTTGCATCTGTCTCCCTGGGGCTGTATTTCTGAATGTGCCTGACATTAAACCCCCTCCCAAGCACCTCCCACAGATCTACCTGGAATGGAAATTTCAGGTCCCGAGTGTCTGACTTTCCAGAAATGCATCTCAGCAGCTCTTGCCCCAGGCCACTGTTTGTAACCTTTCCTCCGCCTGGCCTGTACCCACACTCCACTCTCTGAGTGAGGTCTCTCCCCACCATCAGCGGAGCCCTGCACAGCATAAGATCTGCACCACTTTCTAACCCCAGCCCACCCTCCATAGTCTCCTGTCTGGCTCCGTGGTCTTTCACAACATTCTTCGTTAAACACACACCAGCTCCATGTAGATGGAAATTCACCTCATTTTATCTACCATCCTATGGTACCACAACTCCGTTGCTGAATTTGCGAACAATTCAACAAATCACTAGAAGTCGAAAGGTCCTCAGATTTTACTTGTCATGGAGATTTTCCTGGTTCCACACGGGCAGATTTAACAGATCATGGATGAAAAGCCAGCAAAAGGAATTCCTCTTATTATTACCCATGCACTCAGCCCTCTCTATTACCTGTTTGCCCTGCCAGTGGTGGGACCACAACTCACAGGAAGCTACTGTCCCTCCTCGGCCTTGGGTTCTTCCGTTCCTTTCAAGGTAGAAACAAAGCAAGCAACTCCTTCTGTGTGAGGCTTTGGTAGGGATTGCGCTCGGGTGGCCATAAGGGAGCAGAACAAAGACTACCCGGATCACTCTGAAGGGGCAAGGAGGGAGGGGAGCCTACACAACCAGAGATGCTTGCCTTGGATGCCCCGGACTACTCAGAACTGAAGTCCCTCTGTGAGGGAAATGGCTTAAATAGCATTATCCTGCAGAGCCTGTTTCTCATTAAAGATAGAAAGCAGGGTTGAGAAATCAGCACTTTCTTCATCTGTCCCATTCCACCCTCCACCCCCAAGATTGTTATCTTCTGCGATTTTAACAGTTTATGACTGACATTATCTGTTTCTGGTGGCTCAAAGACTAGAGGCATAAAAATCTCTCCTTGACCGTTCTAGTGACATGTGGTCCTGATGCCTCTCCTAACAGTATAGGTTTGAAACCTATAGTTCATCATGCCTGGGGAGCACACCATTGTCCTCTGGATCCTAACAATGGCACTTATCTATGTATCTATGTTTGCAGTCCAGACCTTTTTCTTAGCATGGTTTTCTTAGTACCAAAGCACTGCCAATAAAGATAGAGGCTACACCCAACCCTGAGGAAGCATGGGAGCTTCCTGAGGGTCCTGATTACACCATGAGAAGACACACAGGATTGCAGCTCTGAAGAGATTCAAATTTTGGGTCCTGGGGTGCTCCTCTTCATAGATAAGGGTGGGGTCTAAGGAATCCATGTCCAAGAAATCTTACTAGCAATTCCAGAGCCAAGCTGTATTTTCATAGACTGTCTGTTAAGAATGCATATGAGTTTAGAACTAGGACCATCAAAGCAAGATAGCTCATGAAGACTTTCCTGGCTCTACAGAAACCTATCCATCCTCTAAAGAGAGATAGAAACAGGTACCAACTGGAAGGAAAGCAAAACTCCTTACTTTGGCTGCCCACTTATACTCATCATTGGGCAGCTGGCATTGCAGTGATAGTCCAGAAGCTGATTAGAATAGAGCAGGAAACTCTTCATATAATAAAATTGTCTCCCTGTTTGCTGGCCAATGGTTACCTAAATTGAGACTCTAATGATGTCACAGTGACTCTGTGAGGAAGGTGGTAGAGCCTGAAGGACCCTCAGGCCTCTTCAGTCCAGGTGGTGACATTCTCCCTTAGGGGGCCAGACCTGAGCTTGGGCTTAGTGTGGGATAGCACTCAGCTTACCCTCTCTGAGGTGGCCCTTCCTTTGACAGTATGCACGCTGACATGAGTGTCATTGCTTCTGTGGGAGCTGCATGCAGATCTCCAGGGGCCATGTGGGGTTGCCCTGAGGTGGCAGTCAAGTCAGGGAAGCCAGAGAAACCAGAGCTTCATAGGTTTCTCTGATCTCTTCTTCTCACACCTTCTACCTACTCTGATTAGAAGCCTTAAAGACCTCTACCAGAGCTGACAAAGGGTCAGAGTCTGCCTCAAGCCGTAGGACCCTGGGTCTGTGTAAAAAGATGGGTAGTCACTGAAGCCCTTCTTTCCACTGAGCTGGGGACACTGTTGGCATGTTTTCAGGAGGTCCCCGATAAAAAGGTTCAAAAAGGCCTAACCTGATCACAGTGAACAGGCTTGACCTTAAAGCCCTTCATTCCTTCGGAAACACAGGTCACATGATGTTCTGTTCTCTCCCTATCTCAAAGGTCTCGATAGGGACCCTGACATGTAGGGAACTACATCTTCACTGGGTCACTGAACATTAATTATGTGGCCATGAGTTGGTTGCTGGCCCATAGCACAGTAACAGCATACTTCTAAGGCAAGACAAAAGTCAAACTTATAGAACTTGTTCCTGCATCCTTAACGGTTCTCTGAGAAGTTACCAAGCTTGTCTATTGGGCTATATCCATTGCTGGAAGGGAGACCTGAACTCTGGTCATTCCTCTGTCTCGATTTGTCACTTCTCAAGATGGAAGTCGATTCTCTTGCCTGGGGTAGAGTGTCAACTGATTTCCTGACTACAGTCTCATTAAAGATGGGATAGCCGGGCGATGGTGGCACACGCCTTTAATCCCAGCACTCGGGAGGCAGAGGCAGGCGGATCTCTGTGAGTTCGAGGCCGGGCTGGACCGATAGCCTCCGGAAACAATACAGAGAAACCCTGTCTCGTAAAAAAACAAAAACAAAAAACAAAAAAAAGATGGGATAAAATGGGGGTAGGTAGTCAAAGAGGACGAGACACCTCAAAACTTGAAAGCAGGAAGGGGAAAATTCAGTACATTAGTCTTACTTTGGTATGTCAGTGTGACTGCATACTGTATTTGGAAGCAGGACCGGCATTTTAACGAAGATGGTCCTGCTGAAGCACATGGAAACAGTTTGCAGAGGTGACAGCCCTTTACCCCTTAATCCTCTGTGTCTTCACATGACATCTAACCAGGACTTTGGCATGCATAACTGATCTGCATAGCGCATGTTAAGTTAGGAGACTCTTGTTCCTCAGGTACTGATTCACTTGTGTCTTTTCAGGAAGTCCCCACTCACTCGGACTCATGTTTCTCAGCATTGCTGTTTACTAGAATCACCTGGAAGCTTTCAAAAAGTACCTAACACCCTGAGAAACTGCAGGTGACAGGGGATCCCCCAATCAGTCATCATTCTTCTTCCCAGATGACTCCAACTGGCAGTCAGCAAACAGTTAGATGCGTGTGCCCTTTCCGAGATAAGCTTAAAGACTTGTGACTGGAATTCCTATCTAGAGAGTTTTGCCTTTTCTAAATTTGACAGAAACGGGGTTTTGAAAAAAATTACACATTTCAGCTGCATCCCCAAATTCAGCCTTTTGAATGGGAATAAGAAGAGTCTGGAGGGAACAAGACTGTGGTAAGTTACCAGATGGCAGGGAGAGTCCGCTTGTCTGAGTTAGAGAGTTGTAGACCTAGTGGCCTTGGAGACTCATACCCATACAGACCCATGACAGAAGATTTTACACGATAGAATCCTGATAGCATTTCATAAAGACTTGTACTTAGGACTTTTCTTTCCACCGTCCCCCCTTTCACAGAATGGTATTGTATCTGAAATAGTTATTTGCTAAGACTACTTGCTAAAGTCAGAAAACACGGTTGGGAAACTGGCCTTTCTTAGTCTTTCTCAGCATCTCTGCTACACAAGCACAGACATTGTTCTTGCTGTTATTCCCTAAGTCAGACATTACAGCAAGCACACATCTAGCATTTCCTTTGTGTTTGATATCATAAGTGATGTAGACATGATTCAAAGTTTATAGTAGGGTTATACAACTCATAAACAGGACTGTCCCATCTTCTATAGTGGTCTTGGGTATCCTTAATCTTCTAGATGATCCTTGAGTCAATGACCCGTAGACACCAAGAAACGAACGAATTCCCTGGAGAGTATTCTCAGTTTACATAACTCTGACATGCACTTACAGATTGTACACACTGCTAACTTCCTGGTCTAAAGTATTGGTTGGCAGAGGGGCAAGAATATCTTGAAGGAATAGTTATCCAAAAAGTGAATATCATATATAAGCTCATGAATCATTCATACCCTAAGAATGGACCATCAATTGCTCATCTAAATCTCCCCATGACCCTCTCACACTATACCACACAACTATTGGTCATACGAGTTAACCATTGCCATATCAAGGCAGTTTAGCAGATTATCCCCAATGCCGATGACATAGAGTGATCATTTTCTCTGACTCACAAGTCTCTGTGTCATATACAGGCTGACTAGCCAAGACCAGGCGTGGCTGAGGATGACTCCAAGACACAGGTGGAGTCCAAATCGGCTCCATGTTTGTCTCAGCTCCTTCAAGCAATAAACACCCATTCTCAGGAATGGCCTGGCCAAGCAATGCAGGCAGATGCAAGAGATGCTATGCTTGGAACTAAACCCTTCTTCCTTGCCCACATTCCACTGGCCTCAACAGGTCATGGGATCAAGGAAAGAGTCACACACCAGCAGGGGTAATTATGGGGACGTTCATGTTCTCTATTGTGCTTACTCTTTGCTTGCTTATCCACGGGTGGTAACAACTTTTGGGTCAGAAACTGTGTCATTTTTACAAGCCTCTTGGCCTCAGTGTCCAACCATGGAAAGTACCAGGGGATCTTTATGGCTGAAATTCTACCGGAGGTGTAGTCTGAACCATCACCACACCTCTGTTTCCTTTGAACAATTTGAATAGTCCAGGGAAGACATTAAGAATATTCCAGCAGGGAATTTCAGAGTCCAAGCACTCAGACCTGCTGCCTTGGTGCCTACTTCTAGTGACAGGACAGGGGATCTTTCTCCCTTAGGTGTGTATCTGGCCTAGGACTATTTTTTTCAGAGCTATTCTTGCTATTCTGTCCCTCCCCCTTTTTTTTGATAGCATGAAAGGCATACAAACATTAGGATTTGTTCCCTTTGGACACTCATCTGTGTAATCATGTCCCCAGCTATACTGGCCCTAGGCAGACTTGCTGATTTTCTAGTTGTAGTGTGAAAGAAGTAAAAATTACACCATGTCTAGCTTAAACTATGCCTTTACACAAGAAAATTAAGTCAAATATGCAAGTATACAGGCTAATGTAATAGTTATAGTGACAAATACTGAACATACATCACTTCATTCATGCCTACTGGTGAATGTTATACCATTTTATACAATATGATATATCAGAATAAGTCAAAGAGATTAAGAGGCTTGACCATGACACGAAATAAGAACTAGAGTTTAAGCCCAAGACGGCTGACTTCAAAGCCCCTTGCTCTTCAGAGCTATGCTTTCTGTGGCAGATATTATTTTTCTCCTCCCCCAATACCTATCATCCTGTTTCCTCCAACAATGTAACCTCTGTCTCTCCACTGGGTCTACAGCCATCCCACATAAAGACCACATTTCCCACCATCCTCTATAATTAGGAATGTCCATGCGAGAGAATTTGGACCCATGGAATGTAATTGAAATGTGTAACCTTTCTGGGGAGGTCCCTTAAAGTAGTATTTATGAACACCACAGCCCCACTATTAGACATACAGCCAAGGAAATGAAATCAGTATGTCAAAGAGACACTCATGTTTATTCACAATAAACAAGATTTGGAGTCAATCCAATACCCAAATGTAGATGAATGGAGTATGTGGCATATATATGCATAATGGAATGCTGTTTGGTTTTTTTTTTAAGTATAAGCCCTTCCATTTGCATCAACATATCAATCAAAGGAAGCCAGACATAGACAATTACTATAAGATCTCCCTTGTATGTAGGATCTGAACATGTTGATCACATAGAAGTTGCAGGTAGAATCTCTAGAGATGGGGGTGGGGACAGAGAAGATGTGACATGAAATAGTTGGTCAACAGGTACAAAGTTAGAAGTAGAGAGGAAGAATAAATGCTACTACTCTAAGTGTACAATCAGATGACTATAGTGAGGATTTACTGTGCATTCCGAAGTCGCTAGGTTTTCGAATGAGATCTATACCAAGCGATCAATGTGCTAATTGCATATAATTGCTCATTATATAATATATATACGTGCACACCATGCTGTATCCCATAAACATGTACCATTATCAGTTAGAAAAAAAATAACAGCCTCAACCAAGTCGACACTAATCCTTCCTTTTGTCCTCAGTGTTCATACTCACTGGTGGCTAGACTGTAGCCACCATCTTGGACCACAAGTTGAAGGATTCAGGGGAAACGCTGGATCAATGAGAGGAGGGTTGACTCCTAGACCACTTTCTTTTATGTATTCAAGCTTTCTATAATGTGCAGCCAAACCTGATATGTAACCTGTCTGAAGTTTATTGAATACATTTTTTAAATTACCCAGGGGAAGGAGTCCAAAAAGGCAGCCTGAAGGGTGCTGTTCCCGCAGCCCTCCTTCTGACACCAACTTGTTCCAGATCAGATGGTTTCAGATGGGAGGCTTCTAAAAACTGATTTTGACTCGGGAGTTGCCTTGCAGCCTCTGCTGGAACGAAAGTAGTCCCCACCGTAAGGCTCACACTGTTTCTGAGTCAGGCTATCCTTGGGTTTGTATAGAGGTCTACAACACGAATACAATTGCTCTGATACTAAAAAGCAGGGTCATATCGACTCAGGTGTGGTCTCTAGCTGATACTTCATGGAACCATGAAGCTGTGGAATCAGGGATGTGTGGCTTAGGTGGGAAATGTCCCAGGATCATATATTTGAACGCCTGGTGTTCAGCTGGTGACACTGTCTCGGAAGGCTGTGGAACCTTTAGGAAGTGGGTCCTTGCTGGGAAGTAGGTCACAGGGGCAGGTCTTGAGATTTTATGACCTGGCCTTACTTCCTATTCACTCTTTGCTTCCTGACTGCTGATGCAATGTGACCAGCTTGCCTCTTATCATCCATACTGCCGTGTCTTCTCTACCATGATAGACTATATCCCCTTAGAACTGTAAGCCAAAAAGTATTGGCTTTAAACTGCTTCTTGTGTTTTGTGCAAGCAGCAAGAAAAGTAACTAACACAAGAATTCTACACCAATATATTCCTTGGGTGGGAAATCAAGCAGAACTTGAAGTTGACTAGTCTTTCAAGGTTGTCCATCTGGTCAAGCAAGAACATAACTGTTTCCAAGCACTGCCCTTGATCTCTGCTAGCCCCCTTCCATGCCCCAGGTCACCCCAGCCAAGAGGTTATCTGGGCTTCTCTCTTTCTTTCTCTCTCTCTCCCGACTTCAGCAAAACGGCTGCTTCACTGTGACTTCCCCAGGAAGTGGCTTCAAACACGCAAACCACAGGCACGTAGAAGTAACAGTTTTCAATAATCAAAACCTCACTCACATAAGGCTGGAACCAAAATTGTCATAGTGTGGGAAACAGCAAGTCCTTGGCAGGTCCAGAGAGGGGAAAAATCGTTTGCTGGGGTTCCCAGCCAAACGCATTCACTGCCCTACTTTCTTTAAACACATCTCCAAATCACAGGCAACTGGATTTTTCTCCTGGAGTCTGAGCTCACCTTGTTTCCAGGAGGAGATTTTAAAGGCAGCTCATTCCAAACACCTGAGGTATACTTTGATCTCTATTTTTTCTAGACAAATAATCGTGTTTCCCACTTTTCATTCCGTTTAAGAAAAAGGGAATGGGCTGAAAAGTGGGGCAGGGTTTATGAAAATGATGAGTTTGTGTGAAGATAAGGTAAAAAGGGAAAGGACGCAGCAAAAGACTCAGATGACCCAGCCCTGAGCATACAATCATCATCTTCCCTCAGTGCACTCACCCAGGCTCCGGGGACTGGTCACCTGTGCCTTTGACCATCTGTTTGTCTCTTGGCCTTTGTACAGGGACAAGGCAAACAGCCTAAGAGCACGTAAGTAATTACATCACTTTTCACAGACTGGAAATGACAATGGTATGGGGGCACGTCAGAGTACATTTCACCCAGACTTTCTCTCTCTCTCTCTCTCTCTCTCTCTCTTCCCTCTCTCTCACCCTCCTTCCTTCCCTTCTTCTCTTCCCCTCCTATTTCCTCCCCGTCTTTCTTTCTCCCATTGTGTATACTGTAAAATTCCATATACAGAAAAATACAACACCTCAAAATTACAGGTAGCACCAAAGTCTAAATACTTCAGAATACATACAGGAATAAATACATTGTAACCAATTAATAAGAAATACATAAAAATAAGAACTGGTGTCTTTTCAGTGGGTGACAGTTCTACGGAGACAGCTTGCCAAAGTGCACTGTGGGATGCTCATCCCTAAGTGGAGCAACTGTATCAACCCACTCCTCAAAAGGCTCAGGGAATGTCTTGGAAGAAGAGAAGGGAAGATTGTAAGAGCCTCAGGCTGCTGCTTAATTGTGTCTTCTGGGTGTGACAGAACCATTGCACCCAGGAACTCACTAGCCTCTGGGGTTATTTGCAAAAGACCTGAAGATGTCAAACTAGTCAACATCTCAGCATCGATGGAGGAAGGATTCATGAAGCCTCCACTGTCAGCTGATGAGCAACTGGTAGTTAATGGCTGCTAAGAGAGGGAGGGCCGGCTTTCTCCATAGACACGGTCCCTGGTAGAGTTCTCATGCTCCGGTGGTTGGTTCTACACCATACACGTCCAGGCCGTGCCAACTGGACCCAGTAGGTTATCAAAAGGGGGGCTGGAGTTGGGAAAGAGATGTAGAGGTGTTCTAAGTGGAATAGTAGGTGATTATACCTCCAAATTTCTTTTTTAAAATTAATTAGAACGTTTCAAAAGTATAAAAAAAAACCTCCTATACTGTATTTGAATGTGTCAGGACTGAGTTAATCTGGGAGGTTAAGCTTTAGTCTGTTATTATCCTCATTTTGATGCCTGGAGGTTTTGGGCAAATGTCCCACCTCTGAGTCAGACAGAACAGTCACCAACAGAACAGAACAAGGTGGCAGTGTTGAATATTAATCAAGTTGATTAGCTATTGGCTCAGACACCCATCACTTAGTCACACCCAGTGTGGTAAACAAAATCCTAAAAGCCCACACATTTGCATCATACAAAGCCTTCTACAACTGGTAAGAGAATAAATATTTACATCATGTCTCAGGCAGGAAATCTCAGAACTTTACGAATTGAGGAGTTCAGAGGATCCTTGGTGTAAGTCAGGAGAAATGTATGACAAGATAGCAGGAGCTTTTATTGGCGAATGTGCTGGGTGGAGATAGAGCCCTTGATGGGCTGTTCACAAATCATTGCTGCTCTATAGAGAAAAAGATCAACTAGATTTTATCCCCAGAATAAAGGGTATTCTGCCTCCAAGAAGCATGATGGCGCTGTTTCTGATTGCATAATCATGTCAGCATGAATGCCGACCACTCCTTAACCAGCCCCTGGAGAAGCCTAGGGAGGTGGTGATACTTTCTAGAAAATTCTTTCCATCAGCATAACCTGTAGATGGTGGTGAGCTTATCCCCATCTTCAGTCAAATCCATAACCTGAAACATTTCTGTGAGTTCAGAGCACAGATTTGCCATCCTCTAAATGGCATTCATTGATCAGATCTTGCTGTCTAGAGTTGTTCATGGAAACCTTGTGTACCTTAGTCAGTAGTTCTGGACCTCAATGAGACTCTTTGGAAAACAGTGACAAGAACATTGGGGCAGAAAGTGGGAACACAGGGCATGCCAGAGGCGTGGCCAAGGGTCAGAAACATCTCATCTGTAAAGGGGACCCAATTTGGTAGATATTTCAGAATGACAGACATGCCACATGTAGAACTCAGCACAATGCAGGAAAAGAGAAAGTACTCCATACATGACAGTCCTCGATGGCATTTTGTGGAAGCTGGTGCTTGAGGGGCCTAGTGACATGGCAAGGACATGCAGCTGGCAAACCTGAGTGAGACGTCACAGAGTCCGCCTCCTGCATTCTGCCTGGTTGCTGCTTTGGTTTCATTCCATAGCCAGGAACTTTCTGGCATCATAGTCAATAACTGAGCTATCACCAGTTACCATGCTAGAAATGTGTATGGTGTGGCCTAATGGAATCAGTTAAGACCAAATGCATACATCCAAATTATAGGCTGTGCTTAACATATAAACATGATCTTAAGTCCACAGAGAAAACACATATAGATTTATAAACCTGGTTGGGAAATCTGAGCTTCCTGAAACCTTCTTTTAGATTGACCCCTTAGTGATGGAGTCCTTAAACACAGGTAATAGATTTCGGAACTGGGCTCTGTCTTCATGTTCCCATTTATTAGCTATGTAATCTTGGGCAACCACAAAGTCAATTACACAATCTAGGCCAACAGCTTCCTCATCTCTGAAATACAGAGGCTTTACTGACAGGACCTCACTACTGAGTTTAAATCCCTAGGATTCAAAGTTAATCCGGGTTTGAGCACAGGTCTTGGTCAGGCTTACAGCTTCCATTTCTAAAGACTCAAATCAAGGGGGCTTCATCAGACAAAGTATACCAAGTCAGCTCATCTACTGTAAACTCTAGCCAGTAAAGAACAGAACCAATGCTCAGGACTTGGGGTTTCTCCTGGGCATTGGAGTTCTGCCTCTGCTGGACCACTTCTAGACGGTTGTAACTATTGGCGCTGAAAACTGACTCCTAGCACATCCAATGCCCTTCAGAAGAAATGTGTGCTTCCAGCTCCTATAACATGACTATATAGGAAACAACACAAGCATTCAAATAACCAGTTACCCCGAAAACTTGTCCATCTAAAATACAACAGATACAACAAACAAGGACCAAAAGATTGGAATAGCTGAAGGAGCCATAGGCTTTCAACACAGGAGTCTGTGTATTTACTCACAGTGGCAGCACAGAAACCCCTCTCTGATGTTCTTTCTCAATGAATGACGTGGCTCTTTTGCAGGGTAGCTTAGACCCTACAGATGCCCACAAACTTGTCTTCCATCTCTGTAAGTCTTCTGTGGTGCTACCATCAGCCTGCCATCAAGAGATGGAGTCCAGCTCACCTCCCTTGAATGTGGACAGGCCAGTACTTCACGTGTGGCCAAAAGAACGCAACAGAAGTTCACTGTGTGTGCAGCTGGGTGAGAGAGCTAAGCACCTAGTTTCCTTGCAGAAAACCAGCCACCTTGGAAGCAGCCTGACTGTCCCCAGGGAGGCCATGTGTAAGGGGTCTTGATTAAGCTGTCAGCAACCTCTCAAATCCCTTCAAAGATACCACCCACGTGAGGTAATCTTGGACTCCACAAACATGACCATTCATTAACTGATAACCACTGTTGGAACTCAGTTGAAATACAGAGGGCAGAAGAATTGTCTAGCCTTTCTCAAGTGTGTACCCTATGTGATATATGAGTTATACCAAAAACGGTGGTTGTGTCAAACGATGACATTTTGGTGTAGTTTATCATGGAGTAAAGGGCGAATGTTCACTCAGAAGTAGATGCAGGTGGCTGCTGATGTTAAGAGGAACACATGCTGAACATTTCTGAGCTCCCGGAGGCTGGAAGGGGTGGTCATTTAGTGGTAGACAATTAGATGATTGACAGAAGAAAGTGCGTGCTGCAAACAACAGCAGGTGGCTGCCCAGTAACGAATGGCACAAGAGAAGAACTAAGCAAAGCAAATAACCGTCTGCGTCCTGGAAGAGCAGACACAAGCACTGCCCTCCGTGTTACTGGGTCCCAACAAGGACCTTCAGATGCGAGAGCACAAAACAGCTAAGGTTTTCAAAACTACTCCTGTTGTTCTACAAGACAGTCCCAGGAGTGGAAGCGAAAAGCGATGTTCAGAAAGGAGGGAAGGATGTAGGTAAGGCATGGAGGAAACACCTTTCCAGTAGGAAGACAAACAGAAGAGAAAGGTCCTTTGGAGTCCAAGGAAAAGGGAAAGGGAGATACCAGATGAAAGAGATAGACTTAATCTGTGTTTGCAACCTGAAAGCCAAGCAGAGAAGTATTCTGTTTGTTTGTTTGTTTTTTAAGAAGCTGAAAGTGGAAGAAATTTGCTCATTACAAATGGATCTGTATAAGAACCCCACCTTGGCCTGGGTAGGTGCTTTTAGTAGGGCGGAATAAGCAAGGAGAAAAGGCAATAACGATGGGATGCATCCGAAGAAGGAGTGCTTGGTTGCTACAAGACTGCTTGCTGCTAGTCTCACCGGCAGGTTAATGGAGAGTATTCAGACCTTCCCCTGTACTTCCAGTGAAGAATGGAAGGCAAACAAAGGGCAGGGCTGGGGCTGGTGTGGTCAAAGGGATTGACCTAGATCCCTAGGCTGTTGTTGGGAAGCAACAGAGTGGTCATAGAGGGAACCAGGGCATATCCACTGAAGGTCTCTGGTGGTCCAACTTTCTTGATGCTCCCAGACATCAATAAAGTAGAGCAATAGATGTGGTGGTAGCCATTTAGATTGATTGGGGTGGGTCCCTCCCTCACTAGTTACTAATTATTTTGCCTATCACCTGAACATTCCAAACCAGAGGAAAAATAAACAAAGTTGTGGCCAAATGAAGAGGACTAGTAGAGTCGGTGAGGAGTACTGAGGACAAACTGGCCAGAACATTGGCTGTCACATACCTTAGGCATTAGACTATGGGTTTTCCCAGCCATGGATCCTAGCAGTAGTGACTTCATGACCAAGCACATACAAACACAGTTGTGAGGAAGCCAGTGAGTACCTAGGGTTAGCAGGTATGCATCAAGCAACTTCCTCCTACCATTCTTTGGGAATGCATCCTAGAAGAAGGCTAAAAGGAGCCAGATGAGAGTAAACATCTTCCCAAAGGAATCTGATGGGCCCAAGAGGACTCATCAGAGATAGAGAGGCATCTGATATAGAGAAACATAATAGCAGGCTGAATTTTTCTCCCCTGTGGAAAGGGAACTCGGAAACCAAATGAGAAGCTTCTCACAACAGTGATTAAAGGTACATGGAGGGCCAATGATTTGCAGTGAGTATCCATTATATATATATATATATACATATATATATAAGCTTTTCTTCTAGAACTGTCGATGAAGATGTCAGGACAGATAGGGTTTTTCCTTTTATGCTTTGAAAGATTATTTCCCATTCTCCAGAAATTGTCCCCAACCTAGAATGGCCTATAATCTAAGAGCAACCGAGGACAAAGCTAAAATGTCCTTTCCTTTGAGGGTCACCAAAGAAAGAATCTATCCTGAGCCCTGCATGATGAATGTCCATGAGAAAAAAATAAAGGTCAACAGTGAGCACACATGCAGTGCCCCACCACCACCACCCCACCCATCCCTGCCCACCATGCACATAGGCACACACAGAACCCAAGAACTTTTAATCTACACTATGTAGGAAAATCCCTTGCCATAAGAAAATGTACTCTTTGACTGGAAGTCATCCCAGACACACTGCGTGTTCCATGAACCAAAAAAGTCTTGATTCTACCCAAGACTGTGTTCCCTTCCCACAGTGAACCCTCTGGCTTCTCTCAGCTGGAAGACACCACCAGCAGCCTGTTCCTGGTGTTGAGAACATCCTAGGAAACTTGCATCTGAAATCCTATATACAGGATTTCCTTCCTGGAGACGTCCAGCTAATACAACTGAGCAACAGGACACGGTTAGACACAGTATACCAAGGTTCATTAATGGCTGACACTTTCTTACTTTGGTATAATATCTTTTCTCTGAATCCTTGAAGTTAGGCCTGGCACACCACTAGTAGTAACACTTTGATGTCCAGGCCTACCCAGTGCCCAGCTGGTTTTCTCTACTCCAGTCCTCTATTCTCTGGCCATGGTAAATAATGAGTTCATGGAAATGCTGCCAGCAGCACACAGCTGGCCACGCTGACAAGTGATGTCTAAAATCCAGCTGCTGGTCCACATTTTTCCTGCTTTGTCTGTTTCAGGAGGCATAAGACACAAGGATTTACATTTCTAGGAAGTTCCCAAATGATGCTGAAACCTCCAGCCCAGGGACTACACGTTAAAAACCACTTCCGTGGGACATGGAGGAAGTTTCATGTTCTGTATATCCTGTAGCAAGCCTGTGGGATATTACAAACATAGAGAGAAAGAAGAGACAGAGAGAGACAAAGACACAGACAGAGACACAGAGAGATACAGACAGACAGACAGACAGACAGACAGGCAGGCAGGCAGGCAGACAGAAGAAATAGACAGAGACACTGAGACAGAGAGAGGGAGGGTCAGAGAAAGAACGAATGTTAAAACAGTAATAGTCCAGCAGATGATCTCTGCAAACACTGATTTGAAAACGGCCTGGGGGGCCTGGTAAAGCTGTGAGGAGTCACCAGGGTCAGGGACGATTGATGGAGGATGAGACAGCAGGAACAAACACTGACCAATTCTGTGTTAAACTATGGGGCGCTGCAGGTACCACTGCACTGTAACTTGGATAAATGTGTACAGAAAGGAGTCAGAGAGAAAGAGGAGCCAAAGAGTTTTGTTCTCTATTTCTGTGAAACCAATGACAATACACTCAGCAATTTAGCCCTGTCTGCTATAGATCTCATGTCTAATGTCTAGTGTCTAATGCCTAAGCTAAGCCTAGACTGTTTCTCTGCTCAGAGTCCTTCATGATTAAAGCCAAGAGTCAGCTGGGCTATGTTCCTATTTTGAGCCTGCAGTCCCTTCTTTCTAGCAGCTGAAGGCCGGGCCCCAGTGACCCCCCAGTATCCAGGATTATGCATCTCTTCAAGGCCAACAGACCATCTGATGCTGCTTCAGCTTGCTCTGACCATGACCTCCACTTACAAAGAGTGAGGCTCTTACATGGGATCCACCAATCTGCTCTTCCTTTGGCTTAGCCGACTGAGAGCCAGAACAGCATCCACAAAAGTCCTTCAGCCTTACTATATAAGGTAATGCAAGCCATGGCTGTGAGCATCCCTCTGCTTATACATCCCAGCCTCACTCAATGAGAGGGGATTACACAGGGCATGAATCAGTGGATCCCATTCTGCAGTTCTGCCTATTACACACGTGTAAAACATCCCGATGACTATTGCCTCTCCAGCACTCAAGACCCACCCAATGCTTTACATTTATTCCTTCCTCACTCTCAAGCAATGTCTCTTCCAGAGTCTTTAAAGCTCGGTTACTCAGAGTGTGCTCCAACAACATGAGCAGCGCTTGTGAGGAATGCAGATGCTCAGGCCCTGCGTCAGCTCTCAGAAACACAAATCACCTGCGTGTTTGCAAGACTCCCAGGAGAAACAGTGATCTAACAAGGTCCTGGTCCCCAAATAACTCCCTCCTCGGCTCTCTAATGGGCATGAACCTTGTCTTATCTCCTAAGAAGATAGTCCTCAAAATGGGATTCCCATACAAGCAGTTCCAGTCTGTGACGCAAGCCCTTGGGCAGCCACCCACACCTACTGAATCTGAAATCTGTGTGGGCCAAGCAATCTGTGTTGTAGGCAGATCTGACAGAGGCAAAGTTTGAGGACCATGATGAAGCATCTTCTCATAGAAAGCTCCATGAAAAAGCTCCTGCATCAGCACCACTTTCAGCTCTGCTGGCACTAGAGACTGCCTCTGCTATCCTGGAGTATGGGAGGAAGGATGTGATCTCATCACTCAACTCTGAGTGTCAAACAGTTGGATTTGGAGGCTGAGGTGGGAGTGAAGACGTTGGGCAAAACCCAGGCCAACCTACAGCACACGGGGGAGGGCCCACCCCACAGAATTCCTAGACCTACAGCTCCTGGGAAAACCTAAGACGCTAAGAGAAGGACAAGGATGCATTAAGACAGGTGAGGTTCAGAGGAGCCTGGGGGAAGGCATTCTTCAGCACTTACACCGACAAGACACTGATCCCAGAAAGCGAACCTCCTGGAAAGGGAGAGCTAGAAGAAGATGAGGCTGATGGGAGGTGATTTGGAGGGCAGAAGGAAGACAGCAACATGTCACTGCAAGCAGAGTCCTGGGCAGGACTGAGGAGGACAGTTCAGTCCTCTGCCTCGAATTACCCAGAGAGAAAATCTGGCCAAGATCACCTTGTGTAAGGAGGCTGAGGTCAGGAAGGAACTGATAAACTGGGGCTGGTGGGGGCTAGGGGGACAGGGAGGTTTCAAAGGGGAGTGGGGAACTCAAAAGCAGGGACTTTAAATAGCAAGAGGAAAAGAAACACCCAGACCATTTATCTAATACCCGTGAGAGCCAGGCATATCCTATAGTGCTGCTCAGTCTGCCTGGGAGCTATGGTTTCTGAGAGGCTTCAGGTCCATCAAAAACCAAACAAATGAACTAACATTCCACTCTAGGAAAGTCTTAGGAGCCTTCCAAAGAAGTCTTCTGCACTCTACCCCACATGCCCAGCCACCGAAGGTGAGAGCTCAACCCATTCATTTCCTCCAGGGGGATTCTAGGATTCTAGATACTTGTCAGCTGCCTGGAACTGTAGACTAGAAGCCCTCTGACCCATCCCCACCATAGCCCCACAAAAGTGGGAAAAGACCAAGGATGCTCAAAGTGACCTTCACACTTTTATAGACGCTCAGTGAGGAGAAAGGTCACCCAGACAAAGTCAGGAAGAACACAGAGAGTTATCTGAGGTTCCATTAAAACTGGAACCCGATGTTCCGTTTTCTGGTCTCTCCCTGCCTCTCTCCGAGCTTCTTACCTGGCCCTTTGCATTCTTGCACCTTGCTCCTTCTTGCCTGGGGAAGGCTGCCAGGTCAGACTTTCACCTTCAGCGATGTCTCCGCAGCCCACAGGGATTTATATGCTCCTGTCTGCTGGGATTTCCTAACTGGGCTGTGTCACTCGCTCTAAATGGGTGGCGGTGGACACACCTTTTCCCTCCTCACAGGGGAGCACCCAGCTCATGGCGCTGGTGCGTACATGCTTGCCAGATGGGGAAGTGACCTAGGAAACTCTGAGTTTCCCTATTCTCTGTGTGTGTGTGTGTGTGTGTGTGTGTGTGTGTGTGTGTGTGTGTGTGTGTGTGTGTGTGACTAAAATGACGTACTTTGAGCTGAGAATACATTTCAAAGTGATTCTGGTTGTATGTCCTAAGTTTATAAACAGTTTCATGGATGGGATTTAAAACCCAAACACAGTCCCATTAAAGAGAAAGGGAGTTTTTTAAAGAGTAGGAGAGAAGATCCCCACTCCTACACACAGACAACCCTCTGGGATCTAAAGAGGGTTAGACATATGGGATTGTTTTAGGAGATTCGATTTGTCTATTTGTTTTTTGGTTTTTGGTTGCTCTTTATTTATCTGATTTTTTTTCAAAGACAGGTGATGTAAAGGGTTGATTTTCTAATTCTTTTTTTCCCCAGTTTGTGTAATTACTCTAATGCGACCCCCGGGAAGGGACCCCCGACCCGAGGGGGTGAGGTGATGAGGTCGCTACTAATTTGGTGGGTCTTCACGAGCAGATCCGATCTGGAAAGTGAACTTCAAGAGGTTAATGGAATCAGGCTCAAGACAACGTTCGCTGATCAAGAGCCTTTATTTTTTGGGGCGCACTGGAACTTATAGAGGAAGGACCTCAGGGGGTGGTACAAGCATGTCAATCAAGTCTCAACTCAAATATACACCAAATACGGTAAAGACAAAGCTGTAATTTTCCATCCGTCATCAGTTGCATTCCACAAATGCTTGTCAGCGTAAGTCAGGTGCAGGAATTAGGGAGGGGTAGGGAGTGTACAGCAGAACACTATAATCTTTTGTCAACAAAGGCAATTACTCTGTAAGGGTACTTCCCCCTGGCTAGGCAGGTGGGCTGCCCTGTGTAAATTTAACTTTTATGGTTAGCCTTTCCCTTTGTCTCAAGGGCATGTGTGCTCGCAGTCACGTAGGCAGAAGGCCAAGAAACGGTTGACAGACTCCATTTTGTTCAAGGTTCCAGCAGTCCCCAACATCTCCCCCTTTTCTATATAGTAAAAGAAGAGAGCAATTGGGTGAAGTGCCTATCTTAGGTTACCTGATGGGCTTCCAGTTCTGGACATGGCGAGAGAGGATACGAATTAAGTTTTTGCCGGCAATGTTTAGAGAGCCATGTTTGCTCCCAGACTCTGGCACCAAGCTATCCCCGTCTTAAGCATCTCCACAGCCTGGAGCAGAGTGAACGCGGGCGGTTGGCCAGGTACTCAAACTCCTGAAAGCTCAAAGGTTGTAATGTAGGTTTGTCTACAGCCTCAGGTTCTTCGGGGTCTTGTTGAGAGAGCTGCTGATAGTGAACCTGAACTGAATTTTTGGTAGCCTCATCAACCTGATTTTTAACAAAACCAGTAAGGCGGCGAAATGCCCAAGGACCAAAGGAAATAAGTAACATGAAGACAATAAAGGGTTCTAACAAACTAGGCAGCAAAGTCGATAGCCAGGGGGGAGGTAGAGAACCAATTTTTGTACCAAGATTCACTTTGATCCAAATTTCTTTTTGTTTCTTCCAGACTCTGTTCAACTCTTCTGATACTATCTCTAACTAATCCTGATTTGTCTTTGAAAAAGCAACATTCCTCTTTAAGGGCGGCACAAACTCCCCCCTCCCGCAAAAAGGCGAGGTGGAGACCGCAACAGTTTTGTTGTATCACTTCAGTTAAGGAACCAACAGTTTGTTCTAAGTAATCTAAATCTCTTTTTAGCTCGTCTATGTCTCTAACAACTGTGCGGGTTAGAGCATTAACAGAGTCCTTTGTGTGGATTAGGGAGTAAATTCCTGTGCCAGTTCCTGCTGCACCCAGACCAACCAATATGGCTAATGTGAGGGTGGTGACCGGCTCTCTTTTTTGGTGAGAGAGAGTCACAGTTGGATCACTTTGGGGCAATAAATCAGATTCAGGGTGAACAGTCAATTTGGGCATGAGTACAACAAGGACGCAGTAGTCCTTGTGCGCAAGAAAAACATCTACAATAATATGCGGGGATAGCCCTGTGGAGCAAGCAAAAAAGGTGAGGTTGGGGGCAATAAGAAAGGAAGCATGAGTAGCAACTTGCATGGTTTGAGTACATGCTTCTAACAGCGGGGTGGGGGGGAAGCATACGTGGTCCCAAAAGGCAGAGTCCAGATCCCACGACCTGTCCTAAGGTCATGCCGCGTGGTTGTGGCTGCGTGCCCCAGCGAAGCAGATTGGTGTCGTTGGTGTAGATGGGTGAGCCGAAGGCTGCAATACCTTCGTAGAATGGAGGGATGGGCGAATAGCAAATCCAGCAGCGCTCATAGGTGGTGTTGGAGAGTGCCTGGGCAGAGGCGTTGACCATCTGAAGGATGAGGTCCACGGTGGAGACTGGACCGGTGGGCATGGTGGGTTGATAAACAGTGGTGGCGGCAGTGGGAGCTGGAGAATGGAGATTAGGAAGAGGGCGAGGGGCGGCAGCCTTGGGTAGGAATGAGCCACCACCAGAGGGGTATAAAAAAGGATTGGGGCCAACAGCAATAGGGTGAAAGGAAGGGATTTCTTTTAAAAGTCTAATGGAAAAGGTGAGGCCTGGGTCTGTGCCAGAAACATATAGGCATAGACCCCAGTGAGCGCCTCGGGGACCTTCCCAGGGGAACCTTTTTCCTGTAGCTGTAAACTGGATATGCAGGAGGTTGCACCAACTGCGTGAACAAAGGGGGTTAAGTGGTGGTGGGCCATAAGTAAGCCGTCTGGCAGGGGGATTAAATCGCCTTACAGTTATGAGGTCCCAGGAAGAGGAGGGAAACTAAAAATCAAAAGGAGAAATGGAAAAAGTAGCAGGCAATGCAGTGTCATCTTTTGTTATCAACAGCATCTGAAAGAGAAAACAAGAGATTCCTCAGGGGCTCTTTCCCTGGGAGGGTTATAAAGCTTGACCAGTTTGTCTGGAAGCCAGCGCGTTTCTCCATTGCTGGTGTTATGAACGCAAGCATGTCCTTTTCCCCAGATAAGGACTGGGTGAGGACCAAGCCATTGGCCCGTGTGCACATCCTTCCAGAGTACCTATCGAAAGTTTTCACGGGTGGAAGGGTGCCAGAGCTGATCAGCTGCTGATCCAGAGAGAGAAAGTTGAGCACAAAAAGTGCATGATTTAAAAGTAGGCGATGCTTGCCTTTGCAAGCATATAGGGTTTTACTTTCGGAAGAAAGCTTAAAGAGCATATTTTTTAAGGTCTGATTAGCTTGCTCTACGACTCCCTGTCCTTGAGGGTTAAGGGGAATTCCTGTTTTGTGGATAATGCCAAATTTTTTACAAAAATCCTTTATTTAGAACTAATGTACCCTGGGTCATTGTCAGTTTTAATGGCGATAGGGACAGGAATAATAGTAAAACAATGTAAAATATGGGCAATAACGTCCTTGGTGGCCTCTCCTGTTTGGAGAGAGGCACAAACAAAGCCACTAAAGGTATCCACCATAACATGAATATATTTAAGATTGCCAAAGGCAGAATAATGAGTAACATCCATTTGCCAAAGCTCACCAGGCACAAGACCACGGGGGTTGACTCCTGTATGAGGCTCAGGCAAAAGGGAAAGGCAAGCTTTGCACGATTTAACTATCTTTCGAGCCTGTTCACGAGTGATGGAATATTGTAGCCTAAGTGTTTGTGCATTAAGGTGATGTAATCTATGAGCTTGTTGTGCTAACTGTAAAGAGTTAGACTGATCAAACACAAACCAAAGAGAAGTCAGAGGTAGCTTTTATGCATCTGTCTGAAAGGTTTTTAGAAACCACCTTCTGTAGTGATTTGGATAAGCCGATACATTCAACTTGAGAGACAATAAAATGGCAGAACAAATAAAATGGCACTGACCACACACATACACACACATATACATACACACATACAAAAGTTCCTTTAGTTTCAGACACTGGGTACCCTGACCACAGACAGTTTGTATGGGGCTGAATAGAGCATGGACTTAGAACCCAGTAGGGTCACAAGGCTTCAGATGCCCCTGCCACCCATGGATGTACCATAAACGACAGTGTGACACAGAAGTGACCTCACAGCTTTAAGTTCAGGACTGGCTAAAGAAATGCAGCGATGGCCTGGTAACACTAGCTGGGCCATTCAGATGCTGCCCAAGCTGACAAAGGCCACATGGAACTAGAATGACATACTTTTGGGGGCCTGGCCGATCACAAGAAAACTAAACAGACCAAAAGTGCCACAAAGACTCCTAACTAATACGTTTACATTCAAGCCTTCTCTTTAGGTCTAAAAGAGCATGCTGTTCAGAGGTGGAAAACTTTTTGTTGGAAAGCCAGACAAGGCCATTCCACAGTGCTCGAGAGAGCAGAGTCTAGTCCGCACACTCTAGCATATAATACTGAAATGTGTTGGGATCGTAAAAGCAAGGCAATGTCCCAGCACAAGATCAGTGCAATTTACAGGATCAACATGCCTGCCACAGGATGCCCATGACAGAGCTACACGTGTACTGTCTATGGTGAGCCAGCCAGCACAGTTATTTTGGGGAAACGTTTAAAACATAAACAAAATGTTTGTATTTGCAAATGAGGCATATGAACACCAAGGGAACATCTACTCAGGGCACATTCCTTTTTTCATAGGTGTGAAAAATGAGTTAGGGAGAGATCACAGAAAGGTTGCTTATGACATGCCTGAGACCACTGGGATTGTCCACTGCCTGTGTAGCAAAATGCCCATGAAAAATCCTTGTAACAATCCAAGAGTTTAGGGCCATGCTGAGGGCCCTGAAGGTTCGTTCCTGTGACCAGCCAGCGCTACCACCACAGGGACTACCAAGAGAGGCCACCTAGCCTCTAAGGACTCCTAGACACTCAGGGGTCCCAGCTGTTAGCTGCATGACTCTAGGCTGATCTACCTTTAACACATTGTATCAAATATAGAATTTGATTGAAAAACTGCTTGTAAAAATAAAATTCAAATCACCCTGCAGATCAATGCAAAAGCATACCACACCGATACATCTATAAGAAAAACAGTTCATCCAGAAAAACTAAATCTGTGGCTTCCAAAAATAAAGCATCCACAAACCTGATTTCTTTTTGATAACGAAAATAGGGGTATTCCAAGGAGATGTGGAGAGTTCTATATGGCCAGCATTGAATTGCTCCTGCACAAGCTGCTGGGCTGCTTCTAATTTTTCTCTGACTAGAGGCCACTGCCCCACCCAGACAGGATCATCATTTATCCAGGTGATTTTATCTGTCGGGGGTGGGGGGGTGCAGGGGAGGTAGTGACGGCTACTGAAAATTTTGAGCAGGGGGGCTATAGCCAAGGCCCGCTCTATCATCGGGGTTTTTGGCGAGCCGCTTCTTCGGCTCAAGCCGCCTGTCTAGTGCGTGGTCACCCCTGTGGCGCAGGAAGAGGTCTAGAGGTCTAGCAGGGGGAGGCAGCTCGGCTCCCTTCCCAACAGGGCCAAAAAGAGGGAACTGGAGTTTAGGTGATGCCAAGGAGAGGAGCTGTAAAAACTTGTCGCTGAGAGCTTGAACAAGAGAGGAAGCAAGAGAATCAACAGTGGAGGAGTATTTGGGAGCAAAAGGTTGAGGAAGATCAGGGAGCTAGAAAAGATTGTAGGCAGGAGGTCTCGTGGCCAGAGAGACCTTGTGCCCGAAGGTAGGCGGCAGCCCCTTCCTCTAGCTCCTGGGCGTCCCCAGGATCCAGAGGTTCCTCAGGAGGAGCAGAGGTGAGAGCCCGTAGGGAGGGGTAGATACCGGTGGCTAGAGAGCGAACTTTAGGGGCAAATGAGGTAGGTTGATCAGAAGGAGAAGGAAGAAGCTTATCAAAGTCAGAGTTAGCAGAGAAAGAGGAACAATCTTTAGAAAGATCAGCGACAGAACTTGCCCTGGAGCTGCACTAGAACACCCTCGGGAAGCGACCTCTAGATGTTGTTGGGCATCTTTAAGAATTTGTTCATTTCAGGGGCTTTCCTCCGCGTTAACAATGATACTTTTTAAGAGATCCCAATACTGCTACATAATCTTTTTATCGCTTTCAGAGCCTTTGGTTTCAAAATAATTAGTTAATTCGGCCCCGACCCGTTCCCAAGTACTGCAAACTATTTTTGGGCAGGTAATGACAAACCAGGGACAAACTTCAAGTACAAAAAGCGGAAACCTAAGCAAATCTTTTTTCTTAACCTCAATGTTTCTATGTCTTAATTCTTTCTGAATTACTTTAATAAATCTGGCTTCCTTATTTTTTTTAACCTTAATGTATCTATCTCTTAATTCTTTCTGAATTCCTTTAATAAATCTAGCTTCTTTGCTGATATTAGTCCCCATTTTTGAGGGACGGATGGAACGGCGGTGTTAACCTAGGTAATTAGACTAACCCTACTCTGCGTCACCCGGATGGGGCTTACCTGACGCCTTACGAGTGGGCTCCGGACTCGTCGCGCCCCTGCCGTCCGATCAGTGGTCTGTAACTCGTGTCCCACGTGGGGCGCCAGTTGCGACCCCCAGGAAGGGACCCCCGACCCGCGGGGGTGAGGTGATGAGGGTCGCTACTAATTTGGTGGGCCTTCACAAGCAGATCCGATCTGGAAAGTGAACTTCAAGAGGTTAATGGAATCAGGCTCAAGACAACGTTCGCTGATCAAGAGCCTTTATTTTTTGGGGCGCGCTGGAACTTATAGAGGAAGGACCTCAGGGGGTGGTACAAGCATGTCAATCAAGTCTCAATTCAAATATACACCAAATACGGTAAAGACAAAGCTGTAATTTTCCATCAGTCATTAGTTGCATTCCACAAATGCTTGTCAGCGTAAGTCAGGTGCAGGAATTAGGGAGGGGTAGGGAGTATACAACAGAACACTATAATCTTTTGTCAACAAAGGCAATTACTCTGTAAGGGTACTTCCCCCTGGCTAGGCAGGTGGGCTGCCCTGTGTAAATTTAACTTTTATGGTTAGCCTTTCCCTTTGTCTCAAGGGCATGTGTGCTCGCAGTCACGTAGGCAGAAGGCCAAGAAACGGTTGACAGACTCCATTTTGTTCAAGGTTCCAGCAGTCCCCAACACTCTAATAGCAGTTTCTCTTCTTAAAGAAACATCTCATTATCTCCCCAAAAGGCCCAAATGATACTATTGCTTGCTCCCTCTCATTCACAGGTCAGCTTCACATGGTGAGGGTTCAGGGCAAGTCTGACTGCAGCTGCAGGCTGATTTCACATTTTTCTTTCAGCATATCCCCTTCTCCCTTGACAAATAGCAAGATCTCAAAGACATCACGGTCCATCCCTGGGTGCTGGCTATGGAGCCCAGTGGGAGAGAGTGCTGCCTTAACCCTGGCCTGTCCAGAAGACAAACACCAGGTCTTGACACCACGCTAGTGCTCTCTGCAATCCCAACAGTCCCTTTGCCCTGCTGTATAGATGTTGGACAGTGCCACACAGTATAGGCGGGTGCGTTGAGAGACCTCCTATTGGTGGAAAGAAAAATAATGCTTTACAAAATGTACTTGAAAACCCAGCACCACAAACTACAATCACAAACAATATCATTGATGGAAGAAACAAAGAAACAACCCATGCTATTAACCCTGGTAACATTTTCTACCTTCTTTATACCAACTCGTCATATCCCCACAGGTCACAAGCTAGGTTTAAAAAAAAATTTAAAAAAAAAACACTTAAAGAAAGGTATTAAGACTTCTATACCCACAACAAAGGTCTCAAGACCAGGACTGGAGAGATGACTCAGCAGTTCAGAGTGCATACAACTCTTGCAGAAGTCCCAAGTTCAGTTCCCATCACCCATGTCAAAGTAGCTCACAACTGCCTATAACTCCAGTTCCAGGGGATCCAACTCCCTCTTCTTGCTGTGGAGGACACTGCATGCCAAGGCACTTAACCCCACACAGATATACACACATACAAGTAACTTAAAAAAAAAAAGGAAACAAAATCGTTTTTCAAGTCTTGTGGCCAAGATAAAACTGACAGCCTTTGGATAGCAAAGTTTCAGATTGAGCAAATAGTATCTAATAAAAATAAAATATGAGAACTTGATGGAAACCTAGTGATAATCAAACCCATCCTCCAGACGAAAAAGAACAAACTGAGGTCCAGGCAGTTGTGGGGGCCATGTTTGAGTTAGCTATGCTAATTGAATCACATACATAACATCATACTAGGTTTCTTAGTTAGGGTTTCTATTGTTGTGATTCAACTCCATAATCAAAAGCAACTTGGAGAGGAAAGGGTTTATTTCGTCGTATAACTTTCAGGTCGTCACAATCCACCACCGAGGGAAGTCAGGACAGGAACCTAAAAGCAGGAACTGAAACAGGCTGAAGAGCTTGCTTGCCACAGCTTACTCAGCCTGCTTTCTTATACCATCTAATGCCTCCTGCCCGGAGGTGGCACAACCCACAATGGTCTGGGCCCTCCCACATCAACCATTAGTCAAGAAAATACCCCACAGTCTTACCTACAGGCCAATCTTATGGAAACGTTTTTCTGAGTCAAGATTCCCTCTTCCCTGATACATCCAGGTTTGTGTCAAGTTGACAAAAACCAACACACACACACACACACACACACACACACACACACACACACACACTGGGTAATGGCCTTATGAAGCTATAACTACCCCAAAATGAATCTTCAGGGCAAAGGGTAGGTCTTAATTTTATTCATGTTTTTTTCCTTTCCCAAGGACTCTGGAAGCAAGATTATTTGCTTTTGTTTCTTGATTGTGACATGGGAGTAAGCTATAAATTTTGAACCATGCCAAATAAATGTCGAAGGCAGAAATTCACCCCAACAGGAAAGTCTTCTCAAATGCCATCACCCTCCCAGCATCAAGGCCATGCAAATAGCTGACTTCTTCACTCTCATCACCTCAGCTGACCTGCCTAACTTGGTATCCTATTCACTCGATAACAAAGGCAACACATGGCTCAAGATAGCCTTAGAGGAGAAGCAAAGTCAGGCTCAGCTGTCTTTGTCTACACTCAAGAGGAACTGTGGACCTTGTGATCTGTAAAGAGGAATTTACCCAATCTCATTTTCTGTGTCTGGAAAGGCTTGATCATTGTGCTTGGTGGTTGTTGTTGACTTGACACAAACCCAGGCCTAACTGGAGAGGGGAGATTTTCATTGAGAAAATGTCTCCATCAGATTGGCCTATAGGCAAGTCTGTGGGGGAGTTTTCTTGATTACTGATTGATATGGGAGGGCCCATCTCACTAGGCAGGGAGAACAGGCTGCGATCTCTGGGAGGGCGGTTCTGGATAGTATAAGAATGTAGGTAGAGTAGTCCAAGAAGACCAAGCCAGTAAGCAGCATCCCTCCAAGGTATCTGCTCCTGTTCCTGCCTCCAGGTTCCTGCCCTGAGATTCCTTCATAAGGGTTGTAAATTATAATTTGAAAAAAAGTCCTTTGGTAGTGGTGTTTATCATAGTATTAGAAACTCAATTAAGGCAATTGTAGAGTCTACTCATCCTTTCAAGTACTAATGCTCAGGGCCTAATTTGGAAATGCAAGTTAGTAATTCCAGCAACTTGGAGACAGAGGCAGGTGGATCTCTGCTAGTTAAAGACCAGCCTGCTCTATATAGAGAGCTCCAGCCAGCTGGGGTTAAATGATAAGACCATAACAAGAGAGGGAGGGGAAGGAGAACAAGGAGAAGGAAGAGGAGGAGGAAGAGGAGCACAAGGACAACTAAATAACTAAGGTTCAAACCTAGTAGTCACAAAGGCTAAAATTCCCAAGCCTGCTGCAGGGTCCAAGGAACAATGACTGCTCCTCCTATATCCCTCTATCTTCCATTCATGGCCCCACCAGCAATAGGATGTCCAGTTCAACTTCCCCACCAGTTGAAAGGAAATGAGCAAGGGCATCCATCGCGAGATCCCCTGAGCTTCAAGATGCATGCTACCCAAGATGCTTTGTTTCAAAGGGTGAAGCAGTGACCTCCTCTTTTAGACCCAAAGAAGCTTTCCCAACATGTATTATGGCTCAGAATCCAGCAGCCACCCCTGAAAACCATGAGAAGCCCTCCTTTGAGTTGCTAGTCTGAGCTGTCCAAGAGAATTCCCAGATAAACAGCCTATTATTGTTGTCCTTGGTTACCCCCCCCAAGATGCGGAAGATAACACACACTATAAGACAACATGCGAGGTTCCAAGGAGGGAGCCAACCAGCAGCTCTTACCCAGCTGTGATGCCTATGAACCACATCAGTGACCATCACGGGGCTCTAAGGGTTCTTGTTCATGAACTACAGCCCTGCACACAGTACTCTCTTCCTTCCTTGGCCACCTTACCACTCTTCCCTTAAGCACAAAACCAGGCCTGTCTCCCCACCTGGAAATCCTTAATGTATCACACTAGTGAAGTCCCTTTCTCCACACTAGGTGGCATGTTCCCAGCTTCCAAAGTCTCAGATATAGACATATTCTGGCTCAGTTCTTCAGCCTATGTGAGCACAAACCTTCATCCCAGCATTCCCAATCTGTGTTTTACAATTCTAAATAGAAGAGTCCCAGCACTAAGAAACTGCATTAAGATAGCTCAGGTCCCAGTATTTAAGGCCAGTCTGCACAGCATAGAGACTCTGTCTCATAACAATGGTATGACTCTGCATAATTATTCACTGGAATTCCACAATTCCTTTCATACCCTGGGTGAAGGTTGGATAGAAGGTGGAAACCAAGTACACACAGCATTTTGGAGACTTTACTCTGGCGTTCAATTCTGAGAAAAGCCAGTGCTCACTGCGGAAGGATTTTTGATTTTCTCATTCCGGTCTTTCCTTATTCCCACCTCGGGTTGCCAGACAAACTGAGAAGTAATGGGGATCCCAGAGAGACCAGCCTTAACAATGACCTCCCAAATCACTTTCACACCAGCCCACCTTCCCACAGGACCCAGAACTTAATGAAAGGGCCGCTAGACTCTGGTCAATGCCAATGGACCTTCCCAAGAGCACCCGGGCCTAACATAACACCCATGAACCTGTGTGTTGTTCTTCCATTAATTCCACTATGCCTTTCTTCCAACCCTGGGGAACCAGGGACACCTAGTGGTCCCCTACTCTGATCTGAGCTGTCTCCTTTATGTGAGTCAAACACTAATTAACCACAGGTAGAGCCTCCAAAGACAATGGATGTGTTTGGGAATGGACATCAGGACAGGAATGCACCATAGAAAATATTGTAGAAAATAGTAATTACCGTGGGAATTTAAGAAAGTTGAGTCAAGGGGCAGCTTTTAAAGGGAAATGGGGGAGGCTTGCATAAGTTGTTTTGAAATAATAACACCTGACCACAGGATCAATAACGTGGGTGGCTTCGGTCAGATCAAGCAGGAAGTTGTTGGGCAGAAACGTTTGTGGAGGGGGGGTGTATGCTTAAGGTTGTGGTAGCCACTCTGCAAAGTGTTGATTCTAGAAGAGTTTTCTGTGACAGTTCTCATCGAGGTTTATGTGCCTAAAACCCTTCCTTCACATCTCTCCAACTTCCTTAGGATTTATGTTGCTAGCCTTTGATAGAAGTGATCCTTACACAGTGCAAACAGCTGCTCCTCAGCCTTGCCTTTCTGCCTACTGGGCCTATCCAGCAGGGAAACTCCAGAAACTGACCAGACAGACAGGCCACTCACTGCAGTGGGCTCCATAAGCTCTGCTCTGGAGGGGAGAGGAAAAAATTCCCTTCCCTTAGATTCAGAAAGCATGGGTATTTTTTTCATGGTAGGGAGTCTAACTGATAGCCCATTGGCTCCTCTTGCCTTCAAATGGAAGTAAGAATTACAGAAGAACTGAGTTGGCATGACTCACAATGAAGTTGGCACATACTAAAACCTTTAGATGAGGTCTCTACCTTAAGATCCCCTACATGTGTGGAGAGGATGGTCAAGGTCATGACCATGAAACCACAGAGGCTGCTGACCTGAGTTCATGGGAGCTCACAGACTAGCTTGCAGAGACCAACCTACGCCCTCTGTATGGGTATGACAGTTTTATAGCTTGGTCTGTTATGGGATCCTAGCAGTGGGATCAGAACGTGTACCTGGTGCTTAGATAGTCTTTTAGGAGCCCATTCCCTGTGCTGAGTTGCCTAGCCCAACCTTGATGCAGTGGGGGAGGAGCTTGGTCTTGCCTCAACTTGATGCACTGTTGTGCCCAAATTCTGAACCCCAAAATCACCAAGAGGCCCATTTCAATGCAAAACCAAAGAGTCTTTTATTGTAGATGTTTAACGAACTAACCCCATTAGCTTGGGCCCTTCACCCCGCCACCATGGCAGATGGCTGGAGAAAGACCCCAAGCAACCTAGAGGCAGGGATCTTAAAGGGGAGTGTCTAGGGATATGAAACAGTCTCAGGATTGGTGCACTTCCAGGTTTGGGTGACCCGCCCTGTGTTAATTGGTCAACTGGTTGTTATGGCCCATAGGCCCTCCCAGGGCAGTTGCTATGTTTTGCATGTCACTGTTATGCGCTGTCTGTAAAGCACACCCAGAGCACAGCCCTGCCAGCTAACTTCTGATTGGATCCTTGCCATGAGGCGGGGATCTGAGCTCCTAATGACCAGGACAGGAGCCACAATGTCATGCAAGCACATGTTAGCCTGTAATGGGGGACTAGTCACTACAGCACCAAGCTTTGTTGACTCCCATGGGAGGCCTGCCCCTTTCTGGATGAAGGCAGAGGAGTGAATGGGGGAGGGACAGAACACAGTTGTGGGGAGGGAGCAGGAGAAGAAGAGAGAGGGGAAACTGTGTTTGGTATGTAAATAATGTAAAATAAATGAAAAACTTAAAAACCCATATCCCCCCCCAAAAAAAAAGAAGAAGAAAAAAGAAAGTGGTTTTGATGCGGAGCCATAGGGTCCACCTAGCTCCGTGACCACAATGCCACTCTTCTCCGCAGACTACTCTGCATGACCACAATGCCACTCTTCTCCGCAGACTACTCTGCATGACCACAATGCCACTCTTCTCCGCAGACTACTCTGCATGACCACAATGCCACTCTTCTCCGCAGACTACTCTGCATGACCACAATGCCACTCTTCTCCGCAGACTACTCTGCATGACCACAATGCCACTCTTCTCCGCAGACTACTCTGCATGACCACAATGCCACTCTTCTCCGCAGACTACTCTGCATGACCACAATGCCACTCTTCTCCGCAGACTACTCTGCATGACCACAATGCCACTCTTCTCCGCAGACTACTCTGCATGACCACAATGCCACTCTTCTCCGCAGACTACTCTGCATGACCACAATGCCACTCTTCTCCGCAGACTACTCTGCATGACCACAATGCCACTCTTCTCCGCAGACTACTCTGCATGACCACAATGCCACTCTTCTCCGCAGACTACTCTGCATGACCACAATGCCACTCTTCTCCGCAGACTACTCTGCATGACCACAATGCCACTCTTCTCCGCAGACTACTCTGCATGACCACAATGCCACTCTTCTCCGCAGACTACTCTGCATGACCACAATGCCACTCTTCTCCGCAGACTACTCTGCATGACCACAATGCCACTCTTCTCCGCAGACTACTCTGCATGACCACAATGCCACTCTTCTCCGCAGACTACTCTGCATGACCACAATGCCACTCTTCTCCGCAGACTACTCTGCATGACCACAATGCCACTCTTCTCCGCAGACTACTCTGCATTAACCAAGGCATTTATTGCCCACAGACTGCTCATGTCTCAAACCAAACAATGCAATGCCCACACCCTGACCACCTACCCTATCATGCCCTCACATTCTGTGTCCCCATTCACCTGCCTAAATCACCCCACAGAGTCAGGTATCAGACGACTAATAACAGAACTGTCTGCCCAAATCCTGACAAAATTACCCCCATCAGTCAGTAGGCCGGCATCCCCTCAATGTAGACTGCCTCTCCCTCTCCTTTGACTCCTGCCCCACCAGTGCCTTCCCCTTCCTGGAGCTCTGTGCCACCTCCTCTTGAGAACTGTGATGACAGGTTGTCATTCCAGTAGCCAGCAGCTATAAAGGAATAATAGCCTGGCCACACCTAAAGGAAAACAGCCACTGAATGTTCAAGCCCTCAGGGCTGACCCTGGTAGTAGGCTGATGTTCTTTTTCATGCAGACTTGGATTTGAGTCCCAGGACTCTAGTAAACTCTTGAGTAAACTCAAGAGCTGAGTCCTATCCAGGTCCTGGAAGGTGACAGGGAGACACAGAGAGTGGATCCAGGATGAGCCCAGGAGACAGCCCTGTAGTCCTCTACCCTGCCCCAGCTCCCCCAACAGCATGCCTGTCTGTTTCCTGCTGCCCTGGTTCCCCTGGGACCGTATTCTTCTGGTCATCTCAGAAGCCACGTGACACCCCGTGAATTCACTTCTGTGTCCTTAGTGCCCTAGTTAGGCAGACCACCTCCCCCTCCAGTAGAACACTTATTGAAACGCCTGCTGGGGTCTGAATGGGTGCTCCAAGAGTTCACACATTGGGAATGTAACTCCCAACCTTTTAAATGACCTTTGGAGGAGGGGCTTTGACAAGTCTATTAAGATTAGAGAAGATCTTGAGGATGGGACCTGAGATGGCACTGCCGGGTGTCTAAAAAAAATAAAACACCATCTGAGCTGTCACATTTGCCTACCTGTGGGATACCTCCTGCCGTAGTATGAGGGAGAATAGGGCCCTCCCAGGTATCACACTGTGCTCTTGGATTACCTAGCCTCTAGAACTTGTATGCTTCATAGACCACCCAGTCTTGGGTATTCTGTTACAAGAGAAGGAATGGGAGTCTAAGATGGCAGTCCAATCTCCTTTGAGCTGAGAAAAAGAATAACTTTTTTCTACTGCCTGATAGGAGGGCCTAGAACTCATCAAAGGGCAAGCCTGCAGTGATGTATTGTTTATGATTTCAGAAAGCTTGCCTGGGGATTAGATTGCAAAGTTAGCCACAGCCGTAGAAACTGAGCAATGGTGGCACACACTTTTAATCCCAGGACTCAGGAAACAGAGGCTGAGGGAGCTCTGTGAGTTCAAGACCAGTCAGGGCTACATGAGAGTGAATCAGTCTAAAAGAGAAACAGAGCTCACACCTTTAATCCTGGCACTAGAGAGGTACATACGATAGCAGCAAGGCATTCAGACTCAGGGAAATCAGACTCCAGTTGAGGATAGGATCCTCATTCCAGCCTTGGTTGAAGTAAGAGCTCTCTAGTGGCTTGGCTGCTTTGCTTCTCTGATCTTCAGTTTGAACCCCAACATTTGTCTCTGGGTTTTTATTATTCCTGCTACACAAGCCAATGTAGGGAAGAAGTGGAGCACCCTGGGTAGAGAAAAGGAAAAACAGGACAGTGGGGGACAGAAGGCAGGAAACACCCTGGCTTGAGATGTCCTCGAGCACCTACAGCAGCAGTCCTCAAGGCAGACCAACAGCAGGGGCACATCTGGGGAGCTCCCTAGAAATGCAGGTTTTTCAGGTATTACCAGACTAAAGCTGGGGTGAGAGCCTTCACCCTTTTCTGCACAAGCCCCAGATGGTCCTGATATTCACCACCCTAGGAAGCTTTATTTCAGGTGCTCCATTCCAACCATGAATCACAGAACATGAAGGATGGGGTATGGAACTGGCTCTTTCATGTTTTCCAGGGCTCAATGTCCTAATGTGCTTTCTACTGCAGTAACAAACACCATGACCTATAACAAGAGTCTTCCTGCCAGCCTGGTCCCAGAGCCGTGTCAGTCCCAAATGAACCTGCAGGATGCTATATTAATAATGAAACTGTTGGCCATTTGTAATGGCTTCTTGTTTGCTAGCTCTGACTTACTTATTAACCCATAACTGCGAATCTGAGTATTTGGACGTGGTCTTCTCTTACCGGAGAAAATGGTCCAGACTTCTTACTCCTCTGGCATCCTACATGGTGACTGACTGTGCCTCTGTTTCCCAGAATTCTCCTCGATTCCTAGTCTCACCTATCTTGCTTCCCTATTGGCCAACAGTGCTTTATTTATCAACCCCAAGAATGATTAATCAAATTAACCTTGGGACAAGAGGCAGAGCCAGCAACTAATTGAATCAGTCATAAAGAGTACAATGGAGCCAGGAAGATGGATAGAGAGATGCATGGGAAGGAGTGGGGAAGGACTTGGAGTTTGGTAGTCTTTTTGTTTTGGGACAGCTGGAGAGAGGCTCTCTTGCTGGGTCACCAGACAAAGAGAAAGGTTAGTTGGTTGCTTCTCTGCCTTTCTGAGTTAGCAGGTTTTCACCCCAACATCTGACTCCCAAGTCTTTATTGGTAAACAGACTGATAAAGATTTAGTTAAAAACTACATTTGCTGCTGTGACTAAACCCAGAGCTTTGTTCCAGTCCAGGCAGACTTGGGTTGCTAATCCATCTTTGAACCCTTTAGTGAACACCTTGACTTCGGAACCTACATTTATACAAGTGCAATAAGATAGTGGTGATGACAGCTCTCACACAGTTGGAACTAAGGGCCTTACTCTGTTACAAACACTCTGTTCATATACTAGATCATTTAATCATCTGGTGGCCTAACAGCCTATTCTACAAATAAAGAAATGGATCCCTGCTGATCTTAATAACTTGTCAAAGGTAAGACAATGAATGGGTCTTCCCAAGGCAGTTATGTTGAAACCTTAACATCTGGCACCTCTAACTATGTGACTTTATTTGAATTAGGGTCTATACAAAGGGAAGTCAAAGCAAGATCATCAGGGTGGACTCTAACCCACTGACCGTGGTCTGTATACAAAGGAGAAATTCCAGCATAAAGAAAAACACAAAGAGGACAACTGTTACTGGCGTGACATATCCAGAAGCCAAGGGATGCTATGGATGGCCAGCAATACCAGGATATGGAAAAGGTAAGGAAGGACCCTCTTGCAGCCACCAGAGGGAGTATGGCTGAACCCACAGTCAGAACTCAGATGGAAGATCTCCAAACAGTGATACAACTAAATTTGGTTGTTCTAAACCATCTAGCATGCGGTTCTTTGCTAGCTAAACCACACTTGTGCCTTCTGGTAGTGTAGAGCCTAGGATAACTGTAATAAGGCAACACAGGCATGCCATACACCCATAGCTCAGTAGTAATGGTTAAGCCCAGTTTGCGGAACCACAAAAAAATCCACCAAGGAGACAACTCACCAAATGCAAAGACAAAAAGTTTCTTTTATTTGCAAGCTGCAGCCTGGATTCTGCACACTCGGGAGAAAGCAGAAACCCGCTTATAGCTGAAGGGGGGGGGGCTAAAGGGAAAGTTCGAAAAACAGAAAGTCTCAAGGTTACAAAGCTTCCATGGTTACATAGGATGAAACAATAACTGTATGTTTAGACAGGATGCAATTAAGCAGGATATTGTAGAAGAAATAAGTTTGTTAATTATCTCCTGGGTCAGGGGTTTTTACAACCACAAGTTGATGGCTATCTGATCTTCTTCAGGACAGAGAAATGTTGACACAGCTGGGGTATGTTATCTGGTCTCAAGCTTCTAGTCACATACCCAGTTCTTTGTTCAGCCTTATCTGTCGGGCTGCCTTTTGGGAGCTCAGAGGAGCTTGAAAGTTTTCTTTTTCCTATATGGGCTTTGGAATCTAAGTTTTTTTTTTTTAGATTTTTATTAATTGTTCCCATTTCAGTGTGTAGAGGTGGTGGTGTGAGGGTGGGGTGGTGGCGGGGTTGTAGTGGTGGCAGTGGTGGTGGTGATAACTATGGTGATGACAGTGGTGCTGGCGGAGGTGGTAGAGGTGATGATGGTGGTGTTGGAGGTAGTGGTGGTGATGGTGGTGATGGTGGTGGTGGTGGTGGTGGTGGTGGTGATGGTGGTGATGGTGGTGGTGATGGTGGTGGTGGTTGTGATGGTGGTGGTGGTGATGGTGATGGTGGTGTTGGTGGTAATGGTGGTGGTGGTGGTGATGGTGGTGGTGAGGGTGGTGATGTTGGTGGTGATGGTGGTGGTAATGGTGGTGGTGATGGTGATGGTGGTGTTGGTGGTGATGGTGATGGTGGTGTTGGTGGTGATGGTGGTGGTGGTGGTGATGGTGGTGGTGGTGGTGATGGTGGTGGTGATGGTGATGGTGGTGGTGAGGGTGGTGATGGTGGTGGTGATGGTGGTGGTAATGGTGGTGGTGGTGGTGGTGATGGTGATGGTGGTGTTGGTGGTGATGGTGGTGGTGGTGATGGTGGTGGTGAGGGTGGTGATGGTGGTGGTGATGGTGGTGATGGTGATGGTGATGGTGGTGGTGGTGGTGATGGTGGTGGTGGTGATGGTGGTGGTGATGGTGGTGGTGAGGGTGGTGGTGATGGTGATGGTGGTGGTGATGGTGGTGTTGGTGGTGATGGTGGTGGTGATGGTGGTGGTGAGGGTGGTGATGGTGGTGGTGATGGTGATGGTGGTGGTGATGGTGGTGGTGGTGGTGGTGGTGGTGGTGGTGGTGGTGGGGAGAGGGTGGTAGTTATGGTGGGGTAGTGGTGGTTAGCCAAGAACACCACAGATACAGTGGTAGATATCATGTATTCATTGCTCATCTACATTCTCAAAAGATTAAGACAGGCAGAGACAAGCTAACAGACCTCTCCAACAAGACTGGAGCCCTCCCCAACTCTCCAGCTTGTAGTAAGAGAGGTTTTGTGAAGAATGGCATGTACCCAGTGATGGGTTGGGCTTGTTTACCACTTTCACAGTTGCACCAATAGTCTGCTACTCCTGCCAGGAGGAGTGAGGCCAGAGCAAGCTGTGTGCATACTGGGTAGATGAGGGGCTGACCCAAACTTGTTCCCGCCAAGACTGGGCAGCACCAGAGTGGGACAATCTTCAAATTATTCAAATATGGGGGCACTGTATGAAAGTGAGCTCCCTCACCGTAGTGCCAGAATAACATCTACCCTGCAGGCATTAAACAGTCACTCTGAAAAACCTAGGCCCTGTGGACAAAAGGAGTTACCAACAGCCCCAGGGGTAAAGGTCACCAATTCAACCCAGGTTGCCTAGCATTTATAGATCTTTTGAGTATTGATTTTTTTATTATTTATTTTTGTGTGTAGGTGCCTGTGATAGCCAGAAGAGGGTGTCACATTCCCCTAAAGCTGAGTTACAGGCAATTGTGAACTGCCCAACATGGGTTCTGGAAACTGAATTCAGATCCTCTGAAAGAACAGCAAGTGCTCTTAACTGTTCTGTCATCCAGCCAGTCTCTATATTTAAAACAAAATATGTGTATGTGTGTCTGTGTGACTATATGCCATGTGTGTTCAGGTACCATCAAAAATGAGAAGAGGGTATTGGATCCACTGGAGCTCACGTTACAGGAAGCTCTAAGCTGCCTGATATGGGTACTGGGAAGCATCCTAGGGTGATCTGGAAAAGTGGTATTAACTGCTGAGCCATCTCATAGCTCTAGCCCCCCCCCAAAGTTACTAAGCACCATCTTGGCTATGGAGTCAAGGTGTAAGCTATGATGCTATAGAAAGTGTCTTAGTGCTACATAGTGTCTTAGATTGTGTTATAGAGACACCATGACCAACACAACTCTTATAAGGAAAGCATTTGCTTGAGGAGGGCTGACTTACAGTTCCAGAGACTCAGGCCATTATCATCATGGCAATGAGCATGGCGGCATGCAAGCAGATGCGGTGCTGAGGAATAACTGAGAGTCCTACATCTCGTAGGCAACAGGAAGTCAACTGTAACATTGGGCAGTATCTTGAGCTTTGGAAACCTCACAGCCCACACCCACAGTGACACACTTCCTCCAACAAGGCCATACCTACTCCAACAATGCCACACCTCCTAGTAGTACCACTGTGAGATTGTGGAGGCCCATTACATTCAAACCACCACAGATAGTAGCTGGACATGTGGCTTACCCTCTATACCTCAGTGTGATGCTGTGGTGTAGAAACAATCATATTCTCTATAGCAGTCATTTAAGGATTAAAATAAAACAGCCAACACCTGAAAAGGCTGAGCATAAAGGAAAAACTCCCAGTGGTGTCAGAAACTTCTACAGAGCTAATGCAGACTAATGAACACAGAGGACTCAGAGTCCCAGCCTGAACCACAAGAACCCAAGAATACAAGGCAGTTGATGCCAGGTGAATCCTCACAAGACGCAGGCCCTGCCTCGACTCTTGGGTCTTGGCTCTTACTTGCGTGCACAAGCACCGGTCTAAGCAGCAGGGCCCAAGTCAAGGAGCCTGAAGCTACTAGCTCACGGTCGTGTCAGCCTTGCCAGCTCCTGAGCCTGCCCCTGCCTTGTTCCACTCCCAGCTCAGGCCTGGACCTGCTCTAGTTGCTCTCCCTTACAGCTTGCCACAGGCATCCAAGGCCTGGCACCTTAGGGAAGTAAAAGCAGATGTCAGGGCACAGGCCGAGTACTGAGAAGGTAGTGGCACTTTTGGAGGGTGAGGGAGTAAGAGATGCAGACTGACTGAGACAGGGGAATGGCATCCATTTTCTCCTCCAGAGATATCCAGTGCACCCAGCCTGGCCCTGGGAGCCGGTTCCCTTAGGACATAGGCCACTCTTACAGATACCTGGTCTGTGGACAGAGCTCAAGATTTCCCCCCTTGTGTCCTTGTTCATTGTCTTCATGCTACATGCACCAGGTCCTGATGGACCAGCCCTCCAGGCCTCCAGGCCTCCTTATCTTCAGGAAATATACTGTGTTTAGGAATAGAACATGTGCCTAGTCTTATCTTTCAATAATTCAGGAAAAAATACTAATTAGTGCATGCACAGAGTACAAGGGATAGAAAAATATAGTGTTGATATAATAAAATATTTATATTCAGAGAACCTGGTTGAATTATTTGAGGACTCTACTACTCTTGCAATATTTTTCAAGGCATAAAGTCATAAGGAAATAATGTCTAGGCTAAAAACAACACAGCTCTCAAGTCCCAGAACCCTTGGCTCTTCATCTAGCTTTAAGGTCTTCTCCCTAAAACTCCTTGGAAGAGCCACTGAGACCATCCCCAAGCCTCATTCTCCCTCCACACCCCACTCCTTAGGATTCTGCCCTGAGGCCATGTGCTGTGTAAAGAGTAGCTTTCGGTCTGTGCCTTGCCTTGCATGGCTCCGTGTTATAGGCAGCCTGTTCTGTACAAACGCTAAGGAAAGGGAGAAGGCTGTGCATCTTGGCTGTGCAAGCAAATGCATACCACCCTCTGGACAACAAACAGGCTTGTATGTTATTATGCAAATAAAAGATTGCCACCAAGTTACTTTACCAAGTTAAGCTGGGAAAGTATGGATACACTATTGTGGAATAATCAGGCAGGATTTTCAGGGCAGAGAGAATGCTGGGAAGCAGGGTAGAGTCAGAAGAGTCACAAGCTAAATGGAAAAGAAGCAGGACATACAAGAGAGGATAAAACTATGAGCCTCAGGGCAGTACATAGATTAATAAAAATGAGTTAATTTAAGCCATAAGAGCTAATTAGTAATAAGCCTGAGATACCGGCTGAGCATTTATAATCAATAATAGGTCTTTGAGTGATTATTTGGGGAGTGGTTGGTAAAACAGAGATGATTGAGGTCCTGACCAAAAAAACCCACCTACAATACACAAATCTACCAAAACCATTTTTTAAAAAACCGCAGCCCATGAACTTTTGAAAGCACCGGACCAACAAGTGAGTCACATAAACAGAGGGACGCCTAACACTGGGACAGCAGCACCTACCAACCCTCACCAAAGTGGGCATATTCAATGGCTGCCCCTGCTTCTTCAGCAAGGTCTGTGAACTCTGGAGGCTCTGTAACCTTTTCTTGACCACTTGGGAACACACACACACACACACATACACATACACACACATATATACACATACACATACACACATACACACACACACACACACACACACACACACACACGCACGCACACACAATTTGTGATCTGAGAGTTAATATCATTAAGATGAGAACAAAAGAAACTGTGATTGCCAATGCCATGAACTCAGTGGACGGCAATTTCTTGGAATTCAACAATTATTGAAAACTTAAGCATGCCTGTTCATGTTTCTGACATTTGTTGCTGTGGCAACTCTTTCCCCCTTGCTTCGGTCGTTTAGGGACTTGGAGCACAGAGCCAGGCATGCCCCGGGTAGACCCATTTCTTCTTTGATCAGGATCCTAATTCTGTGGAAATAAAGGTAGCCCAAATGAGAGGGAACCAGCAAAGGCTTGCTCTGACAGATCAGCTCCTGTCACCTGAGATTGGGCAGATTAAAAAGGCAGATGGCAGTGGGGAGCCTCCTCCTGGAGGGCAGGGAAAGCATCTGAGGGACATGTGTGTGGCAAACCGGATGTGGGCAGTCTGTGTGATTGGTTCATGTTGCTGCTTACCTTTCTTCCATTGGTTGCAAACAGGAAGTTGCTGCACCTGTCTGTTTTTATCTAGACTCCCTTAGGGGGCAGTTGTTTGAGGCATCTTTTGGTTTCTTTGTTCTTATCACCCTGTAAAGGCTTGACTCTGCAGCAGCTGAGCTATCATTGCAGACAATGGGTGTGTCCCGGGTTGGGCACTGCACACCTGGGTCACAATTCTGTTTTAGATAAATGCTCTGGCCATTGCTTATTTTTTATATTCAGTTTCTTACATGCAAAGGCCAAAAGCTAACCCCCAGTAAATCCAAGTTCCTAACTCCAACCCAGGCTGCAAAAATCATGCCTGATTTCTCAAGTGCTATAACAGCCTTCTAAGTGGCCAGGGCTATGTTTTGCATGCTCAAAGTCATCATTAAGTAGCCAGCACCTGGAACAGTGCACCCTCAAAACCCTGGGTACCTCAGCACCATGATTCTTGGCCACACAGGCTGCCGCTGCTCCAGTATCTCGGATGAGCCAAGTAGCCAATGTTCCAGCCCTCCTAGAAAGGAAGGCAGGTCATTCTCTGCAAAAACTGTCCTTGACTGATAATTCACTTAAAAAGCCTGAAAAGCTTCTGGCACACCTGATAGGCCTACATATATCACAGAAATTAGGCACACAGACCGGATCTTTCCATGACCTCCCTCACATGATCCAGGCATGCCAGTCCTCATGGAAAGACTTCCGCCTTGTGGAGATTGATTCCATGATGCTTTAGACTCTCCCATGCCTGGTAGCCAACTGGAAAGTGAGTCAGGGTAAACACATTCTCCACAGACTTTGTAAGCCCAGAACAGCCTTCAAAACGCAGTTACAGGTGCAGTACTTGTTCCAGTGTTTGGAAGCAGAAAACCTTACGTTTCTTGATTCTGATACATCAAACTAGATCCAGCCCTGGGCACTCCCAGACCCCCAATCCCCGCAACCAGAGGTACTCAAGTTGGAAAGAAACTCATTCTCAGTTAGATCTTTAAGAAGGCCTCGCGGCCATCATCAGGCTTATCTTGATGCTGTGAACTCTTCCATAAGCAAGACCCACAGCCCCATAGCTCCCAGGGGTACACCTGTAGACATCTGACTCCTGCACCCACACATATACTCCATTTTAAAAGACATTTTGAAACAAGTTTAAATCGTGTAAGCAAACATGTACTAACAGTTTCTTTTCTAAATGGCACGAGGGTTGCAAGCAGATATAGCTGGCTCAGAGAAGTCCAAATAGCATGGATTTATGTGGGTTGACTTTCTAAGGCAGTGGGGAGGCCAACGAAGTCACCAAGTCCCATGCCAACCAACTGTTCCACATAGCAGACACAGTGCAGCATCAAGACATATCGGTTCCAGCGATCTGGCCCAGAAAGGTACATGTTGGACTTTTCTTCAGCCGGAGCATGGTCTCTGCCCTTGCTCTCTTTGCTCTTCTCCATCAGAGTCTTTCCAGGAAGGTGAGGGAGTGAAACACTGGAAATACAAAGACAGACAAGTTCAGACCATACACAAAAGCAACTTGATACACAGTGGGCTATAGCCAGTCCAGACGCTGTGAGGAACATCTCTAGCAACTCTTCCAAAAGGCCAAAGGAATCTGGTGCGGCATGTGTGTGTTTTCTGGTGCACTGTGGTAGCTCTGTGGTAGGCTCACGCTGTCACTGGATTTCAATGCAGTGTCTGAGATGGGCTGTGTTCTGAAAGCTCTGCCTTTGAGATGCCTCACTGCTGTCTATGCTTCCAAACACAGAGGTAGGGCAGCCCTGAAATGAGTAGTCTACCTCCAAAGCTTGCTCTACCAACCTGGAATCAAGGTTGGAGGAGTGAGGAAGGTTGTGATCACAGAGCCTGCAATCCTCAGCTCTCACAAGAGTTTTCAAAAGACAGTGAGTTAATGCTCCCCTCCCATGTATCTGTCACTGAAGCTCAGAGATGCTGCTGTGATATACGTTGTTCAGTGTCCTGGATCGAACCTAGGGCCTTACATGTGCCAGACAAGGCAATGGGTGGTGACCCCTTTGGGGATTCAACAACCTTTTCACTGGAGTCGCATATCAGATATCCTGCATATCAGATACTTACATTACGATTCATAACAGTAGCAAAATGACAGTTGTTGACTAGCAATAAAATAACGTCATGGTTGGGGGTCGCCACAACATGAGGAACTGTGTTAAAGGGTCACAGTATTGGGAAGGTTGGGAATCACTGCTCTAAGCATTTTCCCTCTCATTCTTGTGTATCTTATCAACCAGTCCAAATACCATTGCTGTTGTCCAATAGGAAATGAAAGTGTTCTTTGACTGACCTCTAACTCATACAGCTTCTAGGCCCCAGCCCCAAAGCCTGCCCCTCACTTCTCTTAGGTCACGAAGAAGAGAGCTAAGCACCAAGAACTAATGTCGTCTCCACATCTCCTTTTCTCACATCCCCCCCCCACACACACATGACCAGATGGAGTCACGGCCTCTAAGAATCTTCTGAAAACACTGCAAGACCCTCTCTGACCAGCTCATCAGTCTAATTCAGATCAAATTACAAGGAATCTGTAAGGGATCTCTGAGAAATGGTTAAAAATGAAAAACCAAATATAAATACAAAAGCAAATACAATCAAAGTGACATGATGTGTGAGACCAAAACAGGAACAATACACCTTGCAGGTTAAGAGTTCTGTTTGCAGTTAAGACAGTTAAAGTTGCCAGTTGTCCTATGTTAACTCCTTGCAAATTAAGGTTTTTATTCGTAATTAAGAAATTCCTATCCGCAGGGGGATGGTGGCGCATGTCTTTAATCCCAGCACTCAGGAGACAGAGGCAGAAGGATCTCTGTGAGTTTGAGACTAGCCTGGTTCACAAATCAAGTTCAAAGGCAGCCAGAGCTACACAGAGAAACCCTGTCTTGAAAAAAGAAGAAGGAGGAAGAGGAGGAGGGTGGGGGGAGTTCCTGTCTGTCCTGAGCAGGTTAAGGTTTCTGTTTGTAATTAAAGAAGTTCCTATTGTCCTGTGTTAGGCCCTTGCAAGTTAAGGTTTCTATTTGTAATTAAGACTAGTTCCTATTTCTTAGTTCTGATGTCTAGGGTAAACTGCTTGCACCCCCATTCACATGCTGTGTGTGTGTGTGTGTGTGCATATATATATATATATATATATATCCTTTCCTTTGTTCCTTCCCTTTTCATTGTATCCTTTTAACAAGGTACAAGAGCCAACTCTCTCACCCTGTGGAGAGCTTGTCTCTCCAATGAAAGGGACTTCAAGAGGCCAGCCGAGGCTGCTCTCCCAAATCCTGGCTTAGGATGAGACAGCCAGCTGGCAAGTTCCAGGTGCACCCCAAAATACAGCTTGCTTTAATTGGACAATCATGTATTTGGTCTTGTCTCCTCTTGATTGTCAGGTTTAACATGTATATGACACTATTTCCCATACAAGGTCACCTCTCTTCTTACCATAACAGTGGAGGGGGTTGGGAGTGCAAGCAATAATGAACTTACATAAGGAGCTCTTAGTACAAGAGGCAGAGAACAATCAAGTTGCTGGTTGGGTTTGCGCTCAGCCCCAGCAGCCTCAGCTCCAGGACTTCAGGCATACCAGTTTTCCGCTGTGACTCACAGTGTCCTTGCTGGTAGTAGGTAATGATGCCTGCATTGTCAGTGGTTTGACAGATAGAAGCAGAGAATTCATAGATAACACCCAGAGCTTTTGGTGTAGTCAATATATTCACTCGGTGCTTAACCATTTATGAAGATGAAAATGATGGAAAATGTGTTTCTTCATATTCCCACAAGAGCTCATCTCAGAAAATCACAGCCCCTAAACTCAGTTCACATAGTGTTGATGCTACACCAAGCATTATACAGAATCTAAAGGAGAATCTGCCTGATTTCTACCACCCACAAGCATAAAACCCTTCCAGGAAGGCCAGTCGGTGCAACCCTGAGGGCCCGTCACTAAACTCTTACTTCACTTGGAGTATACATTGGTCCTTTTAGATATAAAATGGGAACCTCACAAGAACATGAGAATAGCCTGCTTCACCAGGACCATAGTGATGTCCATGTGGATGAATCAATCACAAGGTTCCTCAGACCCTGGTCTCTGTAGATAATGTCACCTGACAGTACACAGGCTGGAGCAAGCCCAGGCCCCTGACCTCTGGTCATGTTGGAGCAGAGAAGCTTGGTGGTGACATTTTCCATGAAATCTCTTCTGGGTGTCTTAAAAGGAAACCATGGCAGCGGATCCACACAGGGGACAAGAGAATTGGATGCTTCAGAAAACGCACTGTTTTCTAGGATGTGCACAGTCCCAGAGGATGCCAAGCACTTCTAGGACAGCACTGTGCTGCCGCTAGTGTGTGTCTCTTGTGGTTTTTAAGATCTTCTATGCGTCTGTCCCCTCTGCAGCTCTTCCAAATACTGTGAAGCCTTGTCTGCTCGTGACACCTCTCAGGTGGCAAGCTGGCTTTGCTGACAAAGGACAGTGTTGCCTATCTCTGGAGGAGCCTCTTCCTTCATATCCTGCCATTGTAGAGAAGTACACTTCTAGATCCAGCCCACTCCAGGATCTTCCCATATGGAAATGCCAGGAATCTGTCCATGTGTGTCTCCTGTAAATCTCAAGACCTATAAGGCCATGTCTTGAATCCCAAGGATGCCAGCAGCTGGATCCCACCTGTTAGGCCTCGGGCTGCCCAAATATGCAGAAATGAATTCCACCTGGACTGCAGGAGGATATCTGGGTTAGAGAAAAGCCAGTATTCCACAGGAACTTGTGGAACTGGTTCCCATCTACCAAAAGGAATTCATTTTCCTAACCTCAGGCATAAGGGACAGGTGGCTCCTTGGACATGCACCTGTGGCTGTGTACCAAAGCCCAGGCCAGCCTCCAGGCTCACAAGTGCTACTCACAATCCCTAGTCACAAGTACTCATTAAGCACTTCAGAGCCTCCACACCAGTCTCCTGTGCTCAGCCCTTGTCCCGCCCCCACCCCTCCAGCTACTCATTTTCCTTATAACCCTCTCTTCTCTACTATTCTAGCATTTACTCTCTTGCTACTCTTTGCTCTCTGTCTCCTGCTATCTCACTATCTCCCCTTCCCAGGCCCTGGCCATGTCGTGTCTGTCAGCCACGTTCAGTCTATTTCTTTCTCTCTCTCTCTCTCTTCTGGACTCTTGCAGATGCCTCTAGCTGTTCTTTCTTTTATATCTACAAAAAATAAAAAAGCACAAACCGTAACCATATGTCATGGAGCAATCATGTCAGCAGTTTCTTTACCACTCCTCCTCACATACACTACCCTCCCCACTTTGGCTCTGAAGAAGGAGAAAAAAAAACACACTCTAAACAGAGAAAGACTGGAAAGACCATGTGGGTGGTCTAGGAGCCATACAGAACAGACGTGTGTGTGTGTGTGTGTGTGTGTGTGTGTGTGTGTGTGTAATACATATCTATTCCACATATATCATATATACATATATAATACCTTATTAACTCTTTGAGAATTTCATACAAGCGCCCAATATATTTGATCCTATTCAACACCTGCTCCCCCAGTACTCCATTTTAGATCCACCTCATGCCTCTTCTTCCTCCCAACTTTATGGTCTCTCTCTCTTTTCTATCCCACAGAGGCCAATCCGTGCTGCCACATACTTGCTGGTATGAGGCCATCTGCTAGAGCTTGGTTAACCTTCCATGGGCCACATCATTAAGGAAAACAGACTCTCCCATCCTCGGAGGCCATGGTCTACCAATAGCCCCTCAGCAAGGGATGGGGACCCATGACACCTACCCAATCCATGCTGAAATGCTGACTGACTTGATCTCACCTAGGTCTTGTGCAGGTCACCATTGCTGCTGGGAGTTCATGAGTGCAGAGGTCCTGTCATGTCCAGAAGAATATATATATTCTAGAACTACCTGGGCAATTAATGAAGGATGCCTGGAAGGGTGTTTGTGATGGTATTTCTAGAGATAGATCTTGAGAGTTCTGACCTCCTTGATTGGCTAAGCCCTAGATAGAATCATAACACAATGATCTTACTGGGAGCCAGTGAAACACAGCAGGTGGAATCTAATTGGAGGCAGGTAGGAAAGCCTCTGGGGGAATGTCCTTGGCATCATATCTGACCCTGGTTCTTCTTTCTTTGCCTGCTTCATGTCCAGCATGAGGTGAAGCATTCCCACCGTCAAGGTATCTTCACCAAACAGACAGACTGAGCACCTGAGGCCTGGGCCCTCTGAGGGTTGCATCTGGAGCAAACCCTTGCTCATTTAAACTGTTTCTGTGAGACATTTGGACATGGCAATGACAAATCCACTCACCATAGAAGCCTGAAGACTAGGTCTTCAGACATCTGACATAAGTTCCAGCTTGCTATGTCTCCCAGGCCTTAGACACTCCATGAGACACAATGAGCCCTGTAGAAGACTGAAACCACACCTGCCATTTTCCATAAAGTCCAGTCTTGTTCCAGCTATCCATCCTCACCATAGTCTAAATCACCCTCATCCTAACTAAAGCAGGTGATTACCCCTCCCCTCAATATCTGTAGTATCTCAGTTGGGTCAGCTCGCTTCTCTGCAATTAGTAAGAGAAATTAATAATGAAAGGCAGACTCTCTCTCCTCCATTTTCCTACAGGATGTCCTTTAGAACACTGGGAGTTCTAAGTCCTTTCAGCTGCTTCCTTGGAATAAGCACAAATCATTCTAGAATTTAAAGGAGCCACCTACGAGCTTTATGAGCCAGACCTGTCTTTCATCCCTCTGAGATACAGACTTTTAGGAGATAGCAGGGTAGCTCTCGGTTCCTGTGGGAGCTGGGACCTGAGGTCAGCACCCAACTATTGCCATACTACCCCACCCCATCATGCAGACAGGCATTTACCTTGCCTTTGTATGAGATCAATTAACTAACACCATCAGTGGTCCAACTATCAGATAAACTGTGAAGGGGACCATGTATCTGCTGTGGGATGCTCTTTCTGTATGCTGTGAACATGTGCTGCTCTCACTGGTTGATAAGTAAAACTGCTTTGGCCTATAGCAAGGCAGGCTAGAGCCAGGTGGGAAATCCAAGCAGAGATCCAGGAGAAGAAGGGCGAGTCTGAGAGATGACAGCCAGCCACCGAAGAAGCAAGACATGTTAAAAAAATGAGGTAACAAGCCAAGAACCACGTGGGAAAGCATGAATTAAAAATATGGGTTAATTGAAATGTAAGAGCTACCTAATAATAAACCTGAGCCATTGGCCAAGAATTTAGAAGTAATATTAAGCCTCTGAGTGGTTATTCGGGAACTGGTGGGCCGGAGATAAACCTCTGATTACACATGTTATTAACAGTACTGCCTTGTCCCTTTACTGTTTGTTTATCTCATGTCCATTTGGCTGTATAAAAGGATGAGACTTCTGTCTGAAATCTCTTAGCAGATTGCCATGACTGCATATCACATTCTGGTTTAATGCTGAATAAATGGTGTTGATAAAATGGTTTTCTTCTTTTCGTACTTTTGTAGAAAGGTTTTCTGGCTTGGAAAAATTTGTATTTTACTGTGTTTTCTAAATAGGATAAGCACCAACTTCCTCTTTTCCCAGAAGCATAGGGGCCTCCTGGGCCACAGGTTCCTTGGTTAAAATATATGTGTCCCCTCCAAAACTCTTGTGTCAAGCCTTGGTCATCAGCCTGTACCTCAAGCTGGTGTGTAGTGAAACCATTAGGAGGTGGGGCTTAGGGAAAGGAAGCTAATTTGCCATGGGAGTGGCCTTCCAAGGACTATTAGAACACTGGCTTCCCTTTCCTGTCCAATTGGTGCCCTGAGGTAAACCAGTCTTTTATTCCATGCTTCACCACCATGGTACACCGCACTGCCCACAGGCTCAAAACAACCTAGGACGTATGAACAACAAAAAAAAAATCCAAAGCTTTTTTGTCCTTTAAGATTATTATCTCTGGTGTTTGGTCCCAGTGTAAGAAAGCTGGCAAACACACTGGCACTACTAGGGGGTACTTGAAGCTGACAGTTGAGGGACTCCTGAGGGTCACTACAGTCTTCCTACCCTGATTAGCAGCCCCTGGACATGAGGGCTGATGCCTAGGGAGAGCAAGGTTATGTTTTCGAGTTTCCATCCTGGCCCTGTGCATTACGTGGGTGATCCCCTAAGTGCTGAATCCTCATCTCGACATTACATGTGAATTAACCCAAGATTACTCAGAGAAAGAGGATGGCCCCAGGGAGTCAGGACTTGAAGGGTGACGGGGAGCCCACTGAGGGACAGGACTACAGAGCCTCCAAGGAGCTTGGCGATTTTTCTTCTGAGACGTTTTCTTTCCCATGTGGCTTATTGAAAACCCTTTTCAGCATGTTGCTAGCTCCTGGCTTCTGTAAGGAGGCGCTGATGTGCTTCCTCAATACAGCTTCTCAAAGTTGATTCCCAGAGGCCCACAGCAGACTGCAGGACTACAGCTGTTACAGCTGGGCTGTTACATCTGGAAACTAGCTGAGGCAGAGCTGGGAGGGCCCTGTGACCTGACATGAAGCCACAAGCTAAACATGATTGCCTTCCCAGAGCCAATTTATGCAGTTCAGCTGTTCACTTGAAGCATGCTACAGAAAGAAAATAAACCAGGATTGCACAATGCAGCGGAGTCGAGATTTCACCCTGGCACCTGAGTTAGCCTAGGAGTGGACAGATGTGTTCATGTTTCAACCTCGGGGCTGTGTCCTGCCTTGCCCTCCATGCCCCACTCTCTGAAGGGCAAGTAATGGAAACCCTGCCCATTAGCTACAAGCCCACCTTTGAGGCAGGCAGGGCATGGATGCCCTCCCACTGTTATGGGCAAGATTCAAAGTGACTCAGTGATGAGCCTGGAAATTTCCATTGCACATGTGTACACATGCTCACACCACCCTAGCTAGGCCAGGCTGGCTAGTTTTGCCCTTTGCACTCTTCAGGCTCTTCTTTGACTCTGGGTAGGTCAGGCAAGAGATGGGAATGTGAGAGATTTTTAAAAGCGGTTTCACCCAGACGTCCCTGGACCTGGTACTCACTGAAAGTGAGTTGTACTCTTCTTGTCTCTTTTGGAAAACCTCCCATTATTGTCACCTCTAGCTATGGTCCCTTTAATTTCACCTCTCCTTAGGCAAAAGACTCTCCTGCCATCAGCTGGGTGACTGACTACACTCTTGTCACAAGAGTGACAGGTCCAGAGTCTAGCTAGGTGACACACCAGCAACCAGTCAGTCCCTGCATCAGGATGTACTCTTGGGTCAGCTTTCTTGGTGTAAATATTGTAAACCCAACACTCAGGAGATGAAGGCAAGATGACTAGAAATTTAAGGTGATCCTTGGCTATCTGGTGAGTTTGAGTTTGATACTAGTCTGAGCGACTTACGACCCTGTCTTGGAGAGGGAGTGGGGGGATTGATTCTCGGATCTTGCAACAGGCTCTTAACTACCCTGACAAACTACCTTCTCCCTTCCAGGACTGTTTGTAGTAAGGAGTGGATGCAGCCAAGTGCACAGTGTCTCCTGCTGTTGTTGAATATCCATGACCCCACAAGTGCATTCTGTTCGTGTGATAAGGTCCCTGGGTCTCAGCCAAGCCCATCCCCTCCTACAGACACCCTTGGCTAATTCTACTGTGCAATTGCTACAGTGAGGCACTCTCTTCAGGCCCACAAGGGGTGGGACACTGGAAACTCACTGAGGCTTTTGTGGGGAAGTTTGGAAAAAGAACCAGAGAGCAGGGAATTGGGTACTTCACAGATACCATTTCATTGGCTAGGTCGCCATTTCCTGTGCTTTGTAGCCATTTTGAAAGAGTGGAGACTGAGGTACAGGGGAGCTGGCCTGACAGAGGCCCTGACACCCACACGTGACACAGCCTACACACTGTCTGCTTGCCAGTGTGTGGGATAGGAGCTCGGCAGGCACTTGAGTGGATGAGAGCCACCGAATGTGCAGAAGGGAAGGCGGGAGGCATTCCTGGTTAGTGTTGAAAGATGCCTTGTTTGCACACAGGAATTTCCCAACTGCGGAGTGCCTGTGAAGAAGCCTGCCAGAACTCCTCTGCCTGCTTGGAAAAACAGTGTGCAGTTGACTCTGCGAAACAGAAACATGTTATGAAATGCAGATAACAGAGCCCAGGTGGCCACCATTAATTCCCAGCTCCAGGGGAGAGGTTGTGCCAGGGGTCCTGGGAAACACAGCCTGAGGCAGACAGCTGGCTCAGAGGCCCCTGAATTCCTCTGACTCTGAGATAAGTTCACAGACCCTACCCGAGCAGGGAGTTCCCAGAGCAAAGGCTGCCTCCCCCGGAGAGGCTGTGAGTGCAGGGCTCGGCCTGAAGAGGCAGCGGGACACAGTGCTCTGGAGGAACCCGGCCCATCTTCCACTTCATGTCATCCACAACTGGAGTCCTCGTTTGCCAAGGGCATAGCTGGGCAGCGCAGCAGGATGGGGGGAACCTCAAGAATGGCGGGTCAGATGGGCCTTCAGTGCCTGGAGGCACACGAAGTTGATCAGCCCACGGGCTTAAGGAAAGGAAAGACGGGTCTCTAGCTGTACCAAGCCTTTGGGTTTCACAGAGGGAGTGATGACACAGAAACCCTGGGCAGCATGAGATGTTAGTCCCAGGCTGTGTGCCTCCTGTTGTCAAAAGAGAGGCTAGGTGAGATGACCTTAGCGGTGACATTGGAAGCCTGCTGAAGGCCCTGAGAGCCAGGCTCCAACCCACCTGCCTGCCTGCCTTGATCAGGCCCTGTTCTGCCTCTGACATGGCCTACACTGACAGCAAATGATTCTTGAGTAGTCTGGTGACTCCTCCCTGTCCTTCCCCAGCAGCCACACCCCTGGAAACCGTCTCTCCACAGAACACCCTGCTTGATGGGAGTCCACCCTTACGGAGATAGCAAGCCTTGGAGTCCTCCTTTTGAGGCAGGTAGAAGAGGAAAACTATCCTGTGCAGTAAAAGGACCCTGGTTATCAAGCCAATGCCAATTCCTATTTGCTTGGCCATCTTTCCTTGGCCTACCTGAGGAAGTTGAGCTTTAAAGAGTGAGTAGTTTGGTGGATGTGGGGGCTGCTGGTCTAGGCAGAAAGAACAGCACAGTGTGCGTCTGGACTCTCTGATACGCGATTGTTCCTTCTACAAGATTATAGCCTGGGCATATCATCAAGGTATGAAGGCCAACCTCCAGGCCCTGATATTCCTGAGAGGTGTGAGGGTATCTCAGAGGTGGGGTCCAGCGGAGAAAATGACTCTCGCAGGACACCAATTTATGCAGCCGTGAATGCAAGTTATTTTACTAGGAAGGTTTTCTTCTTGAGCTCTCTGACTTCCTTTCTAGTCATCAGATCTCCCCCTTCCTGCATGCATGCATACATCATGCATACATTGATCATTTTGGCATGCAATCAAAAAGTCCTCAATGGAGCTGAGCAGAGGCCAGCACCAGGCTCCTGAATCTTTATACTTGTGAGCTGAGTGAACCCCTATTCTTTATAAAGAACCCAACTTCAGGTACTCAGTTATAGAAACAAAAAATGAGTTATACAATACCCAATTTACTTGCTATAAATTCTAGATGTTCCTGGTTTTCTCTTCATAGTCAGTCATAATGAATACATTTACTATTTGGTTGATTCTCTAGATCTATCTTGGCATAAACTTGGTATATCTTTCCTTAGAATACACAGAAGACAAATGTTTTGAGTCCTGAAATAGCTATCTACAGTAACCACGTAACAAAACAAAAGATCTGCAGCTCTCTCTGTTTTCCTCATGATTTGACCTGGTCTGTCCTTGTAGCCTATCTTAATCAAAATAATCTCTTGTCCTTGATGTCTTTGCTTTCTTTCCTTTGTTTTTGTCTTTTATTAGTTTATTGTCCCAACTGTCTGTATTTGAGCATAACATACAGCAGAGGTGACCAGCAACTTCCAACGCTATGTCTTAAGAAGCTTTGGTAGGGTTGGAGAAATGGTTCAGCTGTTCTAAAGACAAAATACAAGCAAAAATACAAGAAACTTTTGTAGTTATTTCTGTTGTTCCAGGAATTCTCCCACCATCATGTGAACAAGCTTGTGCTGGCCTGCTGGAAAATGAACAACCACGTGAAGGAAGACCTCAACACCATGTCATCCCAGCTGGCCAATCTCTCAGCTGAGCCAGCCCAGAGGCCATGAACCACCCAGATGTCCCATGAAACCACAAGACATAATCAAAATCTTTAGTTTGAGTCGTTTGGTTTCAAGATCATTCTTTGCCCAGTAATAACTACAAGGAAATTACATGATCCAGTAAAAGACTCTTGACTCAAGAATATTGCAAAGAAAGAATGGCCCCAATGGCAGAGAGGCCCCACACTTTACATTACAGGGTCCAGGGCAAGGCGATAAGTAGAGATTGTGTGTCTGTGCTTAAGATGGGAATTAAGTACAAACAGACCATGAACTGTGTACAGATGTGCATTGATTCACCAGAGGATTGCAATAAAACCCATTGTAAAATGAACTGAAAATGTCATGAGTCCATGTGATTAATACGCCTAGCGTCCTGATCACCACAGCTTAGCAACTCACAGATTCTCTCTTGTCAAACTCTCAAGATCATGGTGATAACTCGGATAGAGCTGAAGCTCACTTCTCCCTTCCAGCATCGTGAGAGAGGCTGTGAAGTAGGCATGGATAGTAACCAATCAGCATTCCAAAGCACAGCTCTCTGAAAGTCAAATAGATTCCGTAAGGTATTCAATATGAGGAAAAGACTAAAATTCCAAGCACAGTCTCTGTCCAGTGCATAACACTTTCAGCTCACAATAAAGTTGAAAAGTGTATGCTGACTCAGCAGAACTCAGGGACTATCTGTAGAGCCCTGCTTTAGGATGACAACCTAGTGAGAGGAGAGGTCTTGAAGTTCCGTTTGCAGGGTGGTAGGGACTCCTGTGTGATGGCTAATCTGGTGTCCACGTGACGTGCCCATCAGCTGCTTTAACGTTATCCCTGGTAGTGTCCAGAGGGGACTTCTTAAAGATTAGCACATTGGGAGACTGAGGATAGCAACCCAGCGTGGGGTGTGTCCCACAACCTTTAGAGTAGAATTACAGGGGGAAGGGTGACAGAGCCCAGTTGTTGGGCTGGCACATGGAGCTCTCTGGTTCTCAGGCCTTTAGACTTGGGCTGGAACCTATACTGTGAACCTTTTAATCTGGAGGCTTTACACTACACCAGCTGGGGTTCCTGAGCTTCAAGCTTGCAGACAGGATGTCATGGATTGCTCAGCTTCTAAGGATATGAGTCAATTCCTTGTTATAAATCTTTCCTGATATAGATATGAATGTAGACATAGATAGATGTGGGAGAGAAAAGAGTGGGAGAGAGATGAGAGTAGAGGTTTCTCTAGAGAACCCTGGCTAACTTGTCTATAATCTTCTTTTTTTCTCCAAGACTCTGTCTAGCATACCAGAAAACTCAAGTGCAAGAATGACCCCCTAGCCTACCTGGCAAACAACTCCAGCCACTCTGGCTAGGCCCACCTTCATCTCCAAATAGATATTCCCATTAGGCCAAGAGGCTCACACTTAGGGAACAGACCCAGAGAAGAAGACAGGCTTGGGAAGCAGGGTGGGCTGATGTGACCCCAAAGTTTGGGATTCAAAATACTAGTGCTGGGGTACAGCCTAGAAGGAAGAATATAGGCTATGGCTGGCCTGACTTCTTCACTTGGAAGACTCCTCACCCTGTGAGGATCACTCGCCTATAAACCAATAGACCTAAAATAGAACCTGGAATGGCCTGGAAAGAGAGCCTAAATGAGGGATTATGTAGATCAAGTCAGCTTGTGGGAGTATCTGTGGGAGATTGTCCTGACTGTTAATTGAAGTGGGAAGACCCACCCTGAAATGTTGGACAGCATCATTTCATGGGTTGGGCCCTGAACTATATAAAAGTGAGTAGTCAGCGGAGAAGACACACAAAGCAATCAAGAATGGGTTTATTCCCTCTTTGCTCTTAACCATGGGTGTGATACGAGTAACTGCTTAAGCTCTTACCTTGACATCTCCAAAATGATGGACTGCAACCTGGAATGGTAAACAAAATAAATCCATCCACTCCTTGGTTGCTTTTTCAGCAATTAAACTAGGATACAGATAAACCTTGAAAACCTTATGTCAAGTGAAGAAATCCTGACCTGTAGAGGTCCACAGGGTGCATGATTTAAAGCCCACAAACTGTCTGTATTTGGCAAAACTACAGGGGCATCATGACAGTCAGAAGTTGCCTGGGACTGAAGGTTTGAGACTTTCAGAGAATAGTGACTAAAGAGTATAAGATTATAAAGTTGCTTCTGGGTATATGCAAAGTGGCGGTGACAGTCGCAAGATATTGTGAGGATAATAAAATTCATTGCTTTTTAAAAGGAATATATTACTGTAAGACATAACTGGAACTCCTCTTGAGAAATTACTTGATCAGCATCTACTCATGGGGAGAAGTCATACAAGGGCATCCTCCAAAATAGCTGGTCTAACTTCTGCAGGAGTCATGGTCAAGACAATGAAGAACTGAGAAAGCATCCCAGGAAGAACAAGTGAGACACGCAAGGTGGACCTGGGCTGGCTCTCAGAGGCCCAACTTACTTTTACAAGCTGATCAGTGGGGCAATGCCCTTCATCTTAATTTTTAGAGCTTGCATATTCTGATTTGCATCTCCATAACTATTAATGATGTTTTACAGCTGTCCATAACTTTGCAGCCTTTTGAGGTTTTCTTTTTTGTGAACATGGGTTATTTATTCATGAAACTGGCCATTGTTTTTTTTACGATGTTTTTTATTCCATTTTGTGAGTTTGAGCAGTATTTCAATATGCATTAAAAATATCTCCCTCCACCTGACTGTTAACAACCTGACTTCTACTACAGCTTGTGCATGCCTTGAATGGAGGCCGTGGGTAGAGGGCTGAGACAGAGGAGCTGTTTGCAGATGGAACTTCTTCCTGTGGTGGAGGTCACCAGCCAGAAGCTCCTGCTGCTTCCCCTTTCCATTCCCGGCCATGAGGTGAGCAGTTGCCTCTATGGTCGTGATGACATGCCACCTCACCACAAGCTGCAAAGCAATGGGCAAATGAACAACCAACCACAGGCTGAATCCTCCAAAACCATGGTGAGCCCAAGTCAACTTTTCTACCTTTTAAAGTGGATTATCTCAGGTATTTTGTTGCAACTATGGCAAGTTGATAGCTTCATGTTCAGAAACATGTATATCAAGCACATCTGTCTCTTCTAATATATAATATCTTCCAGGTTTATTGAATTAGATTAAGAAGTCTCTCCTGTCACAAGCATAAAAACATGGCTCTTTAGCCAGGCAGCGATGACCCAAGTCCCAGAATTTGGGAGGCAGAAGCAGGTGAATCTGTCTGAGTTCAAGGCCAGCCTGGTCTACAAAGCAAGTTCAGGGACAGTCAGAGCTATTACATATACAGAGAAACCTTGTCTCAAAACAAAAAGCAAAGCAAAACTAAAAAACAAAAACAACAAAATATGGCTCCTTACATTTTCTTTTTGTGATTTTTATATTTGATTTGTGTAAATTGTTTTGTAATGTAGATGAAGGAAGGAGTTTGGTTTTTCTTTTCTAAAACAAATATTTATTATATGTTTATGAATGTGTATGCATGCATGTGTATGCAGATTCCAGAAGAGGATGTCAGATCCCCTGGTGTCACAGGCAGTTATGAGCCACCTATATAGGTGCTGAGAACCCAACTTGGGTCCTCTGCAAGAGCAGTGAGGATTCCTAACTCCTGAGCCAACTCTCCAGACCCCCTTTCTTTTGTTTGATGGGGGTTAGTGGTGCCAACACATGACACGTAAAGCATAAACCAACTCAAGAGAGACAGCACGAATAGCAGTTAAAAAGCAGGCAGCCTGATTTGGGGTATCAGCTCCATCACTTCCTGTCTGTGTGATCTCAGTCGTGTGTGCTGGTTAGCTCTTATGCCAACTTGGCACAGGATAGAGTCAACTGGGAAGCAAGAGCATCAATTGAGAAAACGGCCCTGTAAGATTGACATGTCAGAAAGCCTGTAGGACACTTTCTCCACAGATGACTGCTGTGGAGGACCCAGCCCACTGAAGGTGTCACTATCCTGAAGTCAGCTTGGCCATAAGTCACAATGACCTCACACAGATAAGCACCCATTAATACACAGGGAACCCCACTCAGGAGTGGCTGTTTGTCTGTCTGACTGGCTGGCTGGTGGAGGATTTCTGAGAAACAGCAAGTCTAAGGAGGAGATTCAGTCCTATAAACTGTGCTGTTCAGTCAGTCTTGAGGTTCTTGGAGAACAGACAGACTTGGCTTTCTAGAATGAAAACAGGAGATATAATGTTACCCTATAAATTCTATTGTCTGCATTCTGAGGCCATGTTCTGCTCACCTAGCATTTGTGTGGAGAAGCTGGTAAGTCTTTCTTCTATCCTGCCCCACCACAGGCCCTTTCTGATGTCTTGGAGTTCAGTTGACACCTCTCTTCATGTGGGCTAGCAACCCAATCACAGCATCTAGAGCAGTGGTTCTTAACCCTTTAATACAGTTCCTCATGCTGTGGTGACTCCCAACCATAAAATTATTTTCATTGCTACTTCATAACTGTAATTTTGCTATTGTTATGAATCTTAATGTAATTATCTGATATGCAGGATACCTGATATGTGACCTCCAAAGGGGTCACAACCCATAGGTTGAAAGCTGCTGATCTAGGGTCACAAACTGGGGACTAAACTGGACAGAGAAAGCAAAGCTTTTGCAGTGTGACATAATGTTGAAGCATGTAAGGCAGTTCTAGTTTCCTAAGACTCCTGTCATAAAGTGCCACAGACTTGGGGGCTGAATGTCTTATATCTGGTACCTCACAAGGGATGCTGCCAGACATCACTCCATCCAGAGCATCACTCCATCCAGAACATCACTCCATCCAGAGGTCTGGTGTGCCGTTTTCTACCCTGTTCAGATTTCTAGGTCCCTGTTCCCCTTGGTGCTCACACCCTTTCTTCCTCCAAATTGCAATCTTCTGAAAGGTTAATTTATTCTTCTTCTGTACTTACTTTATTTGTTCGTTTTGTTTTTTTTTTTCTTTCTTTCTTTTGAGACCATGCTTCTCTGTATAGCCTTGGCTGCCCTGGAAAATGCTCTGTAGGCTGGCCTCAAACTCGCAGAGACTTACCTGCCTCTCCCTCAAAGTGCTTGGATTAAGGGCATGCACCACCGTTACCCAGTTGACTTACTTCTCAATTTGGAATAAATTTCCAGTTTTAATTCTTTTATTTCAATAATTCTGATTAAAAATGTCAGATATCTAAATTAGATCTTTTTTATTCCAAACTTGCAAGTGTTTAAAACATTGTTGAAACCGCAGGTTTGCCTTTTTGTTTTAAAATAATGTTGACAATTCAGGTTGGCTTGTAAGATTCTGCTATGCTTAGTTTACTAGTACCTTGGTGTTAGGCATGTAGACATCCTTTTCTTACATCATTTTTAAATTATTGTCCTGGGGAAAATAATTTAATGATAACTTAGAACATCTACAGGAAGGGGCTGTGGGCTTTGTGGCCAATACCTCACTGGAACTCCCTTCCCTTTCTGCTTGCCTGCCCCCAGAAGTCACTGTTTCTTGTCATTGTCACTCTCAAAGGTCAACTGGAGATATTTCCAGAGAACAGTGTGGTATATATGCTATGTGTACTGTGTGTGGAAACTTGTCCAGGGGGACAGGAGGAGCATCCAGAGGAACCTTTGCCAATAAATTTACATTTCAAGATAAAAACCTGCCTAACCTAGTCTCTACTGGAAGGACAATCTTCTGTGAAAAATGGAAGTTATAAAGCTAATCATTTCTTTAAGGGAAGTCACCCCTCCTCTTCTTTTGCTTCCCCTCCCCTGCCTTTCCATTTCCTTCATTCCCCTCTCATTCCCTCCTATCCTACCTCCTCGCTCCCCTCTCCCCCTCTTCCTCTTTCCTCCCTTCCCCACCCCCTCCCCTTCTCTTCTCTTCTCTTCTCTTCTCTTCTCTTCTCTTCTCTTCTCTTCTCTTTGCATCACCAGGACATAACAAACATGCTGATGATAATTGTTTTAAAACCAAATGCTTTCTTTCTACTGAAACCTATATAGAAATACTGTGATGATTAGGGAACTGGTGAGGCTGTACACTGAGTTTGACCGTGGTGCTGACTCCATGTATTCAGCAATGCTAGACACCGGAGGTGGGCCAAGTTCTCTGAGATACTTAGATGATGGCTACTCCTAACATGTCTCTGCAGTGGCTTACCCAAGGATGTAAGAAGCTAGCATTACTGAAATCAAAGCCAGACACATGACTGTGGAAAGAGGAAGGAAGTCAGTCTGCTAATCATTGAAGTTGATATCCTTGCTGTGACTGTGAAGTTTGACTCATAATTTTCTGAAGAAAAGAAAACAAGAATGACAGTTGAGGGCTATCCTCAGCAGGAAGGGGGAAATGTCTCCTGTGTCCACCCAGTCTTCTTCAAATACTTGGAGTATTTGTGAGATAAACACTAAGATGGTCTCCCCTGCCCTGCTACCAGACAACACTGTATAGCAGATGGAGATGTGCATTCCACCCATGAGCCCGGTAGAAACAAAACCAAACAAGGAAGGAATAAAACCTCAGTGAAGGCCCCAAGTCAAACCCTATGTAGAAAGAAAGCTACTTTCAACCAGACGAAAGCAGCTGGATCCTCGGAGGGTCACCTTCCAGATGCTGATGCATCATTGTACATCTTGATAAGGGCAGGACTTCTTTGCATCATCCCTGCTCCATGAAAGAGTGGTGGGAACCATGCTTCAGATAGATGTTCTCCTACAGTCTGTCTTTCTCACCTTAGATTTGGGTCACAGGTACATATCTGATGAGCTGAGTTTGTCCTCAATGAGGAGAGCCCAAGTCTCCCTTCTTCCATGGAGGAGAGGAGTAGACAGGTGAGTGAGTTGATAGATGAGCTGGTCACCTTGTGTGAAAATTACAAAGACCAATCGGGTTTCTTTCCCCAAAGAGACTGAAGTCATGTGGACACCGTTGGACGACAGCTGGAGAAGCTCCAGATCCACTTGACCCAGAAATGATGCCATATGTTGGGTCTTTGGGACACTATCACAACTAATTGTTTATGTTTGTATCAGTAGACCTGATTGTGGTCATTAGACTTGTTTTGAATTGACTCGGAAGTTAAGGTGGGCCTTCCCACTTGGATGAACCCAGTCTAGGAAATCCCTTAGACAGCTGGCCTGCAACATTAACCATCACAGTGTGTATAGGCTTAGGTTGTAATGTTCTCTTGATGTGTTGTTTCCTTTACGAGCAATTTATATTTCAGTATGATGTGACATTCTCCTCTTCTAATTTTAGTCTGAAGACTATTTTGTCAGATATTAGAACAGTGACACCTGTTTGATTCCTGGGCCCATTTATTTAGAATAACCTTTTCCATGACTTTACCCTAAGTTTGTGTTTTTCTTGGAAGCAACAAAGAGCTGGATATTGTTTTTTAATCCAACCTTTTGATTATGGGATTGAGTCCATTACTATTCAAAATTAGTTTTGAAAGATGTATGTTAATTCCTGCCATTTTGCAGTTTGGTGTTGTGGTTTGAATGGGAATGGCCACCTAGGTTCTTATGTTTGAATGTTTGATCCCTAGTTGATAGAATTGTTTCTGAAAGATTGGGAGGTATGGATTTGTTGGAGAAGGTAAGAGGAACCTGGGGATGGGCTTTCACGTTTGAAAAGCTAACACCGTTGTTAGTTCTCTTTTTTTAGTTTGAACAACACTGTCCCAAGTCCTCCTAGCTTTTAAAGTTTCTGTTGAGAAATCTGTTGTTCTGATGAATTTGTTGTCATGTGTGGTTTGGTGCTTTTCTCTCTTTTGGCTTTCAACGTTTTTTCTTTTCTGTTTTACCTTGGTTTGGTTATTATTGCTTATTTTGTTTTGTTTATTGATACAGGGTTTCTTGGCTGTGCTAGAATTCATTCTATAGACCAGGCTGGCCTCAAACTCTGAGATTAACCTATCTCTGCTTCCCAAGTGCTGGAATTAAAGGCATGTTCCACCAGTACTCAGACAATATTTTCTTTTTCTATGCTGAGTTTTAGCTTTAATATGGCATGAGAATGTTCAAGAGAGTTGCACTGAAGAATAGTCAACAACAGCTATATGCATAATTTTGGTGGCTTTTGATGTATAGTTAAATAATTGGAAGATTATTTAAAATGTTATTTTTATTTAAAGAAACATCACCTAGTTAATAGTGGTTTTAAGGTAATATATACATTATGTATACACTATATATTCAGATCATTCAGATAAACAGATCAAAATAGGTCAAAGGAATTCTTACTATGGGAAGAATTCTTGCTATTTTTACAGGGAAGTTTATGGTATGCATTGGCTATAAACGTGGCTTGTAATGTTGTGGGATACTCTGAGGGTTACAGGGTTACAGATGAGAGGTGTGAAATTGAATTCAGAAAAGTAACATAGTATTTAACCTCATTATTCTTTTGTAGTCTTATTCGATATATTCCTCAAGAAAATAGATCATCATCTTCATATATCAATCTCCACAGGAATTTTGTAGGTGCTAGTTATTCAAGTTTCTCAGTCAGCAAAAAACTCAAACCCAGTTTCAGATGTGGGGGTCCCTTTCCACATCCTCTTGATTTTCTTTTCCTATGCCATCTTGAGCTCCCCCTCTGAAACATCAGTTTCTTACACTTAAAGATTGATGGTAGCCAACGTTCCATGTGCTGAAGACTTTTTTGGTTTTTGGTTTTTTGAGACAGGGTTTCTCTGTATTGCTTTAGAACCTGTCCCAGAACTCGCTCTGTAGACCAGACTGGCCTGGAACCCACAGAGATCCACTTGCCTCACAGTCTGGTACTAAAGACCCAGAGGATTCCTGGAGCACTGCTGGTCTTTGATGTATGTTGGAAGTTACAGCCCAATGTCAGCAAAGAGTAGATATACTCACCAGCACAAAGCAATGACAGGCAGGCAGGCAACATGGCTGTTTCTTCAAACCTCTTTCTATCTAGGCCACACCTCAGAAGTTGTCACCCTTTTCAGTCCTCCCCACTTCCTGCCATGCCTTCGTAGTACATCTTTCAGTTGACTCAAGGTCCCATCAAATCAACAGCCAACATTAACTACCACAAGCGAACCCCTTGTCATCTCAACAGCCTCCCTATGTCACACTTAATTTCCAAATGAAGACAGGAACAAAGCCATAATCCCATCTAGCATGATACAACTATTCTACATGCAACCAAAATGCATGATTCTTCCCCAAGAATAGGTGGCAAAATCCTACAAGGAATGCTTCCTCTTTTACTATCCTGTGACAAATATGACAACACAGATTTAACAACACAACCCTGACATTGTCTCAATGTTATCTTACGCTGGAAAGGAATAGAAGAAAGAAATCACAAATACCACATATTTGTTTGTGGAGCTAGTGAAAGACTGTGTAAGAGTGCATTATACATTCACACTGTTGTTCAGCCCACCTCGATGGTTTAGTATTGCAAATATGAAATGTCTATATTCTTTGCTCAGTTTCTGAAAACCATAATTCTACTTCTATCTTTCTGAACTGAACTAGCTAGGGAGCTCATATGAATGGAAGCATACAGTGATTGTCATTTTGTAGCTGGCTTATCTCACCTTACCTTATGTCCCTATCTGGTTTTGCCATCAATTTACATGTGCTTAAAACTTCCTTTTTTATGGCTGAACAATTTTTTAAAATCTCTTCAGGGCATTTGAAAGAAAACGATATAAAGATCTATCCCCTTTCCATAAGACCCCCCCAACTACAGACCAAAGTTCAATTCCACCAAAGTTTACCTTGGGGAACCAATTAGTTTCCTAAGCTTACTTACAGAGCATGGGTAGCCAGAAAGTCTACATCCAGCATGAGTGATGGCTTCCCCAGAGCTGCATAGATGCAGTCTCATTCAATTAACCTTCCCTATTCTATGTACCTAGCACTTCCCTCGAGCCCCAAAGGCACACGCAATTAGGGCAGAATTGCATACAAATGGTTGGGAGGAACAGCCGGACATCCAAGTGAGTTTCCAATAACCTTCCCCCTCCTTGTCTACGAGGAATGTTAGTAGTTTATAAGCCCAGCTGTGATGAACTTTTGCAGGTAGGCAGAGTTGATCTGATGAAGATGGAAACTGTTTAGCTCAGAGAAGCACCATTCTATAATGGTCTATATTATATTTGGTTCATATAGTATTTCAACAATGGACAGTAGAACTGCTTCTGCCTTTAAGAATATTTGAGAATTTAGTTTCTAGTCTTTGGGGTTCACACATACAGAAGTGGGATTCCTGTGCTATGTGGGTGACTGTGTTTACTGATAGCTAAGGTTGCTCAAGTATTTTGCATTCCTATCAGCAAGAATTCCAATTCCTCCACACCCTTTCATCATTTATTTTCTGTTGGCATTTTAATTGCATATCCCCAATGAATTATGTTGAGTATGTTTTTCTGTGGTTATTAGCCATCGGTGCAGATTCTTTGGAGACATGTCTACTCAAGTATTTTGCCTGTGCTTAATCAGTTTTTATTTGTTTTGTTCTGAGACATAAGAGTTCATATTAATCCCCTATGAAATACATAATTTGCAAACTTTTTCCTCCCTAAATTATTTTAGTTTTTATTCATAAACTTAAAATCTGTCATCAAGCTAGGCTTGGAGAGGAATGAGGAAAATAGAGAGTCCAAAGAACTTCAGTGAGAGCAGAGATTATCCAGAATTACATGTAGATGGGGATGAGGGTGGCTCTCCTGAGCTACAGAATGGTCTGGGGTCGCAAGATGCCCTCAAGCAAAAGAGTTGTCCACAGTTATCAGTGGAAATCATCTTGTTAGTCTTGCCATTCCTGGACCCCAAATGTTCCATGACTTCCATAATACTCTTGGCTTCTTTCACCTTTCCAAGGATCACATTTGCCATCTTGCCATTCAGTCTTGGCAATACAGGTGAAAAGCTGTCAACCACTGGTGTTTGGTTCAGTATTTACCATGAACAAGATGCCAGGATCTGGGTTCTTTGGGGTGAAATTTTCATCCTCACATTTCTTTGCACATATGGAATTGCCACCAGTGTCATTATGGTGTGTGAAGTCACCATCCCGGCACACAACTCCTAGAATAATTTTATGAAAGGAGAACTCATATCCAAATCCTTCCTCTCTATTGCTCATAATTTTGTCTGCCTTGGCACTGAAGAACATGGGGAGGGTTTACCATGACTGCCAGCAAAGTAGTGACAAGGAATAGTGGCATCTGAAAAGCCTCTAAAGTAAAATTTTATCAATAGTTCAAATTTCCATGAGTCTGTTTCATTGACCCCAACTTTATACAGAACATTCTAGTCTGATTTTCTTGAGCATAGCAATAAATGTTCCAAGGTAACTCCAGTATCTGGTAGGTTCTTTGACATAGTATATTTTACCAAATTATTTGTATTCCTTCCTGAGAATATCTGATAGTTTTTATTGCATTCTGAATATTATGCATGGAAAAATTATAGCTATAATTAAAGGTTTCCTAAAGTAGTCTTTCTCCACAGGAGAATCTCTTTCTTTTTGGCATGCAATTGGGGTTAAAAAAAAACTCTGTCTGGTACAGGATGGATCTGATTTGAAATTGGCTTTTAGTGTTTGGGGAGGCTCCTTTTTCATGTTTACCCCTAATCCTTGAGTGTAATGCAGTCCTTCTATGGTCCCCCAGGGAGTCTGGGGTTTTTCTAGGGTCCAGCTTAGTGAGCAGGCCACTGGAATATGTCTCCCAAACTCATAAAAGCCAGCTGTTACATGAGGCAAACAGAACAAAATCTTGGTTCATCTTAGTTGGCTTCTCCTTTTAGAATAAGATTTCTAAGCCTTGGCTTCCTAAGAATGAAGACCTAACATCCATGTGTTTGTCTCCCAGTGGCTATGAAACTGCTAGAAGCCCAGTTTTAGTTCCCAACTCATCAGCTTCTATGTTTCTAACTTTACACCTCACTATGTTCAAACAAGCAACCTTCTTAAGAGCATTACTAAAGAACATGAACTCTCCTGCATGCTCACCCTGCTTTCATGTAGATTTGTTTTTTTAGTATTTTTAAAACATTTATTGTTGTTGCCAGTAGTTGGGAGCATGCACTCTGTCAATGCTTAATACTTATAACCTGAGCCTAAATAAAGTGATGGCCAAAATGAAAGCAAAATCAGTAGATAAGTTAAGGTGAAGATATTCCAATAAACAAGACAACCAAGTCTTTAATAAAAAAGACAGAGCAAGACAGAGTCAATTTATCAGGTATATCTGATCTGTCGGAGTTAGAGAAAGCAGTGGAGAAAATAAGCACTATCAGATTACAGATTGAAAGGGTCTATTAATGCCAGGTAGAATATGCTTTTAAATTCAATGGTTAAATGCAAAATGATATGAGAGTGTTCAGAACGCCAACAGTAAAGGGAAAATCCTTGATGCTTCTACAGTGGGTGTGAAAATGAACTTTAATTGTCAACCTGACACACCCAGAATCAATGAAGAACAGTCTCATTGGGGATGGTCTGCATCTGGTGGGCATGCCTGTGGGAGATTGTCTTGAGATAATTGATGTGGGAAGACACAGCTTCCTGTGGGGGCCACCATTCTCTAATCATGGAGCCCAGAACTGAACTGAGTGAATGGAGAAGGTAAGCGCAAGCAAGCAAGCATTCATTTTTCTCTATTTGTGAATGATGTGACCAGCTGTTTCAAGGCCCCCATACCTTGACTTCCCTGCAATCATGGACTATAACCTGAAGTTGTAAGCTGAAATCAATTCTTTCTTCTCTAAGTTGCTTTTTGTCAGATAAATCACAGCAACATAAATGGAAACGAGAACAGGGAAAACTTTCAAGCACCAAAGAACAGGATGATAGCCATACATGTCTTCGAATGAGTAATAATCAAATGACAGAACACAATGGAATCTGAAGGAAACTCAGGTCAATATAGAATTTTACTCTCCCCCAAACTTACCAATTATGAGACACAGGATGAACATGGACATTTTCAGAAAGACTTCCGTAAAGGTTTCTTCCCACAAACTCTTTTGAGGAAGTTGCTCAAGGATGTTTTTCAAGAAAATAAGGAAGGAAAACAAAAGAGAGAAGGAAATGAAATCCAGAAGACATCTAACCCAGGTAAGGGAAGAACAGCAATCACAGAAGGGAAGCTAAGAATGAGATCTGGCCAAGTCCTAGACAGCGATTCATCTAGGAAGGGAGGAAGCTGTGGTGGTCTACAAGGGATCCTGATAGGAAGAGAGGATTGTAATCTACAGCTTCAATCCAGAAAGCAAGACTGAAGATCTGTAGATCAGATGAAGATGGGGTAGACCTGATGAAGATAAACTTGGTAGCCTTTTGTTCAACATGCTAGGGGGGAGAATATACTGGAATTCAGGGAAAATATAGTTAAGCTATTTACCATGGTTTAAAGAGTCAACGGAACACTGAAAAAGGCTATTCATTCTCATATCAGAAATAGCCCTTTAGTGGTACAGAGGTCACAACATTTAACCACAGACTATGCAGAGAACAATGCACTAACAGTTTTCATAGTGACCTAGGAAGGGACTTTCTGGGATGATGAATGCTACAAAGGAGGTTGTGGTGAGTGATGCATGATTAGTATTCATCTGCCTGGACAATAAGGAATCGATTGAGGAATATTTAAATTGTATTTCATTAAAGCCAGTTTTTAAACAAAATGCAAAGTTCCTTCATATGGTCATGGGATATTTAGATAAATTACTACTTGAGCATGAAAATGAGGTCAGGAGTGGGTACAACACAAAAATGTTTGCTTATCTTTTTAATGGAGACAGAAGGAAATCTAGCTTGTGTGTGTTGACATTTTGAGACAGGTTCTTACTAAATTTCCCAGGATGGTCTTTAACTCATGCTAGGCCAGGATAGCTAGAATTTGATTTACATGTCCCAGCCTCCTAAGTGCTAGAATTATAGGTATGTGTCACCACCCCTGGCCCTCAAATAATTTTTAAAAGTTACTTAGAAAGATAAAGAGGTGGATGAGAGAAGCTTCAGTTCCCTGACTGACTAGATTTTGTTTAGGAAACTTACCTCAGTAACAGGCATTACTTTACATGAGTATAAAATTTAAATTTAAGATCAGAGTTCAAAATTTAAATTTGGGATCAGAGTTCAATTCCCAGCAACTGCCTGGCAACTTACAGCCATCTGTAACTAAAGTTCATGGGGATTTGACACCCTCTTCTTGTGCACAGGAATGCTGGAGGCCTGGCAATGGATTCCCCGGAACTGGAGTTATAGGCAGTTGTCAATCAACTGATCTGAGTGCAAGGAACTGAACTCAGGTCTACCACAAGAGCAGTAAGTGCTTTTAAACTGCTAAACCATCTCTCCAGTCCCTATTATGTTTTTGTTTTCCACAGGTTGTGGAGAGGGAGCTGGAGGAAGCCACCACCTCTGCTGTTGCTGACTCCGTCTTGGTGACCCAGAGCAAACCTCCGGTATGCTGCCTCATCCCTATTTGTGAGTCCATTCACCTTTACAAAGACCATTAAAGCCACTTCGTATGCAGGTCCAAAATGTTCTCAAATTACTATGAACTATCTACCTCCCTTGAATGCATTGGGTACTAACTTCTTAAGGCAGGCAGCTGGCCATCAAAAGGCCTCAGGCTTTCTATATATAGCCAAGGCCCTCCTCTCAGGTGGCACATAGCCTAGCCAGTTATCAAAGCCGCCTATTTAATCTCCCAAACTAATTGTCCCTTCATCCTGAGGCTGATCCTGCCCTGTTTCTGTGCCCTCTTCTGCTAAGGTATCTATCCAGCTCCTGCACGAGTAGTTCTTCAAATAGTCAATAAGGAGGCACTGAGAGTCTTCTCTTGCCCAAGCTGAGATGGTACTTTTAAAAGCCTTGGCCCAGGGCCTAGGGTAACAGCCCTATTGCTGTCACTGTTACTACCCAGCAGGCAAGATAGGATGGGCTCATCAGTTGAGTATCTCCAGTTTACATAATTATTTCTAATTACTTCCCTTATCTTAACCAACTTTTACTGGCACTAGCTTAGGTCCCCTTGCAGTTGGCCTGCACTCCTGTAAGAAGGCTGGTATACATGTAATGTAGCTCCAGATCCTAGCATGAGTTCATCAAAGTGCAGCCTGGGAGTGCCTTCTCTCACTTGTTTGATCCAGGCAGACCAAACTCAAACCGGCTTTTCAAGAAGCCACATGCTGCTGTAGTTCAATAAAGTACACATATTCAGGGGCTAGGGTGATGGCTCAGTTGGTATACTCCTTGCAGGCAAGCATGAGGATCAGAGTTCCCAGAACACATGTAAAAAGTGGGGCACAAAGGCAGGCACTCATAATCACAGTTCCAGAGAGATGGAGATGGGAACCCCCAAAGCTTGCGGCTGGCCAGCCAATTTAATCCAATCAGTGAAGTGACAGGTTTAGAGACTCTCTCAAAAATAAGGTGAAGAGCAATTGACAAGGACCCCTGGCACCAGCCTCTGATCTCTATTTATTCATATGTATGTATGTGCAAATTCATGGACACACACACACACAATCTTCAGCATATGCACAGAGACTAGAGGCTTTATTTCAGTCCTAGAACAGTGATCACTAATCCAGGGGACCCTGTAGGTCAGTTTCCCCACAGGACCCATTGTGCCTTCAGACTGCTCAGCATATAGGGATTGCTCAACTTGACCAAAAGCCACCAAGTTCCCAGAACTTACTCAATGATGTACCCTGCTAAGGAAGGTGAGGGGACAACTAGTCCTTGAGATACCAAGGAAGTATCCTCTATGCCAGTAACACACGGGAATCTGAGACAAGACCTTTTGAAATGCCCTTTCCATGAATCTGCCCCTGTTAAGAAACGGATCCTATGCAGTCCAGTTACACCTCTTTGTAGCTGTTAGCAGGAAGTGTGAGACATTTGAGGCTCCAATCTTACTAACCTGTCCACAATAGGCAGAGCCAGCTTGCAGATGGTAGCTTCCAGATGGCCTCTGTTCTAAATTGTGACCCCTGGATCTAATCTACAACGAACCTGAGGTTTAGCAGCAGGATGATTTAGGGAGGAAAGAACCATTGCATTTCTGAACCTGAAAACACACCCTAGAAATCTAGGATGGCTTTGGGGGCTGTTTCCCAAGGGATGACAGAGTAACCCTATGGCTCTCCTTGAGAGAAGCCTTGTGAGCTGTGGTTTAGGTAATCAGCTTTAAAGATGAAGGTGGGCACCTTGGACACAGATTAAGAACCAAGAGTGCCAATAAAAACATCCTACAGGAGATGGACTCAAATACACTAATGGCAAAGGCCATACCATGAATGCTGCGATCCATGAATGTGAAGGAGGCAAACCAAATGTGACCAGGAGACAGGAGGTTGCCTAGTATATGGAGATAACTGCGGACGGGTGTGCGAGGCCTGAAGAAAAACCACCAACCTGTGTGCTTTTCAGCAGATGAACCGTATGATGTGAGTATCAAGGCAGTGTTCAGTACCATTTATTGAGGAAGGTCAGTTAACAGCGGTACGGGCTGTAATTAGGTCTAACTTCTGCAAACTAAGGGACAGGATATGCTTGCTCCAGCTCTATATCCTGCCAAGAACATGTAGGCACTTTGCCAGACTTCCACACTTTAGATCAAAATAGAAATGAAGATCTTTAAAAAAAAAAACAACAAAAAAGCAAACCAACGCAGAATGAACAAATGAAAAAAGCTAGATACCAAACTCAAGTTCCTTAAGAGACCACAGTCAGGGAGCCTTCCTTCAGTGTTTCCCTGGCAACTCCAAATGGGCACACTGGGGAGAGCCCTGGCCTCCCCTGTACAGATTGGCAGTTCTAGTTTGCTTCTCTGTTGCTGTGATAAAACACTAACCAAAACCAAGTGGGGGAAGAAAAGGGTTTCCAGATCACTATTTTCTCTTGAGGGAACGCGGGGAAGGAACTGGAGGCAGGAACTGAAGCAGAATGTAGGAGAAATGATACTTACTGGATTGCCCCTTGCTTCTGTCAGCTAGCTTTCTTATTCAGCCTCGGACCATTTGTCTAGGGGTGGTACTGGCCACAATTCGCATTTAAGAAAATGCCCCACAGACTTGCCCACAGGCCCGTTGGATAGAGGCAGCTCTCGACTGCTGATTCATCTTTCCCGGTGTATCAAGTGACAATCATGATGAACCACTGTACTGGTCTCAACTGGCCTGGTGGTACTGACCTCTCTTCTCAGGCCTGGCTGGACCAGAGTAGCTCATCACCAGCTCCACACTGCACAAGGGTGGAACTTCCCCAGGATTTACATCTTATTTCATTCTTATTATAAAAAGCAGATTGACCTTGAGAGGCTACAAGAAATGGCCAGGTATGAGAACCTAGTGTTTGAATGCACTGGTCTTCTTGTGTAAGAAAACAAGGTAATAACTTTTGCCAACTTTCAATTTTTTAGCCATTTTTCAAAGCACTCCATCTGCTTCTGCTAAGGGAGGTGGAGATGTCATTCTTTTAAAGAAGCAAGCAACAATTCAACTAACCTCTGAATGTGACACCAAAACAGCTGGTGTCATCTAAGATGCCAAACCTAGTTCCAATTACTTCTATAGCTGGCCCACCCCCCACCCCCATGAACTCTCAACCAGGGGTGGGGATGGGGGTGGAGTTACAACCAAGATGCCACCAGATTTTTATGCTTACTTGACCACCAGCTGCAAGCAGGGTAAACCTTAGATCATCTGCTGGCCAAGGCATTTATTACTTTACTCTCATCTTGGAACTAGCTACTGTACCCAAGAAAGCATTTAAGCACCAATCCAGAAAGGGTTACTTTGTGTCCCACTGGGGACATGCTATTTTACATTTTTAACAGAGCTTTTCATTTGTGTCGGTGCCGTGTGTCTTCCACGTGCAGGCCAAACGAGGGCATAGCTCCCCTGGAGCTGGAGTTACAATTATGGAGTCCGATACGAGTGTAGGTGCTGAGCTGAACTCTTGGTCCTGTTGGAATAGCGCTATTAATGACTGAGTCACCTCACCATCCCCCTAGTTTACATCTTCATGCTATTCAGACATGTCAAAATGCAACTTCCTTTACTCTCATTTTACCCTAGCGACTGGAGATGAACTCTTCACCTTACTTCTGAGAAGTCTGTACATATGTCTGCTACTTTTCATAGCTGTCCTTCAGCGATCTCCCACAGAGATAGCAGCATGTGGGAGCCTGTTCTGGCCTGGATGGGCCAGCTGGGGGAGGCAAAGAATGCACAAAACAGGGATCAGCTTCATATGAAGGAAATGTCTGAAGGGTCAGGACACACTTAAGTAGAAATGATTTTTACTTTATTTAGGAAAGAAAGGTAGGGGGGAACAATAACTTGTATAACAGTCAGCACTGCAAAAGAGAAAAAGCAAAGGCTGTGTACTTGTCATAGCCTGCTAATGCAAATGCGGTTTCTCACCTGCAGTATTACTCAGAAAATTTATGACTGGTAAAATTAGGGATTACAAGTCCGGAAGTATGCTACACCTAGGCTAGAAACCCGACAGCCCATAAAAGTCACCTAAAAGTAAATGGCAGCGGGGATGCACATCAGTGCAACAAACCATTTCTGTAAACATTTCCTCCCATGCAAATGTGCATAATACACCGCACTCAACACAGAGGAGGGTCCTCTTAGGCACAGAAAGGCACTGAAGCTCTGGCTGGTCCTAGACACGCCTGGGCGTGGGGGCACTGTGAAGAGCATGCCCACAACAGTTCCATGATCCATGCAGACCGGTGTGTCACCTTAAAACTGTTTTTGCAGTTTTGCAAAAATGACACTTGTATGAAGAAAGCACTGTCTTGTGGAAAGGGAGTAGGGGAAAGCCCGTCCTATCCTAAAAAAATAGGAAGTTACAGCAGCCCACTTCTTTTGGGCAACTCTCTCTAGACAGCTAAATTAACTTGCATTAACTCAATCTCAACTTGGTTTACAAGGTGTCAAGTCAGAGAAGGGAAGGTCAGGATGACAGAGGGGAGCAGCTACTTCTGTTCTGCTCCAATCAAATGGTCATGGATGGTCTGGGGCAACTGAGGGAGTGCACACGGGCTGGGAGGGCTGTGCGAGCAGGACAGGCACCGCTGACTGGAGTCCGGTCTCCTGTCCACACCAGCCACCCCCATGCTTAAGTTCTAGATATGAGTAATTCCAACAACATGTCTGAACTATTTGCAACCTATCACTTAAGACAGCCGGCAGCCCATGGATGGTGGACTGTGACAGTGGTGCCCCGTGACAACTTAGAAGGAAGGTGGAGAGCAGCCTCCTCTATTACTTTCTGCTCCTTGGTATTTGTAGCTTCACACTTCTTCAAAGCCATCTGCTCACCTTGCACAGCATTCCAAACCCAGGGAAAAGACCTGAAAAGCTGTGTTAACCACAACTAGAGAAGAAACACAGTTTTGTGCTAAAGTCTTACCAATGGTAAACTATTTTTACCTCCTCTTACCTTGAAGAGTAAGGTTGCTTGAGTACATTGACCCATCTTTGTCAGTATTTACAACCAACCATTTAACTACAGTTCTACTTAGTCTTTACGAGACATCTGTACCTCACAAAGCTACTACACCAGGAGCAAGAGAATGACGGGTGTGTGAATGGGACAGATGGGACAGTCTTGGCACTAGATACAGATAACTGTTACATGGGACGGAATAGATGGATCATGCTGTAAAAGAAAGTTAACCACAGAGCAGGATCAAGCCTTTGAAACAACAAGCTTCTGTTTGGGGAATGAAGCTCACAGCAACATGGCAGGGCCATGACACAGCATGACTGTTCCTTCACTGAGACACTAGCATCCTCAGGGGAATGTAGGGATGACCATGAAGCCATGAAGCAAATTATTACAAGACATTTATTACAAATGTCACAGACATATTCATAAAGAAAAATTAGTTTAAAAAAAAACAGAACAAGAGAGCAAGTGGGAAAACAAGAAAAGCCAGGGCTTCAATATTACACCTAAAACACAGGGAGATGCCATCTTTATGAATAAGTAGAATTAACTACATTCTTAAAATAGTTTTAGTGCATTGCATTTTTTAGAAAAGGAACACACCCTCACCCCCAAGAAAAGGTTCCTGAAACAATGAACAGTTTGTGTGACTACTCAAATGTGACCACCTGCCTGCTACCAAATCCCAATTGAGAACAATGACATCTCATGTGTTAACCACTGGTGAAGGCTGCCCACCAACCACTAATTGTGAACCTGGTGAAAACAGAGTGGTCTGCTTTCTGAATGCAGACAGCACCAGCCATGAGGCCAGTCTTCACAGACAGTTTTTCTTGTACCTGATTAGACTTGTGACAAAGTCAGTCAAACTTCAATCGGATGCTTAAGGTTAAATTAAACATTAATGTTTTCTGCCAGATTCAAAAGGTAAATCACCTCTCAATGCATTAAAAACAATGAGGTAGGCCAAAAACAAAACAGCAAAAAACCCACAGGAAAGCTGACTTTTTCTGACTGCAAGCGCAGACTGTGGCGGAGCTGCTGTTGCTCTTCCAGGCTTAAAGAGAAATTAAACCTTTAGCAGAGGCGGTGCTAATACTGTCACACAACAAAGTTCTGGCCATCAAACAAGACACACACGTTTTCTTTTTCTTTCTCCTCTCTCTTTTCTTTCTTTCTTTTTTTAGAACCATCTGAACAATTTAGGCAAAACTTGGTACACAGAAAAATGACTGAGTTCTTGGCCAGGACAACCCCCTCCAAAAAATTTCAAAGAAACAAAATGGGACCCTTAACCCACCCCACCCACCCTAAGCCCCACCCACAAAAAAGTTATCCTAGTAACTGTGTCTTTCACATTTTATAAATATTAACTTCTTAAACCTGCACCTTCTTCTTTGTCCACATATTGTCACATTACAAAAAAAGAAATGTCAATTAAATACATTGTTAATGTTACTATATTAAATCTGTTCTCTGCTTCAGCAAGCTGCTGCTTATATCGCTTTTCACCTCCTTGTGCCCACTGCCAACATCTGATGGTGTGCTCATCACAGCCTTCAGACACCCACAGGCCAGAGTCACTCAGAGACAAGGAATCCTGGAGCTGTACCAAGGCGCTCTTTCTGGTCTGATGCTCATCCCCAAACACTCCTAGCACCGATGGTAGAGTCTAAACAGCACCAGCTGCAATGCAGCCTTGATTTATTTTTGAGTAAGGAAAAGGAGAGAATGAGAAGAAACTGGCAAAAAGTGTAGGAAGGAGGGGAGAGGACCCACACGCAAGAGGCCTGCATATACAGCTGTCCTGGCTGCACCGGCGCAGCTCTGAGCTCCAGTTGCAAGGAATTCCAAGTTCTCAGGGTCTTGACGACTCCGGGGGTCAGTGATCCCAGCTCACATTGCCTCTACCAGCTCAGAAGAGAAGTCCTGCCTAAGGTCATGAAATAAACCTGACTGCTGCCACCAGACCGAACGGAGGCAAAGAACACCTGCAAACACAAGCAGAGGGGACAGTCATCAGGCCATTCACTACTTTCTAGTACCCACCCCCCTACCCTCCACCAAATATGCCTAAAAAGCAATGTCAAAAATTTTCCTTAATTTATTAATTTTAGAATCTACCAGAACTACAAGGAAATTCACCATCAATACCATGAAGAATAAGTTACTCTAAAAACAACCACAACTACACAGCAGCCATAAGGAAACGTTACCTTGTCATTACGTTCACATAAGAATTTTAGTCTTTGAGCCCTTTTGTGCATGAATACACCATCCAAGTGACCAGTTTCCACAGATCGTATTTCTATCGCCTTCTCTCCCCAGCCCATTGTCTGATTCGATCGGATATATGCTTTTAGAGAGGAAGGAAAAAAAGGCATTAATATGGAAGAATCTCAACCAGATGTTTCTGATAGGCGTGCACATCTGTCTACCTGAGTGCCTGGAGGGGTGGACTTTGGTTTCTCAGGGGTTCTGCCTTGGGGCTAGGTGTCTGGTTCAATCACTGAAAGCCTGCCACCCATGCACAAGGCCTGGGTTCAATTGACAGCACTGACCCACAAGTGGTGGTAGTGGTCGTGGGGTTGCCTCATCTACCATGGGAAGTAGTCCTACAAATCAATAATTGAAAGAACTGATTTTTCCTTAGGCCTGTCATGTGGCTTTTGGAAATAGGCACCGTGTGTGGGTTACTGTACACGATTCAGCAACCCAGCCATGAGAGAAGGTGAGAAAAAGGTGAGCAGAGAGTTTAGGGATAAAAATACAAAGCCACGGAAATGTCAAACACCAGGCCCCATTCCTGGACACAAAGCAGAAGATTATGCAAGAGGCTGTTTAACCAGGGTCTGCCACTCTCAAGAACAAACCATGTTTCTTTCTCTGATTCGCCTCACTCCACATAAATTGGTCAGAAAAAAATATCTGCCCTATTTTATATAGATAAAGGGTCAAATGAGAGCTAGAAATAGCACAGCTCTTGAAAGTATCCAAGGATTACTTGTATTTTGTTTTAACCGTCTTCTCTCATCTGCTGATAACCAGTAAATAACCAGAAGGTATGATCGACATGCAAGTTAGTACAATAAACAGATGTAGTCTTAGTGGGCTCCTCTCACAAATGCCTCTACACGACTCATCGTACCTACAGATGTCGGCATCTCTCCCCACTGCAGAACCACATCCTTGGTGATCCTTCCATATGTGTTTACATAAACCCCCTCATCTTCATAGCACACCAGAAGCTCCATTCCATCCGTGTTGGGGAGAATAATGATTGCATGGGGTTTGATGCTGCACTGAATCTAGAGAACAGAAACAAGGAAGCATGTTTGTGGCTATCTCCAGTCCTGTGCAAGTGCTCAGTAAGACTGTACAGAATGCAGTACTGCTATACCCAGGCCATACCTACCACAAAAAGTAGGAATCTTGGGAAATCCATGCAATATACAACCCCAAGTCTACCATTTTCAGGTCATGAACTGCACTGACTCACATTTTTGAGTCCCTGGAAACATAACTCCATAGTAGACTCATTTGAGAAACATTCCCAACCCAGGGTGTTCTGGCCTGACAGCAACTGTCCCAACTCCATCCCATGTTAGTCAAAGCAGGTGCTAAAAGGCCTTCACAGAGCCAGGAAAGCAGATTTCTACTGTTCCTGAAACATGAAGCTACTGAAAATGGTGCTTCACTTAAATACTCACCCTACACCGTGGGGAAATGAGGAAACCCTGCTTGTGTTAGTTCACTAAGCAGAGTAAAGGGAAAAGTCAAAACAAAGTGAAGCCAGTCAACCAACCATAGAGTGTGGGGTCTTTCTTACGTGTGTTGGTAGATAAATGTCATAGACTGAGCCTGAATCCACATCAACAGCATGGAATCCAGCACAGGATCCATAGATCACTTTCAACCTCTGGCCTTCCTCAACAGTGAGATCCACCAGTAATGGCTTATGTACCAGTTCTCCAAATGACTACAGAGATAATGAGACAGAAGCAGGAAAGGAAGACAAACTTACAGCATCGGATGAGAAGCTAGCTGCAGGCATCTGGTTTATCATGTGGCATTGTTAATTAGCATCTGGAAGATACTTCTTCCCTCCTACCTAGCAGGAGAATGCCCTGTCCTGTCCTGGGGTATGTCTTGATTAGAATCTGTACAAAGTCAACAATGAGGACTTGGCACAATACATTATTTGGATATTCAAACACAGCAGTGGAGTGAGAAGCAGCAAGAGCCATGCCACTGAGAATCTGATGAGAGCCGTTACTAAGAGAGCTATAGACCATGTGACTAGACCTGAGAGCCTCCATCCTTCCTATCAGCACAGCTTACAAGACTAGGACAGTGAACTGGAATAGGAAAGTAAGGCAATGCTTATAAAGCAACATGTACAGCACCTGGCATGTAGGAATATTAATACTATATTCCAAAAGATAAAGTAATTTTCTAATTTAGTATCTTTATTCAGTAATACTAGATTTACCAAAAATGTTAACCCTACTGACTCTGATTCACTGGGGAATCAATCAGAATTGAAACTTACTCTTTCAACAAACAATATCAAAATTATTTTAAATGCTATCATTTTAGATGAAACAGTCTGTTTCTTACTCTCTACTAAAATGTCCCTGGACTATTCTTAAGGTTCTATATCTCAAAATAGAAATAGTTGTTATTTCTATCTACAACAGTATCAATTTTTATTAAGAATCTTATATATTGGATTTAGGGCAGTCCCTAAAGTAAATTACTAAAACTATACACAGAACAATGACTGTTTGCTCTCTGCATTTGAGGTGTGGAAGCTGATGCAGTATGAAGCATTATGTCCCATGTACTACCTCCTATCACATGTTCTGGAAGGAAATGTAAGACTAATTATGAGTACTGTGAGCTCACAACCGAAATAGCCCACCAGAGTTTATTATACAAACATTAATTTACTCAAACTATATGCAGAATGGGGAAACCAACTTACTGCAAATAAAGATCCTGTTAAACTGACAGTTTTCTTAATTTAAATGAAAACAGGACCACATTGTAGATATTTTAACTTCCTTCTTCCATTTGATGTGTAATATCTATTGTTTTTATCATTACTTTATTTAGTTGGTTTTTTGTTGTTGTTTTCCTTTGTTTGGAGATAGGGTGTTGCTATGTACACCTGGTTGGCCTTGACGTCACAATAAGCCTCCTGCCTCAGCCATTATCACACCCAGCCTATTACTTAGTTTTTAAACTGTACTGCACTAAATACATCCACTTTACAATAGATTTTTGTTAAGCCCTTTTAACGATGTATCTGGATCTTCATCACACTCATGTTTTTTCAGGAAGATCTTCATCATCATCATCATCACCACCACCACCACCACCACCACATGTTGGAGTTTCAAGACAGGGTTTCTCTGTGTAGCCCTGGCTGTCCTGGAGCTCATTCTGTAAACCAGGCTGGCATCAGACTTGCAGGGAGTCACCTGCCACTGCCCACTGAGTGCTAGAATTAAAGGTGTGTGCCACCAACTCCGAGTTGAAGATCTATGTTTTAAGGGAGGGTGCAAGTACCATTTGGGCAAAAAGATCATCTGAGAACTTAGAAAATGTTATACATAGCCTTTTCCTTGACAGTTATGTTATCTTAATATATAGCTTTATATTAACTGTTCAGACTCCTTAAGCCAACTTAAAACTGGTGGTTTTACCTTAAAGGCCATAAATTTGTGATATGGCTTCGGTGCCCACGCATAGACTTCAACAGAACTCTTCAAAGCAATTACCAGAAATTTTATTCTTTCATATTTTACTGAAACAAACATAAAAAAAATCAAGAGAAATACTATCAGTATTGACACAGAGCCATACATTCTTTTAGTTGTCATTTGCAAACTTTATAAATATGCTTTTATTGTTCATCCAAAAAGGAGTTTGGGTGGGAAATAAAGAGAGAGCTCAAGCCACACACTTTGCTTTTCTAATTTTTTTGGTGTGTAATTCACTCTCTAGCTCAATCAACTCTAAAATAACAATGAATCATTTAGCTGATAATCCTAATGTCTTAGACTCTAAGCATTTTATTACCAAGGGCAGTCCACCCTAAAGACTGGAGGACTCACTATTACTTCAAAATGATAATAATGTGACAAGTCAACCACGGGGCTCACACAAACAGGAATATGAAAGGACCAAAGGAATGAATGCTGTTTGAATAATAAAACTTTCATGCTCTTTCAAAGCTATTCCCATTCCCTACTATGTCCTAAGCACATGTGGTGTCTGCACCACATGAACTTTCTTAACATCACACCGCTACTTGATTAACTGTGTGTGCAAGGACTTGCTATCTGATACAGCTTTGTTAAAGGTCACATACTGTTAAACGTTCAAAAGTCATACACAGGATTTTAAGAGGCTGTCTAATGGATGCTGTAATAGACTTTTCTGAAATGATGGATATTTTCCTATGTGTACAGCTAACACCCTGTAAAGAGTATCATAGCTATCGACATTGAAGAGGTACTAGGGCCACATGGGAACTCAATTAAAGATTGCTAACACTAATTAACTGTATTTTAGCCTCCTGATCTTGGTGGAAACTCAGAATCATTCCACATATGACTCTTGTAGTAATTATTAACCAATGAGCTGGCACTATAGATGAAGATGGCAATGTTGCGGATTACAATACCCTGGGGGAGATGGGCAGAAAAAGTGCATATAGTCTGTACCTTAGTAAAACATGCAAGTACAAATCAGATTCAATGGATTCTCTAACCTTAACCAGCCAAAGTTTAGGAAGTCCTTCAAAGTGTAACTTTGTTATGGTTCACTATTTCCCATTTATTTCTAACCAGCATTTTCATTTTTCTCATATGCAACAAACTTTGTTTGGATTTTGTTAGCTAGTTTTGTGGGAATCACTGCATGTTCCAAGGGAGGAAAATGCCAATCTCAAAATAGTTGCCAAGAAACAACAGCTAGCTAACCACAGTCACTTATAAAAAGGAACGTGGTTGCTCCAAATTATCAGTTACATTCTCAAATGTTCTACTAGTGACTGCTAAGGGCCTCCCAGCACACTCTAAATAAGAGCGTAAAGGGTAAAGGAATCAAAGGCTTAGTGTGGTCGTCCTTTCTCAGAGGTTACTTAGAATCACACCTTACAGAGGAGGAGGAAGACTGTCAATGAGGGTGGGAAGACTCTCACAGGTGAAAGACGTAGAGAAGACTGAGGACAGAGTGAGCAGAAAGACTGCACTGTACTACAGATGAGAACACAGTAAGACTCTAGATGAGACGTGGAAATCAGAAGGTAAGTTTCAAAGAGTACATTCATTTAAGACCCAATTAATTAAGCTGAAGAAACAAAACACCATGACTCCCCGAGAACTTACCAACTTTATAGTGTACACATCCTTCCAAATCACCCACAGTGGTCCACCCTTGCTTCTTCTCAACTTCTGGATCATTATGTAGTATTTTATTTCTTAACCAGGATAAATAGTAGACACGTAACTTATCCTTTTTGCCTAACAAGAGAAATAAGTATTTTACATGAATGGTCACAAATAAATCTTATCATTAATAACAACTATCCAAAAGAAACAGTAAATACATTTCTCGTAAGGGAGTTATTTAATCAGTTTTACCTGAAATTCATATTTGGGCTACTCCAAGGAGATCTAAACCCCTAAAGAAGTACCAATAGTATAAGCACACATGTATAGATAGATCATAAAACCACACTGTAGGAATGCTTCGGGTTATTGGTGTTATCTTGCATGTTAATGATAGAAAGGTGGGTCGCAGCTCTTGTGCGGCTCAGGATGAGAACTGGGAACTAGAAAGACCAAGGCAGAAGGGTTAGACAGCTGTGGCTTTCTACTCCACTCCGTATCTCCTAAGTCTAACACCATTAGCCAGTGGCTAGCCTATATAATGAAGTTTCCAGAAAAGACCAGAATTACAGAGATAAGATGAACTTCCAGACAGCTGAACATGTGAAGGTGCTAGGAGACAGTCCATCTGGGAAAGGCATGGAAGCAAGTACAGTTGTGCTTTTGGATAGCAAGCCTATTATACAAAGGTAGATTACTTTCCTATATATCAACAGCAAAAAAAAAATTAAATTTAAAATATTATTTATGTTAGCTAAAGAAATAAAATAGACACAAATATCACAAAACAGCTCTTTTAAAGATCTATTTGAGGACAATTAAAAAATTCTTGTCAAAGAAATATTTTGTCTTCACGGATAGAAAAATGCACTGTCAGTTCTTCCCAATTTGAATTATAGATTCAACATAATTGTAGTCCAAACCCAGCCAAGTTATCTATGCATATCATAAACATACTCTAAGTTTATATTCAGAAGTCAAGCAGTGACATGGTAAACAAACTATTGAAATGAAAACAAGGTTTCTGAACAGTCACTGATTTCAAGATTTACTATACACTTGTGATAGCAGCCAAGACCATGTGATTATTAGCAAAAGAAAGAACAAATCAATTAGTGGACTAAAAGGACCTAGAAATAGATGCAAACACCACAGTGAACTAATAGCAAAAGGAAGAAGCCTCTTCTAAAATAATCAGAATGTTGTGAATTGAAGTGAATCTGTTTGCAAGTCTTAAGTGTTTCACAAAAATAAATTAAAAATGAGTCACAGACTTAGATGTGAAAATCCAAGCTAGTAGCTTTTAGAAGAAATCTAGGCGGTTCATGGATTTGGCAGTGACTTTTTGAGTAAAACAACAAAAGCGTGATCCACAAAAGGGAAAACAAAGAAAGTGTTTGATATTACTAAAGAGTCTGTTCTTCAACATATGTAAAAAGAATTAACAGGCAGGAAAAGAGTATTTTCAGAGAACATGTAATAAAGATTGCCATCTAAAATATACAGAAAGTTCTTAAAATCCAACAGTGGGGGCAGGGGGAAGCAACCCATTTGCAACAGGGGTTAAAGATCTAAGCAGACACCTTCCCAAGGGAGACACAGAGAAGGCAGATAAGCATGAGAACACACACACATCACCAGGGGATTCCACATTAAAATAAGATATCACTCCATTAACCAATCAAGATGGAAAAATCCAAACACTGATGGTCTGAGACATCAAGGATGAAGTTCAGAAACCCTCCTTCCCCAACTATTCACTGTGGAACAATGGAGCCTTTGCAAGACAGCTCAGCAGTTCTTCAGACTTAACACTCTTGCCCCATGTTTCTATTCCAAGTATACACACGGAAGCTTACGCTAACACTCAAGTAAAAAGCTGCACACAAATGCTTATCTAGCAGCTTTTCTTATAACTTCCTACCCAGAAGCACCAAGATTTCATTCAATGTAAGCGAATGCATAAACAGTGATAACATCTGTATGAAGGAGCATTAAGCAATGTAAGAGAGATACTGAACCACAAAAGACATGAAGCAACCTTAACTTGAATGTGTATTGCCAAAGATGTTAGAGTGTTATGGCTGTGTCCATCTTATTACATCATCAACACTGTTGTGCCTTAGCCAGTAGTTTGAGTCCACTATGTAAGGCTAGACACACTGTGACCAATGTCACAGATTCTGCTTTACAAGACACTTACCAGATATTGTCACCAGGACATTTAGGCCCTCCAGAACATCCATTTGCTGGAACCGTCTTCGGTTGATCAGAGGATACACTTTCCCTTGGCCACTTCTGTCCAAGAGCATCAGACCGCTCTCTGTGCCAACTAGCAAATTCACTCCTGTTTCAAGAACACAGAGTGGCCTACATTTTAGGGTGTGCTTGCATGGAGCTGTACCATAAGGAAAGAAAAACATTCTCTACTTGAAAGGACGATAGCTTCCTTCATTCAGAAAGAAATGCTGAGAGTCAGGGTAAAGCAATTGATCCTTGCCACATAGGAATGACAGTAACATTGACTTAGGTATGGAAATGGATGGAGGAAGCCCCATCACCTTGCCTGCTCCCAGCATCTTTCAGTACCGAGGGTATTGTGAGCTCACTATTTCTTAGGTTTTACAAATCTGGTCAACATCAGATACTTGAAAAAAACCATCATCTGATACCATGGCCTCACAACTGGCAAACTTCTAGAATGACTTACAGAGAAAGCACGCCTCTGTAATCTCCACTGGCTTATGAGCTAGTCTCTTACCAGTTTCCAACACCAGGAAACAACTGCACTACTTCCTTACTTTTCCATTGTCTGAAAATGTTAAAGCAGTATGCCTTCCCCGGCGACTTGCTGACTGACCACACTGTAGTGGACTGCTTATTCCTAGCTAGGGAGTATCTCTGCTCCTTCCACAGACTGTGGTTGCTGCCTAGCAGATAACACATTTGCCCACCTTTGCCAGGCAACAGCTCAGAAGTAATGGCTCTTACGGCCAGGCTTTACTTCCTTACTCTCCCACACACTACAGATTTTCACTGAAAGCAGACTTGCCACCTGTTAAAGCTAACTAACCTGGCCACCGAGTCCTGTAACATTCGTGTCCCTTCCTCCATCCTATGGCTCTGATCTCCCCTGCTTTCTGACCATTTTACAGCTGACAGACACATGCCTCAATTCAGACTGTCCAGAGAATCTCCACTTTCTCACAAGTGTCATTTTCTTAAAACACAGAGTCACACAGTATCTTCAAACTTTACACTGCCCAAGATGCAGTGTCAAAAGCTCCGGTCTGGCATTCAGGACTCCATACTTCTCCAGGCAGTAGGCTTCTTCCACTAAGAACCTCAGTTAACATCCAATACTCTATTTCTGGAAGCAGAGGACTCTCCCTTTAAATTCACATATTTATCCATATGTTTACGCTTCTTTTTTTGTCTAAAACCTTCACCTCTGAGAACATCTTCAAGCATGTAGCATTGATTTATGTTCCCAGGGAACTAAACATTCATTTATGTCAATTCTCTAAACTAGGTATAAACTCACCAAGACAAATAGCGAAGTCTTTGTGTTCTTACAAAGTATCTGTTAGGTCAATAATCTTATGCAGATAAAATGGGGGGGGGGGTGGGAAAAGTCAAGACAGTTTGTTAAAGCTTGAGAAAAATTTAGGAGTCTCTAGAATTTGGGCATTTTCCCCCAGTATAAAGTCATCAGATTTGTGTAACTATTAGAGACCATGTAAGCAGACCAACAAAAAGTGCCACAAACCACAATCTATTTCCTCAGTAGCCATGTACAGCACTGGTGAATGGCCAGTGCAGACAGGAGCACTCTGACTAGGAACCAAATGGCCATTCCCTTTATGTTACTTCTTGTCAGGCATTTGATCACAACAGGAAGGAAACTAAGGTCCAAGTACTTTTGGATGATCAACACACTAGGCCAAATTACAGAAAAAGGGGCCCAGGACATGCTGGGACATTAGAAGAACATAATGTAACACTAAGACTGTTTGCAGGTCTAACTTTTCTGCATAAAATAATGTCATTTGCTAAGCATTTATTACAGATTTCAACATAACTGACAAGTTGAACACAATCTCTACACCAAATATGATGTAATATATAAGCAAGCACATTAAAATCTTTCAAAATGAATAAATAAATGGTAGTCAGACTCCTGGAATAACAGTAGCGAATATCTACTGAGCAACAGCAGTGTGCCAGGTTCCTGTTGTACGGTGCTCTTAATCTCTTAAATAGTATTTTGCCGGGAGGTGGTGATGCACACCTTTAATCCCAGCATTTGGGAGGTAAAGGCAGGTGGATCTCTGTGAGTTCAAGACCAGTCTGGTCTACAAGAGCTAGTTCCAGGACAGCCTCCAAAGCCACAGAGAAACCCTGTCTTGAAAAAATAAAACCAAAAAAAATTTTTTTTAAAATCTAGACCAGTGGTTCTCAATCATCCTAACATTTCCACCCTTTAATACCTCATGTGGTGACCCCCAGATATAAAATTATTTTTGTTACTACTTCATAAGTGTAATTTGCTACTATTATGAATCATAATGTGACTATTTGTGTTTTTTGGTCTTAGAAACCCCTGTGATCGGTCATTTGACCCCCAAAGGGGTTGTGACTCTTGGGTTTCAAACCACTGATCTAGACAGATAATAAAGTCTTTATTGCATGACCATATGTGGTGATATATTGTTTATGATTTACTCAAGCCATTGGAGATCAAAATAACAAAGTAGCCAGACTAGTTAGCCATAGAAGCCAGGCAGACACCTTTAATCCCAGGACTCAGGATTAAGAGGAAGATGATCTCTGAGTCCAAGACCACCCTGGGCTACTGGAGAGTGAATCAGAGCTTTAATCCCAGGATTCGTGAGGTATAAAAAGTAGAGGCCACGTTGAGGAGAGCATAGCAGTCTTAGCGAATCTCAGGAGCAGTGAAGCTGGAGCAGTCTGAGGATAGCCCCTTTGGTCTGAGCTGAGGTAGAGGTAAGATCTAGTAGCTGACTGCTTTGCTTTTCTGATCTTCAGCTTGAACCCCAATACCATCAGTCTCTGGGTCTTTTATTTATCAAGTTACAACCACATGAGCTTTAAAACAGTCATGACAGGGCAGAGGTCCTGATGCCAATCATCATGACAGCTCTTTAAAAGACCTCGCTCGGTAGAGGGCTGAGCGGGAGCTTCAGAGTCAGGCGCAGAAAAGAGCAGGTCGAATGGCTGAGAACAGGGGCTGAGAACGTCATAAGGTTCTGAAGGTAAAGGCTGAGCCCTTGTGTCAACCTCAGTTGTTTGCTCAAAAACAACAGAAAGGGGCATGAAAGGCTGGGGTGGGGAGAAGAAAGTTGACTCTACTGCGGGCGATGCAGTGGCTGGGATTTCAGGGAGGAGGGCTGTAGGGAAATGTGCTATGGGCCCTGCCAGGAGACGTCATGCCATCTGCGGGGAGTAAGAGACTGTTCTGGGTAGAAGCAGGATACTTTGAAAGCAGAACACAAACCATGGGACTAGGCGTCAGGGCGAGGACAGAATGGAGCTGGCAGAAAGGCAAGTTTGAATTGGAGAAGGCAGACATGAGTGTGTAGCAGCCCCTGCTACTGCCCTGAGGACACACATGTAAGACAAGCCAGGCTGACAGCGCCTCTGCAGACTGCTTCTAGAGTCTCATTTGGAAACTGGTCAAAGTCACAGACAAAAAGGTGAGCACAAGCATTTAAACTTCATTCTTCCCATGCTAAGGACCAACTCCTTCCTGTCTCATCCACTGTTCATCTTTATGCGGAGAAATGGAGACAGGTCACTCTTCCCAACGTCCTACTGTTGAAGTGACTGCAGTCACACACATGCACTCTGTTCCAATAACACACACTCAGCTAAACTTAAGGTGTGGCACAGAAATCACAAGTTCTTCAAACAGTGGTTCTTTGAATGACAAATCTGTTCTTCAGAATAAAACTACGTAATTAGACAGCAGTGAGATACCTACCCCATAAGGCAGCACAGAGTATCTCCGAATTAAACCTCTTCTTGTATTTACGAATCTCAGGAGTATCACTCTGTGGCCTAGTGTTCGTGGGGTTCACATTAACCACTGAGCCTTTCCGAGTAGGATCTTGCCTTATGGCTTCTGGTCTCATTCCGTCACAGGAAAATCCCACTGAAACATAGTACATGTTAATCTTATCTTCTGTACACATACACAACTGCCTCACTCCCTCAGTATGCCCCAGATAAATATCCATATGCTGCAAACGGCACTTTCTCAAAGAAAAGGCATCCTGTAAAACGGACATGGAACAGGAAATTGACTATGAGGCTCTTTGCTGAACAGGCAATGAGAGAAGGATGGACTTCTTAGCAAAGGGCTGCGCCATGAGCAACCACGCACGCCTAGGCCACTTGGGAAGCTACCAGGGAATAGGTCCTGTCTGTCAGCTGCTTTCCTTGCCGCTGCTGTACTTACCCACGGAAGTAACTGTCGTTCCACTAGATGGAGAAATCTGTAGTAACCTGGGGTCTATAAAAGGTGTAAAGGAGGAGGAAGATTTGTGTTTCTGGAGTGTGCTACTAGCGGATTGAGTCTGCAATGTAAATTTCAATTTCATTAATATAAGAGACATTTAAAAAGTAAACATTAAAGATCATTTCAGTCCACTTACATACACAGCACCATTTCCCAATCCAGGCCCCTCTCTTCCTGCATTTCCCCCCCCAAAAGGCCCAGCAGGCATTTCAACTGCTATATCTCTTTCTTGAGATGCACACCTAGGCAGTGATGCTGTAAACTTCAACAAAAGCATCACTTCACAATCAGCTTTAACAAAAATTAATGGAAATTCCTAAACAGCATCTAAAATGTCTTAACATCAATCAGTGCATTCTGAATTTACTTCACACACTAAATAATAAAGATGTAATCTACTACCTACTGTGATAGGCTACTGGGGCTCTACTACCTACTGAGATAGGCTACTGGTGATCTACTACCTACTGAGATAGGCTACTGGTGATCTACTATCTACTGAGATAGGCTACTGGTGATCTACCACCTACTGTGATAGGCTACTGGTGATCTACTATCTACTGTGATAGGCTACTGGTGATCTACTATCTACTGTGATAGGCTACTGGTGATCTACTATCTACTGTGATAGGCTACTGGTGTTCTACTATCTACTGTGATAGGCTACTGGTGTTCTACTACCTACTGTGACAGACTGCTGGTGTGACCTACTATCTACTTCAATAGACTGTTGGTGTGATCTCTATCTAAAGTTATAGACTACAGGTATGGCCTCCTTTCTACTGTAATAGAAAATACTGGTATGATCTCCTGTCTACTATGGCAGATCATTAGTGTAACCTACTATCCTATTACAACAGATTATGGACGAATGCTTCTTTTATTTATTTTAAATTGAGCCTCTTCCAGAACACTACAGAAGGTTTGGCTGATGTTACTAAAAGGTGCATCACCATTAAGCCCATACCACACAACAGGGGCTCATTAGTAAACACACAAATGATAATAGGTATGGCCTTCTGACCTTTTAGGAGCACTGGTGTAAATAATGTAACTTAAAACCAAAAAGTAAAACATATAAACAAAATGCTCACAAAGAAAGTGAAACAAGTTGTTAAGTGGAAATGCAATGATGATTAAAACCAAACAGAAAAACTTGCCAGTTTAGTGAGTTAAGGGTTATAGTAAGATGGAGCGTGTGAGAGATATAAACAGGAGAGCAAGCACAGATCTCTGGGACAGAATACACTCGATCAAGCGCCTTTTCTCTATCAGCTTCCTCGTGGGGTACCTGAAAGTCACCATGTCCTACAACCCATGCCAGCCTGACAATGTTACCAACTCACAGGTTTCTCTCCCTGCCCCATCAGTCAGTGCCCAAGCCAACAGAGGGCCAAATGTGCCCAGAAATAGTTGCCTGATACTGTCCTCAGAAGGAGACTTTTCTCATATTTTCTAATGAGTGGACCAAAGTATTGCTGCTGCCCAGCAGCCAATCAAATGTTTTCTTGACAAGACTGGCTGAAACTAAATGTCCATTTAGACTTCTCTCAACTATTAAACAAATGGACCCAGTAAGTCCCCAAACCTGTGAAATTAAATCACATGTCAAGTGTTCAAGGTGGGTTTGTCACTGCACTTGTGCATGACCTATTTAAAGAACAAAGGCTCACCCACTTACAACCCAGCCTGAGTAGCACAGCCATGCCATGAACACACAGGATTGCCTATACAGAATTTTAAATTAAAAGAAAGCTCAGACCTTTGTCCTTGCTTAGCATCACAATTTTCTAGGTTTCCCCCCTTAAAGCACTTGATGACTTCTTAAGCCCTGAGTACATGTAGATGTCAAGGAAAAAGATCCCTTTAAAAGGGTTGGTGAAAACCAAAGTCATCAACCAACAACCAACCCCTCCCCCAAATAAACAAATGAAACCAATAACCAAAACACAGTCAATGCCTATTTGAAGGAGATTCTCACACAAGACATGACGTTTGTGCAGGTAAGGCTAAGTTGCTGCAATCACATTTTCCTAAATTTTATAAATTGTATAAAAAGAATGAAGAGGCAAATTCCACAGATGACTACAAGGATTTCATGCCAAATACGTAATGGATCTGAGAACACAGCAATCATTTTATTTACTTTAAAAAAAAAACAAACAGAATAAAGCAAGCCATGCAACTATACTTATCTAGAAAAAGTAAACAGTGAACTGGCAAGTTTGGGGGGAATCAATCCATCTAGGGTTAGGGATTTGTATGCAGATCTGAACATGTTACTGGGGATTGGGGAGGAGGGCAGATGACAGAGAAGCAGGGGGCAGGGAGGGAGAGAGGGTTTCTGGGAAGGGCTTCTTTGCAAACTAGCTCCTAGGCAGTGCTGGTCTAACCCCAGGAAAGCAGCCAGCTTGTGGTGTGAGACATACCTCATTAGCAGTGAGCTTGTCCTGGGGTGTCTGTGGGGACATGGTGGGTGTCGGCTGGCTGGAGGATGGGGAGGAAGAGGTGGAGGAAGTGGAGGAGGAATGGCTTTGCTGTAAGAGATCTGGCAAGAGGTGAATGCGACCCGCAAAGCCATTGCTCTCATGATGGCTGGCACGCTTTTGGTCAACTGTACTCTGTAGAAAAAACAGGCACACTGGTCTCGCTCAAGCACTGCTGACATTGCTGACAACCCTACTGATAACTGCTTTGTTCAAGGTGCTGTGTGACTTTTTAAATTGTTAATTACCAAGGGAAATCCAAGGGAATTAGCCAGAATCGCTCAAACTGCCTTGCCATAGCCCAGTTTGAGCCAATTGAAACAAAAGTACCCAATGCAACCAAATGCAAGTAGCCAAGTGTTTCACCTGGTTCATTTGCAACAATAGCATGGAAGACCACCCCCTTGTTCTCTTTGTAAATCTGTCTAAACTACCTCTAGAAAGTAACCTGTGGTTTCTTTGAATCTTGGTTTTCTTATGTTCTCCCTACTTTCCATCCAAAAACACTGCTGTGGCATGAAACACTCAGGGCAAAATCCCAAAGCCGAGAGAGTGCCCTGTCCTACTTCAATGAGGAGCCTATCACTTCGATAAATCTAAGTTAAGAATGAACAGACAGTTATAAAACATCATGGTCCAAAGAGAACACATCTTGCATCACAAACAGAGATAATCATTTTGGACCACAGGAGACGTGCTCACCCTCGTGCCCCACGCTGCTGCAATGCTGCTGACACTTAGGGCAAGATGCCCCAGCAGAGCCTCCTGGTGGCTCTCTTACAGGCTCCGGGTCTGCCCTTCACTCTGTGAGCCTTTGTAACCCTCCCTGTGGCTTTTCTACCACTCCAACACAGACTGTGAGACTCAGCATGGTGCTTGGATGAAGGCTGCCACAGGCATGCAGGGGAGCAGCAATGTGGGGTGGAAGACTGCTGGCTACCTTCGTGGCATGCAGCACACACCTACCTCCCTAGCCCAGGACACCCTACCCTCAGAGGTGTGTTAACATGAAAACAGATGATGATGTAGAAATAGCATGAGTGAGTGAATGAGCAAGTGGGTTAATGACTATAGGAGAAGCTCAGCCTCTGGCAGCAGAAGGAAGAGACACAGGTACCTGGCGGACGATCAGGGTGCCCTCCTTGGACGGGGTCATGGCTGGCTCACTTTCAACATCATCATGAACAATCATAGTTTTCACAGATTCTGTTTCCCCATTGCTCAGATTCAGAGATGACCTGTGGAGACAAAGTCCCCAAGTCAAGGATATCAAGCTGAACCTCGTTATTGTCTCAAAGCTGTGAGGTGAGAGGAGGCAGCAGGCATGAGTTTCCTATAGGACAGCTAGAATTTGGCTTTATCCCTTTGACAGGGAGTTCTTTGCAGTTCACTTTGTTCTTAAGCAAAACATTAGAATGGATACTTCTTTCTAATTACACTAAAACTTCCCTTTTACTGAACCCTTAAACTAAAAACAAAAAAAGATGTTACGAGATATTGTGAGGAGATATTGTGTGTGTGTGTGTGACAGAGAGAGAGAGAGAGAGAGAGAGAGAGAGAGAGAGAGAGAAAGAGAGACTGTGTGTGTGAGAGACTGTGTGTTTGTGAAACTGTGTGTATGAGAGAGAGACTCTGTGTGTGTGTGTGAGAGAGAGAGACAGAGACAGAGAGACTGTGTGTGTGTGTGTAAGCTGTACTCTACTGAGTTCATGAAAACGACATCGGACTTCCACAACAGTGTTAGGGCAAAAGGCTGCAGCAGGAAGACCCTCATCTGCTAACACAGCAAGCACTGACGCTGCTCTGGTGTCCTCTGGTCCTGAGGTGGAATCATCAGCCCCTTCCTGCTCCACATCCTCTTCCTCCTCATCAGTGGTCCCAGACTCCTCACTGGAGGAGGAGTAGTCTGTCACTTTGTGAGGTGGCCGTACATCTTCCACTGCTCGAAGCTCTTTGGCCAATGCAGTCAAGTCCTAAGACACAGGATGGAAAAGAGTTAGGCAAAGGGGAGGTAAGAGAAACAGGTGAAAAGCTTTTCAGGTTAGCCGTCAGTAAGTAATCATGGTTGGTGTCAGAGGGTACCAGGCTAAGTTTCACATGAAGGAGTGTATATAGTTCTTTATAGAAAAGGGCAAATGTCATAGGCAATCATAATACAGCAATCTGCTTACAATAAGCTGACAGCATTTTGTTTTCAAATAGGAAGATTTTATGTCTGTAAGTCTAGAGACAGGCTTTGCTATGAAGATACCACTGTAGAACACCGGCCTCTAATTATATAGATCTGAGTAAACATATCTGGGTTTTCTTTCCTCCACATTTCATGAAGAACCCCAAGCCTACAAAATAGTGGAATGCTGCTAGCATACAATAACCCCTAACTTCCCTACTAGTAACTACCACCTTCCCGAGCTAGGGGCATTCGCAGGGAGAAAGTCTGATTCGCCACATGTCACAGCAATAGGCTGGGCAGTTTTCCACTTGCCTTTCTTCTAGACTTAGCCACATTCCCTATAATATGGCCAATGAATGTGAACATCAGAGGAAAACTTAAAACCTGGCTTCATTTCTTTTTACTGTGCTGAGATAGTTTAAGATTCTTATCAATTTAAATCTAATTTGCCAGAGTGATGACTATTTACTCCTTCCATTTACATGCAGAGTCCAAATTCACTGTTCTACTTAGGAATTTTATTTAAAAGCAATGGTATTTTCAAAAACCAACTATAATATAGCTGTTTTTCCCTTTCTATTTGAAAGTTAGAGTATGTTTTGTTTTTTTCTTTTAATTTGAGCCTGTGAAATACTGGGGACCAAGTCTGAGCTCACTACATCCTGTTAACTATCTGCGGCAATGAAGCAGTTTTAAAACAGGTGTTCAAAAGAAGTAAGTTTGATAACAATAACTATCTGGAGCATGTTTTATCTAAGGCAGCTGGTTCTCATTAAAGTTTAGTTTGTAAAGTCTAGAAAATATAAGTTGAGGGCAGAGTTCAAATTGAAGGCAAGTTAAAAGGCAGAGAGCATTGCTGAAGCTAGACTTGTCAGAGGTAGGGCTTACCACTTCACCCTTCGGAACACAGCAATTCATGGAGGTGGCGAGAGAGGCCATCGTTGATGATGGATGCAGAGAAAAAAGAAAGCAGACAACAGAAAAACAGGGGTGGGGGAAAAGTCCAGAAGTCAGTTCAGGCAGGACTAAAATTTCAAAAGCCTTAAATCCACAGCTACCCACAGTCATGTAACTAATCACTATGACAAGGAGGGAAGGAAGGGCCAGTCACAACCATCATTCCAGAGACCAAAGGCAGCACTCAAGCATTGGGGGGGGGAGCCAATTCACATAGTTCATTTCTAAAGCCAGTACTGCAAATGCCAAGCTCATTGAAAATAGATTAATGTCCAGCAGAGAGAGAGAGAGAGACAGAGAGACAGAGACAGAGAGAAAGAGAGACAGAGTGTAGGGGGCATTCTTAGCTTTTACTTAGTTACCATAAAGTGCATGTTTCCTTTAAAATGCCTATCTAAAAGGCAGTCAGGAAGGATGAGCCCAGGGCCTTCCTTGTCTGCTAAGCTAAGAATGTGGGCTGCAGGCAGCAGACAGTAAGGACATGGCTCCAAGGCGTGGGATAGCAATGGTGCATGCCTGAGGATTCAAGCTGGGCACTGAATCCTGGCACAGCCCATACCAGGGCAACTGGCATCTTGGGAAGAGCCCCGTGGGAACTGAGAAGCTCCCACGTGGAGAGTGTTCCTGAGAGCTGGTGCCATTTCTTCAGCCATTCCTAAGAACATGGCAGGAGGAGCCTTGGTGTTTAGTACTTAGGTGCTGTGTTTCTGTTCCACAGAGCCCGAGGTGTAGCAGCATCTTGACTTCGAACCTGAAACTGTGGCCACACCCCTTTGTACACGGCTTCAGGTGCGGACAGAAGCAGAAAGAGGAAAGCATGAGGTGTGTTCTCTCTCACGCCTGCTCACTGTCTCTTGGGTCAGAAGGGTAGAGACAGGCTGAGGGCCGTTCTTTATTGTTCTGTGCAAGTTGTCCCCCAATAAAACATCCATTTATCATTTTAAAAAATTAAAAAAATAAATGCCTATCAAATAAAAATACATTTTGTGCTGTACTTCTCTGTAAAGAGGACTGGACAGGAAATATAAGGCTGAAGTAGAAAAAAATCTGCCCCACTAAGGACTTCAGAAGTGAGATGCCTAAGGGAGGACCCACAACCACATCCTGGTAAGGGACATTCCTTCTACTTCCTCACACCAGGTAAGTGCCACACAAAAATCAAACCACTGAAGATCTCTCGATCACTTTTTCTTTCTTTTTTCTAGAGACGGAACTTAGAACCCCCCTAAGTGCACCCCACACCTTGAGCCCTTCAGCCACATTTTTATTATAGAGGTGTCACTCAGGCTTGAGACAGATGGATAGTACCCAGTCCTTACAGCAGGCTTGAGAGGTCGAAATACTTCTTTTTTTTCTTCAGGCTTTTTGGCTACATTTTCAAGACGCTGAGATGGAGAGCCTTCAGACTTAGATGATGCTGTTAAGTTCAAGAGACAAAAAAAGCAGAAGCAGATATGTGCATATCATAAGCTGTCCTGGCCTTCCCATTTCCACCCAGCTTCCCATTTCTCCCTGCTGACTTCTGTTGACCACATTAACAGCAAGGTCTCCATGGAGTCTGAACTTCAGGCAAAAACAGGACCTAGGGACACTCTGGCAGCCTTTCTGATGTCTTACTTAAAATCTTGCATCTGTTTCATGGATGCTCCTAAGCGTATAGAACACAGTCAAGGGAGTTTTCAACTACTGTCATCAATAATACTGATGATAGCATAAGCCTCAGAATTCGAACTGGAAGAAATGTGTTCAAATCCCAGCTTAGGCATTTAGCTAATTCACTTTAGGAAAGTTATTTAATTGCTCTCTTATGGTGCTAGATACGTGTGAAGCTACAGCTCTCTGAGTAAAATTATTGTGACTATTAATGATAACTTATATCTTTAGCAACCGATGCCAAAGCATCACTTGAGAAATGCAGCTATAGGCAAACCCAGGTCCCCTTTTACACACGGAGGTCTTCTAATCACTAGTTACAGCCATTGTTCTAAGAGAAAGTATGCAGAGAGATAGCCTACATCTCACTCTGAAGCGTTCACCAGAGCCGCTCTGAGACCCAGGATGGGAACCAGGCTGGGATCCTGAGTTGCTGGACCCTGAGGAGCTGCCACTGCCTGGCCTGGGGACCAGTTTTTCCACTCTCTCCCACAGGAGCCGGGGCTCAATACTGCTGTTAGAAAAGAAGAGAGAATAGTGTCATCCCACCAGATGATGGCATACACGTGGACATGATGTGGAACGTGGAGAGGAGAGAAAAACCTACAAGCAGCATTTAACACAGTGTACTACACATGGTGGTGCAGACCTTGTTCAGAGTTATCATAGTGAGGATAGCATCTTCTTACCGAAACACATGAAATTCATGTTATGGGTGAGGTGAGAGCTGCAGACACAGTCTGGAGCTACAAACATATCTGTCTGAATCAGAGACCCAATTCTTGGTTGGAAACAAGCATCATGTAGATAACTACCCAGAAACTTTTCCATATCTAGGTTGCCCTCATCCACTCATATAGCTCTCACGCCCATTCTTTGGTTTGAGATGTGTGGGGGAAGCAAAACTGGGGAGGCTTTCCTGCTATGATCAGACCTACAGCACACATTTGCTGGGGAGAATCTGTGTCCTGGACACTGTCACAGGAGAATTCCAGTCTTCTCTGGTCATCGGCATTAAAGGGCTGTCTGTAGATTCTGGACGATCATCCATCTAGCCACTTGTAACTATACCAAGGTTGCCTAAACTACAAGTTCAGTGATGAACAAATTGTCAAACACTTAATGATAATCTCTAGGGCAGTGCTAACAAACAGAAATTTCTAGTAGGGTAAACATGCAACACACTACATATCTGGTCTAATATCAGCTGTTATCAGCACTTGAAACATGGCTGATGCCCCACCCAGGAGGTAAAGTACTAATTTTATTTTATTTAATTCAGTCAAATTCCTGCTCAGCCTTGTGTGGTTAACAGCTACCGTGTCATACAGAGCTGTAGCAGGGATGCCTTTGACTAGATTACTAGCTACTGCAGACTGCTGTAACACTGACTTTGCTGTGATGTTTACACCAGTCTATACTTTCATAAAACTCCCTAATTATAAGTTTCTAAGAACCTATTCCCAATTTGTCCATTTTCTATTTTACAGAGAGATGTTCTCATTTCAACTACAATACATACCAAGATTCAAATTTTCGTTTTACTACAAATCAATTTGTTGTTGTTCACACTAGTGAAGTGTGTGTGTGTGTGTGTGTGTGTGTGTGTGTGTGAGAGAGAGAGAGAGAGAGCGCGCGCTCACAGGAAACAAATCATGTCTTTTGTGTACAGCTTTCATGTTGGGAAGAGCACATTTATGAAAACAGACAACAGATGACTCTAAGAGAATGCATCTGCACATTACTGGTTCCTGACATTCTTCTTTTACCTGGTGGAGTTTCTCTGTCCTGCTTGGCTATTTTGCTGTCCACTGCCCTGCAGTGGGGAGTCCCGACGGGATAAGACAGGCGACCGAGATGTTGTTCTCACAGGTACCTTTGGGTAGGAAGACACAGCAGTTAAAACTGAAAATAAGAGATGAGCAACAAAGCTTTCCTCTTCCAAATGCACTCTAACAGCCCTCCTTATGCTGATACGCCTGTCACTAAGCTACCCACCCCCTGCCCTGCACTGATTCAAAGAGCCTGGACAATCTCTACACTCCTGTAACACTAAAATGATGTCTGGACTGAAGCTGGTGGCAGGGAACATACAACAGTTCTTTGCTGAGATAATGTAAGAATCAAGAAATAAGATCAAAGAAATCAAACAATGGTCTACAAAAAGATTAGCAGGAAGCAAAGACTGGCAAAGAAGCAAGAAAATACTTAGAAGAAGCAAATTCCAAATGGAAGAAAAAAATACACTAAAATATACCTTTTAATTTCATTTTGCTATTAATTGCAAAACACTCAACTTAAAATAAAAAAAAATCATTTTGTTTTTTTTCCTCATAAGACTTTTTCTGAAATCCCTGATATTATGCACAGTAATGGGTAACTTCAGTATAAATTTACAATTCTATTTATTTTAGAAGCATGCTGTGTACAATTTTTCTCTTAAAATTTTAAAAAAGATTTCTTTATTTATTATGTATACACTATTCTGCCTGTATGTATGCTTGCACACCAGAAGAGGGCACCAGATCTCATTGTAGATGGTTGTGAGCCATCATGTGGGTACTGGAGATTGAACTCAGGACCTCTAGAAGAGCATCCAGTGCTCTTAACCTCAGAGCCATCTCTCCAGCCCCCTCATAAATTTTTTTAATTAAATTATTTTTAAAACCAGTCAACAATAAAAAGCTAATTGAGCATTGGCTAAATGTAACTGCCTAAATATGGAATGCTTTTCCCTCCATAAAAAGTTACTTTGAAATTTCATTGCCCCTTTAAATCTGGTGAAGTCACCATACCCATAATCAAAGTAAGTAGTTAAGTTTTACAATAAAAAAGAAAAAGCAGCACACATCTGTCTTTCTGCTCCTTACCCTTGGAGGCACCTCGTCACTGTCTGATCTAGACCACGCCTTTTGGGTGGGGTCAGGTACCTCCGACTTAGAGTCAGAGCTTTGACTGAGCACCTCACTGCGGGAAGGTGGACATGGGTCCTGAGAACGAAGATGATGGTGTGCGAATTTGGGAGGAGAAGGGTCACTGAAGGAATGGGATCTCGAGACAGGGGAAACATTGTTCTTGAGAGATGCCAGGTGGGACCACTGTACCTTACAAGAAAACAAAACACAAAACATTCAATGCGTTCTGCATACAACTAGCTTTTCTGGTCAACACTGAATACACACAGGAGCTAGCAGAAGGGCAGCACAGTGTCAGGCATGGAGCAGCAAACTGGTTACATTCTGCTGAAGAAGTGAGAGAAAAGGCAAACGCATACTCAGAGGGAAACCAGTGCCCAGACCTGCTCAGCAGACAGCAGTAACGGGAGCGTTTCCGGGCCCTATAGGAGGAGAGTGTGCAACATGCACGCCCATGTCAGCCAGCCAGCGCAGAGGTGGAAACCACAGGACAGAGGCACTGCTACACTGCACACGTCTCCTCCCCATCACCCTCACAGACCCAGAGTCTGAGACTCCATCCAAGAAACAACAGGACACATTGTGAGTGCACACAAACTCTTCCTATTTTGAGACGGGGTAGCTTAAGAAAAGCCAACTTTTTAAATACACCAATAATATTTTTTCTTTCCTCCTACTCTTCTACATCTTCTATTAATTATGAAAAAAGGGTGGGATTAAAATTTCTTTAGCAAAAAACCCAATGGCAAGTCGCCCTGCCTGGCCAGTGTCTTTCAATTGGGAATTCAAGAAAGTGACTATTTACCAAGTGAATTTATTCAGTTGCTTTAAAAAAATATTCTCTGAAAAATCTATGAAATATTTTCAATACATTGTGTCTTGCTGTTGTAGAATAATTGCCCAACATTACAAATCTCATAACTCTAGCTATATACTTACTAATTAGTACATTTAGTGCAAACGGAAAACGTGAAGTCCTAACTTATTTGACTTCTGCAGATATAACCTGTAGCTAACCCCCAGTGCACAATCTCTATGGCTCATAGGCAGACCTAAACAACCCTAGTTTTGGTACAACTTCATTCTACTAAAACATTTTAAATGTTCACTTGGAAAGCATACAAATGAACATGTCACCTTAAAGCAATAAGTGAGACTCAATGTTAGGTGCCACATGAGATAGTTTCCCTGAGACACTTCACAGGTACTAGCTAGGCCAAGAGCACGTTCAGCAAAGGAGAAACACCGTATTAGTCACTCCTGAAATAAAAAAGAGCCCATGTAGCTCAGGGACCCTTTAAGTCTACTACTCTGAGGTAAGTCTCTCCCTTGTGTTGGGAGAGTAGCATGCCTCTCACCAGGAAACAAGCTCCAGGTGTAGGAGTGAGTGGTAGTC